>NC_139233.1:1943275-2539643 GCF_977018435.1 Lepisma saccharinum | reverse complement strand
CCTCCAGATCGCGCAAATGGATGTATTGTCATCCTTGAGTCCCGAGATTACATCTCTTCCTCTCCATCCGCCTGCTTGTTCATTAACGTGATTGCAGCGCTCTCTGCGTTCCGCTGCTAATCCGACAAATGCCGAGAGTGCACGAGACGAGATGTGGGACTTTTCCTCTGCTTTCGACAAAAGGAAGACAAGAGGAGGGAGCGGGGTGATTCGTGGGAACGACCTTCGCAAAGACGCATCCTTTCCTGTGGAAACAAAGTATAGAGATTTCTTTCCTTCTCCGAATCGATGTTGCAGTAACGTTTCCGGTGTGTAGTCACGTCGTAAGGGAATTCTTCTCTTATCCGATGCTGATACTATATACAATGTGTTACCAGTGCACCCAACACCCCCCAAAATTTCGTCAATGCACCCCTAATTTTATTTCGCCGGGTCATCTTGGCTCTTAAGTTACCCCTCACGTTTCCATGTTTCTCCTTCTTTGTTGATTTCTTTTTGTTTCCCTCTATTTCTTTCTTCACGTGTTTTCATATCTCTCTTCCTCCGTTTACCTCTTTTTCTGTCTGTATCGAAATTTTCCTGTTTCTTTATCTTTTCCTTCATTTGTTTCTTTCTTCGTTTCTCTCTCTATGTGCTTAAATTTTCTTCCTTTCTATTTCCCTGTCATTGCTTTTTCTTCTGCATCTCTAACTCTTTCTTATTTTCCTTTCTCTGTATCTAGGGCCTCCCCCATGGCGCAGTGGTAGCGTCATTGCCTTGTAATCAAGGTGTCCCGGGTTCGATACCCGGTGGAGGCACAAGTGGTTCGGATCCCACTTTAAACTGTAGGTCCAGTCCCGATTAGCCTTACTGTGCATAAAGTGGACTTAAAACAGTAACTCAAACCAAACCTTTCTCTGTATCTGTCTTGCTTTTATCGTGTTTTCTCTATTTCTTTCTTTTTTCCGTTTTTTCTTTGTTTCCCTACCTCTTAGCATCACTTTCTTTTTTCTTTCTTCATTTCTCTCTTTTTGTTTCTTTAATTTTTTATTCTCTTTCTCCTTCTTTGTTTTTCATCTCTTTTCCTCTCTTTTTATCTCTTTCTTTATCACTGTATCATCCTCTCCATTCCTTCTTCTCTCTTTTCACTCTCGCTTTCCATTCTCTCTTTCTTTATCTCCCTTTTATCATTTCTTCTTATCAAGAACTGAATGCGCACGTCTTTTGTTTGGATTTGCTGTTCTTTGACATATGTCTGTAGGATTGGACTATTTTATCTTACTATTCAGATTTTTATATGTTTCTTGTCCTTGTCAAACATTTTGTATTTTATTCTTACGTTCACTTTCTCTTTTACTTTGCGATATTTGATTAGGAGTTTCTTTCTTTCTTACAATGTATTACGATCACAATTCTCGTACCCTCTCTCTCTCTCTCTGTTTAGGCTTTCTTCGTCTGCTGCAAGTCAATAATTTCGCTTCTGCTATTGCTCTTTCATTCATCCTCTGTTTCTGTATCTTCCTTTCTCTTTTCCCACTTCTTTATCTGCTTTCTTTCTGCTTGAGTCATTTTCTCTCTGCCATTTTCTTCACTCTTTATTTTATCCTCTCTACGAGGTTATGAGGTCTAGATATCCATTTGGAAACTTATTTTTGCCAATTTAAGCGGGAAAATATTCTTCGATTGAACAAAATCAAAACAGAAAAGTGGCAAAGGAGAAAAGAACAAGGAATTTCCAAATGTGATGCTTTGACCTAGTTTTACTATACTTTTGGCTCCGATCGGGACTAGACTTGTACAGTTTAAAGTGTGAAATTTGCTTCCACCGGAAACAGAATCCGTGATCCCTGAAAATCAAGGAGATATCATTATTCTGACTGTGTCGTTTAATTTAGGGAGCTCAAAACTGAAATCTCCCAGCAAAAAACACAACCAGAACAGTCTCACTTACATATCGATTCCTCCTAATAAATTGATTTATGTACTTGAAATATTACATATTTCCTTCAAAAGTTTGTTTACTTCTTATCATATAGAACACTGACAATATAAAATAGAGAATAGTACATTGTTTGTTTTGGAATTTATAATCGGGAATCAAATAGCATTAACTTTTAGTTTATGCATTAAGCACCAACCTTTTCTATTGCATAGTTACTTTTGTAGCTTACTCCTGCCATCTACCGAAGGAAATATAAATGAAATATAAGTCTGAAAAGTTTCCATGTCGGTGATCCAGTCATTTCGAAACTTTTCCAGGTGGAGATTTTAGGCCTGGAAGTGCATGATTTTGACGTGGAAACTTGCCTATCGAAGAACTTCCTTTGAGAGTCAAAAGATGGGTATAGGTTTGTGTACGAAAGTTTTCAAATCTTTTATTTCATCTCGGCATTGATTGAATAACAGCTAAATGTTGGCCACACCTGATACTTACCTCTGACACGACCAGTGCTGCCAGTACACCTCATATATGTTTTGAAGACGTCAATTGACTATTTGTGTGCAAAATGTCATAATGGGACGGCAATGGGTTCCTATAGAAATTAATTATTTTGTATAGTAATGTGTGTGACACTTCCTAAATTTCTTGACTTGCATGTTAAAACTGTAATTATAAGCTGAGTGGTTGATGTTGAAGTCTTCATATTATATTTTATAATTTTACGTATATAAATGTGTGATATTAAGATTCGAGGAGCTTTCAGACTGAAAAACATGCAACAAGCGACATACGTTGATTGTCTCTTGCAAGTTGCTCGGACTGGGTCGTTTTTTCAATAAAGTGCATCATGTCGCCTCGGCCTGTTGTTCACGCATGCGCTACGAATGCTTTCTTATAGGGACCCGTGTTGCTTGTTGTTTGTCACTTGTCACTTGCTGTTTCTGTCTGAGATCTCCCTTACAGGTATTTGAAGAATAAAAAGTATTTAAATCATGCCTCTTTAATACAACATAATGGTTGATGTGAGGTAAGATATTTAAAGTATTCCAGTCAGTTTTACGAGTCATAACAGAAAAGGAACAAGTCTCAAGGGGAATAACTAGTTGTATTTCTTGATTGTTTACAGTGATATGTGGTGACCTTGGAATTTGGGTAGCAACAGATGTGGGTAATCTTTAATGCATCGTCCATCCCCCCACCCCTTTCTGCATACACACACAAATGCATAAATTGTATTGTTGTTTCAGTAAAACTTCTGACGTGAACATTGCAATTTGTTGCAACCTTTCAATGTTTGCAGCTGCCGATGGGTTGAAGGTGCGGAAGTAGGGAGGTAGAAATAGAAATTTCAGTTTTTCTTCGGTGGCAGTCTCTACTTGAAACCCTTCCGGTTGTCGAAAAGGCTGCTGAGTAACTCCTTCCAGTCTGCTTATAGCTTACCGTAGTGGAGGGTGAGAAGCGCGTGAAAAAGAGTGTCACTTATGAAATGTGCCTTCGACAAGACAATAAATATTGCAATTAGAAATGTGAGAGTAATTGATCTATCAGTGCCAGACTTGGTATACCTCAGTGAACATCACAAATTGTCTTTTGTGAAATACTCAATGAAGTAACTGTGTTTTATACTCTCAAAGTGACGGTTTTAAAGTGAATTAATTGTTATTAAACTAATGTGTGATTGATAAAAATGGTTGTTTAGTTTATTATGAATATTTTACGCACATACAAGAGTAATATTTATATATATATATATATATATATATATATATATATATATATATAGTATATTTTTTCGATATTAAGACCTTGTATTTGTATCCTATTCTAAAATGTAAACACAAATATAAAATTTTCAATTTGCTTACCTGATATTAAAAGTGATACATTTTAGGTATTTCCATATTATTTCTGGCCCAAAAATTTTGAAATATACTAATATGAGGACTTCAACATCAACCACTCAGCTTATAGTTATGGTTTATACATGGAAGTCAACAAATTTAGCAAATGTCACACACATTACTATACAAAATAATTAATTTCCATAGGAACAGATTACAGTCCCATTATGACATTTTGCACACAAATAGTCAATTGATGTCTTCAAAACATGTATTTAAAAAGAAAAATTAAAATGGGTGTGTTTGAGATTTTAGAAGAAACTATTTTATATAGTTTTTTTAAATTGTAAAATTGAAATAGAACAGCCATGTTGCATTTCAAATTGAAGTCCATTAGAAGAAAGAGAATGACACCAGTTTGAACTCATAGTTTTTGATCTACAGCTGTTTAAAGATTTCAAAACGTCGTCAAATTTTGAGATTTTTGCTTTCTTGAAAGTCAATAACTCAAAAACCAAGTGCCCAAAGAACTGAGATTTGACAGTTTTTGTCCTCTTTTTGTACAACGAATAAACAAAAAAATGTTAAACATTTGAATCCAAAAGGTTTTAAAATATTTTTCTGTTGGTTGATTTGACATGGAATGACCCAGCTGTCTTCTATCAGCGTTTGTCTTTACTTTGTACAAACAATTTTTTACACCTTGAAAACTTTCCCCCCATACTTAACGTTCATGTAGATCATAATTTTCTTGTTTAATGTTTAAAAATATCCACATAGACAAAGTTAATACACAGTGTAAGATTCATGTAATATAATAAAAAAAAAACTTGGTCCCTTACATTGAAAGAGGAACATAAATTGAGAGTATTTGAAAATAAGATCGTTAGGAAAATATTTTGACCTAAAAGGGATGAGGAGACAGGTGAGTGGAGAAGGTTACATAATTTAGAACTACATAATTTGTATTCATGTCCAGATATTATTAGAATAATTAAATCAAGAAGACTTAGTCGTGCAGGCCATGTGGCACGAATGGGAGAGGAAAGAGGAGTTTACAGGATTCTTGTTGGGAAACCTGATGGTAAGAGACCTGTAGGAAGGCCAAGACGAAGATGGAGGGACAACGTTGAGATGGACCTAAAGGAAATCGGTAGGGATGGAAAAGAGTATATAGATCTTGCTCAAGATAGGGACAGATGGAAGGCCTTTGTTGCTGCAGCCATGAACCTTCGGGTTTAAGAAGGCTAGAGAGTTAGTTAGTTAGTCGCTTTTTGTACAAAAGTTACGTCCGTTCAAAGTCTCGGTTTGCTTGAATTTTCGGACAGCAATAAAAATCATTTTTTAAATTGTGAATTAGAGCTTGTCTTTGCCCACTCGACGGTGAAGCCCCTGCCGCGTTAGGTCAACTGAAGACTGCTAAGTTTAGGTAATAAATGTACACTCTAGCAATCTAAAACTTTCATTTTTAGTCAGTAGATGGCAGAAAGAATTCTAGTAACTTTTCGGATCTAGAAACCATGTACGTTTGAAAATTCCGTTAGTGTTGTATGTATTTTCCTGCACAGTAATTGAGCTATAGAAGATTGGATAAAAAGTGTAGATGTTAATGACAATTTACGTGGTGAAGGATTATTTTACCCACGACTCTCTTAATTTTCTATCTGCCTGTTTCATATTTCTTTTCTGTCTCGCTCTCTCTTCCTATACTATTATAGGTTTTCTAAATTCCCGCAATATGTCCTCATAACGCTAAGCTTTGTCTACCAGAGAAAGTAAACTGTTCTTGCCTTACCCAGATTTAGCACTCAATCGCCGCTACTGAACACTACTGTAAATTTGGTAACTTTGCAAGCAACCTTTTTCTCCACATTAATGAAAACAAAGCAAACACTGGACACACTGACTGAAATACAAGACCAGGGCACGTGTGGTGGAGGAATGGCTTCCATCCCATGCACAGTCACGGGGCTATTTACTGCGACGCATTAGGTTTAACTAAACAGCTCATCACAAAATGTTCATGTGACCCAAATATAGCACGAACCATATAATGATCTTCCCCTATCCAGTGGCGTGCCGTGGGAAGTGGTTGATGGAGGAGATGGTTATAAGCAGTGGCAGGGCTAGACTATTTAGTGTGGATGGGCCACAAGCAATGGCGGCCCCGAAAGACAATTACTTGTGGAAGCAGATGGAATATATTTTCTGGGCGGAGTCACATGTAGAGTACACCTGAGCAGCATACAGAAACAATGACTTTGGGATTGAAAGGGAATTTATTTACTCGTATCTAGTTTCTCTTTGAAGAGGGTACAGGCCGAAACCAAGTGTTAGGTAATAATCAAAATCTAATTATTGATAACAACTCGTTTGAAACAGTTTCCAAATTCAAATACTTAGGAGTAATATTAACAAATGAAAATTATATTAAAGAGGAAATAAAAAGTAGGCTTAATTCAGGAAATGCATGTTACTTCTCTCTTCATAAACTTTTGTCTTCTCGTTTAATATCTAAGAAACTAAAAGTTAAAATATACAAAACAGTAATTTTGCCTGTAGTGTTATATGGGTGTGAAACTTGGTCCCTTACATTGAAAGAGGAACATAAATTACGAGTATTTGAAAATAAAATCCTTAGGAAAATCTTTGGACCTAAAAGGGATGAGGAGACAGGTGAGTGGAGAAGGTTACATAATTTAGAACTACATAATTTGTATTCATGTCCAGATATTATTAGAATAATTAAATCAAGAAGACTTAGGTGGGCAGGCCATGTGGCACGAATGGGAGAGGAAAGAGGAGTTTACAGGATTCTTGTTGGGAAGCCTGATGGTAAGAGACCTGTAGGAAGGCCAAGACGAAGATGGAGGGACAACGTTGAGATGGACCTAAGGGAAATCGGTAGGGATGGAAAAGAGTATATAGATCTTGCTCAAGATAGGGACAGATGGAAGGCCTGTGTTGCTGCAGCCATGAACCTTCGGGTTTAAGAAGGCTAGAGAGTTAGTTGGTTAGTTAGTTTCTCTTTGATTTGATTGATTGTACTTCGTTTTTCTGCCAATTTTGGCTATTTACGAAGAATTTTGAATTTGAATTTAAAATTTTGGGTGCGTCAGCACTTAGGCTATTTTTCACCCGTCACGTTATACGGGGTCCAGTCCCCTTACCATAACTAAAATAACATAATTGTAATGTCGTGTCGTAACTGAAATAGCAAAACATTCTGACTTCGGTTAAAAGCTGAGACTGCACACTCAGCACACATAAGTATAAAGAAATTATAAATATAATAGGTCCATATTTGCCACTATTAATGTCAGGACAACACACAGAGTTATACTGGCTGGCTATAGGACCAGATGCCAGAGCACGTTAGTCTGCAAAATGCAGTCCAGGGTGTATTACGTGGAAGGTCACCCCATACATCCCTAATTACGAAGATGAAGATGAGTGATGATACTATGAAATTAATGAATGGACACTCACAAAGAACACTCGTGCCCAGGCCGGGACTCGAACGCGGGTCCCGTGGCGTTGTATATCTCTGAGCTAACCACTCTGTCACGGATGCCGACTAAAGTTAAAGAGAGTACACAGAAGGAAAAATGTTGTAATAGCAAGGTTATGGAATATGTCGGAAAATATTTGAAAACATGGAAATTGTATGTCAAATTTGTGGTAAAAGCTAATAGCTACTGTATATGCAAAATGTGGAAAATAAAAATATCATTTTTCGAACTTACATACCACGATTCGAAAATTACATTGATTTTTAGCACTATATCAAGATATTTACATACAAATCCGTTCTCTGCTAAAAATCTTTTACCCATCATGCAATTAGACTTCCGTCTTCGAAAAGTTGCATATTCTTCTGTGGCAACACACGCACATTGTAATACACGCTGCAAATGTGTAATTGTTATTGTAAGGCATAATTTATCTGGGGAACCATAGTCCCTTTTGTGCATGTACTCGCTTGCTATCTGCATTGTATATCACAACCACCTTGAATGTTCCAGGACAAGAAAATTTACCAAGTTACGAAACTATTTTTCGAGAACTTCCACACGTAGCATTGGAGCTCACAACAAAGAAATTATCGCAGGACGTCCAAGGAGAAAGGGGTGGGAGAGAAGGTCCTGGGACATAAGTGTGTGTCACGAAGAGCTTGTAATTTTTACTTACGTAACGAGAGATTAAACTTTTTCGAAAACAGAGTTGCCAGGTGCACATATATTACACTGGGGAACAATTTTTTTCTCATTTTCTGTTGCATTCGTTTTTTCAACTGTTTCTGAAACAGTTTCCCGTACATGCTCTAGTTATCATGCAATTTGAAACTTTGTTAAAACTATCATATGCGGGAAATCGCTCTAACTCGTTCATTCTCTACTTTTTTACATTCGTGCTTACCTATTCTGCATTGCGAAACATTGTTTAACAAAGGATTTCGCTTTTCTTAACGAAATTAGTATCTATTGTCGACATATCGAGTAATTATTGTTCGTTCTTTTCTCACTTCCTGAACACGCAAAATGGCGGGCAAATCTTGACTAGCGTTGTGTTTCAAACGGCAAAGCAGTGTTTCAATCTTCTTAACAGAAAAATTCCCGCATAGCCCCAAAAATCATTCACGCATAGCCCCAAAAACCATTCAATATAGCCCCACGCACCATCACGATGCTCGCAACATCCGGTTCAAGTACATGGATGGAAATGCAAGCAACAGCTTTCGTGCATCGGACGGACATTATTATAGAAAAATACATGATTTAGCGGCCAAATACATTGAAAAATGCGAGAAAACACTTCCACAACCTTCCGAAATGACACAGAAACTCAATTCCGTAAGTACTTTCTCCTGTAAATTTGAAGAAATCCATTTCCCGGTTATGACATTTTTACCGATACTTTTACTTTTGCGGAAATGGACATCCATTGGTATTTACACCGAGGATACGTTGACAACTATGCTTAGATCTACCCTAAACACACATTAAAACACATCCTTTTCTGTTTTTGGTATCGAATTATGGCTTCTTCAAGTAAACCTAAGCAAGCAGCTGAATTGTTAGCCTCCAGGCTACAAGAAAGAAATATACTTCAAGGTGACCAAAGAGTCACATTTCCAAAAGTGGAGCCAGATTTTTGTGGATGTTTTTAATTTTTTTATCAGAAGGCAAATACTTTGTTTACTGCCATGATGTCCCAGGTCTTCTCAGCCTATTAGATGTCATCCCGTGTAGTTCAAACAGTGGCGATTATATTTCGATAGCTCTAACCATACTTGCACGAAGTGAATGTTTATGAAGCTGTTTCAGTTAACCACTCAGTACATTTTGCGAGAACACATTCACATAGAAATTGATATTGACTTACTCAAATATCATGAGCACAATTGGATCATTTTGTATAGGTCTCAAAACGATCAGTTCCCTGCTTGAACAGCAGAAAGGCTTCACGAAGTATTCATGCTCGAGAGAAATACTGGACACTGCAGAGGCGAAGATATAGTACAAGCAATGCAAGCACTGCTTGCATAATTCGAATATCATTTAATGTACTTAATGTTCTAACCGTATTTAGTTTCCATCGCACTCGATTTCGCGAAAACATGCGGCCGCAAACTCCCCCAGCAGCTCTGTAGCAAGCACCAGCCTCAATGCTTGCAGCCGTTCTGCGGGAAAATAAGGCCTCCGAAGGAGTCACATGGCGAAGCGTGAAATTCTGGTGGAACCCGTCCACAAAGCTTCTACAAAAAGCTGTGCTTTCCGAGCTTGCGTGATTCCCGAAAATAGCCGAGTTCAACCGAAAGCAGAAGGATTCATCTATGGGTACGTTGCCAGCAAAAACTAGTAACGAATATTTGTCTTCCTGAACACGTAAACAAGATCGCAAATATAATAATAATTGTTAGTCATAAAATAACTAAAAGAAGTTATTATCACTGTTCTAAATTCCATATATATCATATTATATTACAAATTATTTTAGATTTCGCGAAATGTAAAACGCGTAAAAAAAGTTGACATTGGGAGTTGGGGCAGTGGAATTTCTGCACCCCCGTGAAGAGTTTTCTCAGGGAGGGAGGGAAGATTGGACGTACCTTGGTCCTGCACCCTGCTTCCTGGTCGGTCCAGCTCAAATTACGCCAGAAGTGTTGACCGCTACCAGTGTTTGCAACTGCCAAATTATTTACGCAGTAATTCAAGTGAGCTCTTTCACAAATTTTACAATCAATAAATTGACTGCTTTTGAATAAAACTTGGGGTGAAAATAAAGCTATCTGAGAAAGAACTATCTACTGATATTTGTACATGGCATAGAAGTAAATCGTATACATTCTGCATATTATGAGCACAAGAATATGTTTTAATGATTGATTGATTGATTTGTTGTTTTAAGTCCACTTTATGCACAGTAAGGCTAATCGGGACTGGACCTACAGTTTAAAATGGGATCTGAAACACTTGTGCCTCCACCGGGTATCGAACCTGGAACCCCTTGATTACAAGGCGACGACACTACCACTGCGCCATCGGGGAGGCCCGAATATGTTTTAAGTTCTATTATTATGACGAAAGTGGTGTTCCCAGGGTCTTTTTACGGTTTCCATTTTGTCATCTTTTCCTTCCTTTGACGTTTTTTCTTAGATATACTGGGCCAAAAGGGGGTTATGTTTACCATCCACCCCCCCCCTTCGCCCCGGGCACGCCATTGAATGACACTTTATTACTTAAATATTAATGTACATACTCGTTCTGCTGAAATGATTCTGATTCCTCCGCGTAATTTTTATCTCCAAACTGATATATCTTTCCTTTGTGACGGATAAAATTAAGGAAATAGGTTGGTATCACTTTCTGTTGTTTCAGAGATTTTCAAAGTGATCTTGTGTGGATGCTTGAATTTGCAGTTGTGGAAAGCGCGTGGGATAGTGCGAGTGTTTGTTGCTTCGTGTTTTGTGCTGTGAATTTATCGGAATGAACGCGTATTTAGGAACGGTTGATGTGAAGTGCGGGTGTATTATTGAGCAATTGAAAATTGCTTCGTTTAGCTCGAGAGAGATAAGTGTTAAAATGAAAATCGTGGAAGGGGGTCGACCAACACCAAGAGTTTGAAATTTATTGTGGTGAGTACATCGTCTATGCATGTGTTTCTTTGCTTTGAAATGAATTTTTTATTGTGTGTGCTTAACTTTTTATTTAGTGTTTAAGTTACTCCAATGCGGTTTTTATGGCGCCCAGAAATACTAAATTACATCATGCAGCGTAAAATAAGCAAATGATTCCCATTTTTTTAATCTAAATCGGTTTGGTCACCGTTTGACCATATTAAATAATAATGAACAAATAAAGGTACTAATAAGTAAGTAAGAAATTCCGTCTCCCTTTAGTCGTATGCGGAAAGTTCGCATATGCAAAACGTTTAATATCATATGAATAACGTTACCTGGATTTTTTTTAAAAAGTAAATGTGACGTTTGCGGATCATATGGTTTATTTTTAGTACAGTCACTTTATTACGATATTTTGACAAATCCAGCGACTGGGTAAATGAGGCTATAAACCTTGAATCTTTCCCCTCGGCATGTCGTTGTACTACATGTTTTGTTGTACTGAAACATTGCTTGCCTCCTTCGTAAGACTACGCTTCGCTACTGGGACACAGTAGAAGTGAAACTCTGGAAGCAAGAATGTCAAACATTGTGAATGAACTAATTGTCAGTAGGGACAGACTCATTATTCCCGTATCAAGCTTGGCTTGAAGCAGTTCGTGAAGGCATTGAATACTGATGGTGAATGTTTTCACAATATAAGTAGTTTTCTTTCCCGCTTTGTCTTTCGAGAAGATCAAAGTAGGTGTGGTGCGTTCGATGGACCTCAAATTCGTCTCCTTGCATATGACGAAGAATTTGTCAGGAAAAAGAACAAGAAACAGCAGCGTGGCTGTTTTCGGCAGAAGAAAAATAATCATAATCTTGGTAACAAAATGGCGGACAACGTACGAGGTTGTGGTTGAATTTTGTTGGCATTCCGCGATTTTGGGTGCAACATGAATATAATGATCTATTTCCTGAACAGTCACCTTGATCAATTTCCCCGAAACCTTGGAACTGTTAGCGATTAAAAGCTTAAGGATAAGGAAATGTATTCTTCCCATTATAAAGATACTATGGAGAGAATAAAAGAAAATCAGTTAAGATTGGCATGGAAAAGCTATATTAAGTTACAAATTATCAAATTCTATGGATTCAGTACTTACAACTGATGTACAGGGTGGCCCATAAGTAGTAGACCATACTTTGAAGCGCCGTAACTTCTAGCAGAGTCGGCACGAAAAGAAACCAGATGGCTTATTTTGTAACAGACACTCTTTAATATCGGTTTTCCATTGTGTGATCAACTTGCATGCCATCAGCGTCAATACAGGCCTGTAATCGTAAATACATATTTTCACACACTTTTGCACACAGTTCATGAGGAACAGCAGTAAATTCCTCAGTAATCACATCCTTCAGGTCCTGTAGGGTGTTGATGTTGCGGGAATAAATGTTATCCTTTAAATATCCCCATAGGAAAAAGTCTGATGGGATGAGGCCAGGAGAGCGGGCATTCAATTGACCTGCGACGTCCGATCCAACGTCCGGGGAATGTGTGGTCCAACCAATTCCGTACAATTGTGGCATAATGAGGGGGAGCTCCATCCTGCTGCCACCACAACTGATCCAAGTGGTGTGTCTGCTGGAGTAAAGGGTAAACAGTGTCCCTAATGAGCTTCAGGTAATTCTCACCATTGACGCCATCTTCAAAGAAGAAAGGGCCAATGACACCTTGGTACATAACACCTCCCCAGACCATGACACCGGGTCTTTTATCATCGTACTCGACTTACACGTTTGGATTCGAATGACGCCAGTAAACACAATTATGTCTGTTTACACTACCGGATAGGTGAAATTTGGCTTCATCAGTCCACACCACACTCTGTTCCAACTGTGGGTCCTCTTCCAACTTGGTGAGCCACTCTTCAGCAAATTGAAGGCGACGATCAGGATCATCTTTAGAACATTGCAATATGACACTTCTGCTACATGTTACAAGTTAAACCTGTCAGAAAATGCACTTCCGCTAGAAGTTATTGCGATTGAAAGTGTGGTCTACTACTTATGGGCCACCCGGTATTAAAACATGCTGCTTTCATCAAGAACAGTTTACTTCCCTTGGTAGACAAGGTTATCATAAGAGATCATAGTGTGGGACAAAAAGTGGGGAGCAACTGCCCCCCCCCACGCCCCCTAATCGCCGCCACTGCATCCACGCACTCCTCCAACATTCTGTTGCATTTCAAAGCCAAGAACTACACTCGAGGGTTCCGGTTGCCAGAATATGCTGATAGCACCAAACTTAACTCTCCCAACAATATAAGGTGAATTATATTCACAATTACAATTCGAATAATTCCTACGTTGTTAGCTTAGAAGGCCAGGTTTTAGGCCCTTAGCAACCAATTTTCGCGGCGCGTTAGCAGGTGGATGTGCGTGGCGACGAACCCGTGACTCGGGAGAGGGGAAGCGAGTGCAACTACCAGTAGTTTGCAGCAGCGAGCACTCGCTTTCTCCCCTTCTCTACCGTTTTGTGCGGCAATGGTCCACAGATTCACAAGGTCTAAACGCATACCGGGCCTCCCCGATGGCGCAGTGGTAGCGTCGTCACCTTGTAATCAATGGGTCCCGGGTTCTATACCCGGTGGAGGCACATGGTGGTTCGGATCCAGCTTTAAACTGTAGGCCCAGTCCCGATTAGCCTTAATGTGCATAAAGTGGACTTAAAACATCAAATAAAGCAACCAACCAATCTAAACGTTAACTTCGGAGCAAGCAATGAGGTGTTAAAAGTGCGAAGAAACTCATTACTGTGGTAGGATATTAAGGAAGACAGTATCTCTCTCTCTCTAGAATCAACAAACCAAAAGCAACACCAAGAAAGAGAGAATGACTAAGGTCATTAAGGGGACGATGATGGCAACTCAAATTGTCATACCTAGAGCTGGCGGGAGGTGAGAGATTACAAGAAGATGACTCTAAACGTGATGATGATCAAAGAAAGAAAAAACAAATTATCTCCTTTGCAAATGATAAATGGCCTGCTTTTGTATTTAGTCACTATTTATATTTTGAGCCTTGGCAACACTGATTGAAGTTAGGCGCGATTTGACGTTTGCACGGAATCGTCTGGCATTATTGACCATAACGTACTTCAAATGTTTTGTCAATAGCTTCATTTGTGTTGTTTATGTTGCCTTGGAGATTGCGCGACAACAATAAAATGGAATTAACTCGTGAACATTTTCGTGCGATGATTTTTTTACGATTTTCGACGTGGATTATCAAGACAAGAGTGCATCGATCAACTTACTTCCACATTTGGCGACGAAGCCCCATCCCTTGCCACTGTGAAACGCTGGTATAACGAATTTAATCGTGGCCGCCGTTCGCTCACCGACGAGATTCGCGAAGGTCATCCAAAATCAGTTGTTGTTCAAGAAAACATTGATGCTGTGCAAAACCTAATACTGCAAGATCGTCATGTGACATACTGTGAGATTGAGGCAACCATAGGCATTAGTTCCACCAGCATATATAAAATATTACGTGATCATTTAGCTGTGAGAAAGGTATGTTCTCGTTGGATCCCACACAATTTGACAAAAACTCAAAAAGACGCTCGCGTCAATTGGTGCAAACAAATGCTCAATAAATACAATCGTGGTGCTTCAAAAGACGTATATGAGATTGTAACAGGTGACGAATCATGGATATATGCATGTGAGCCGGAACGTAAACAGCAGTCGACTGTATGGGTGTTTCAAGATGAACCCAATCCAACAAAAGTTGTTCGCGCTCGAAGCACATCGAAACAAATGGTCGCCTGTTTTTTTGGGAAAACTGGTCATGTGGCAACTCTGCCTTTAGAGGAACGTAGAACGGTCAACTCTGAATGGTACGCAACAATTTGTATGCCAGAGGTCTTCGGTCAAATACGGAAAACAAACAAACGCCGTCGGATCATTCTTCATCAAGACAATGCCAGCTGTCACACATCTCGTCTAACAACCGACTTTATGAACAGTCCAAAAATCGAATTGATGGGTCATCCGCCGTACAGTCCTGATTTGGCACCCAATGACTTCTTCTTGTTCCCGAATGTGAAGAATAAATTGCGTGGACAACGATTTTCGTCGGCGGAAGACGCCGTTGATGCGTTCAAAAACCATATTATGGAGGTGTCTCAAGAAGATTGGTAAAACTGCTTTGACAAATGGTTCGAACGAATGCAAAAGTGTATTGACCATAAAGGAGAATACTTCGAAAAACAATAAAGCAGTTTTCAATGCCAAATTCCTGTTTTTTCATTGTTAGGCTCAAAATATAAATAGTGACCCTCGTAATATGTGCGGTAGATTTTTTTTTACCTGATGTTTGAGTCTCACTTGATCAACACCTTCCGAGTTAAAAAATATGATTCATTATGAGTAGTAGTTTTAGTAAGATTTCAGACCGAAGTGACAAGCGACAGGCAAGGGTTCACGCCAAAGTGACATGCCACACATGCTCCTTCAGTATATAAGCAGGGCCTCCCCCATGGCGCAGTGGTAGCGTCATTGCCTTGTAATCAAGGGGTCCCGGGTTCGATACCCGGTGGCACAAGTGGTTCGGATTCCACTTTAAACTGTAGGTCCAGTTAGCCTTACTGTGCATAAAGTGGACTTAAAACAGCAACTCAAACTCAAAGTATATAAGCTAGCAACAACAGGCTACACGATGCACGTCATAGGGGAGAAAGGTCTTGTCCAGCGACAGGCAGGCGATAAGCGACACGTGCAGCTTGTCGTGTCGCTTAGGTTCGAAAGGGTTCGGCAAACGATACGTCGCGTGTCGCTTCGGTCTGAAAGCTTCCTTGGGGCACGTTTCTGCCCGTCTAAATAAAAATTTTCAGAATCGTTTAAAGTACAGCTAAAATCATACATACGCAAGGAGAAAGAGAGAGAGGGAGAAATATAGAGAAAAATGATAGAAAGAAACAGATGAGCAGATGAAGAAAGAAAGCAGAAAAGGAAGAAAGATAAAGATGACGAAAGAGGTAGAATCGGAGAAAGAAAGAAGGAAACAGAGAATCAGAGAAAGATGAAAAGAAGGTAAGAAAGAAATAGGGGCGCAAGAGAGAGAGATAAAGAAAGAAAAATAAAATAGAAAGAAAACAGTGTAATGGAAAAAAGAAACACGAAGAAAGACAAAAAGAAGGAAATAGAGAAGAAACAAATGATAAAATGAAGATAGAGAGAATTAAAAAGAGAACGATGAAAAAGAAAGGCAAGAAAGAAGGAAGGAGAAAACAGAAAAGATGAGAAAGATAGAAGAAAACAGAGAAACTTAGAAAGGAAGAAAAAGGTGATAAATCGCTTTTGTAACAAACGATTGGCACTTCTGTACCTCCCATTGCCAACAATGAACATCTTCGTAGCTTCAATAGTTCCTTAGATATCAATAACAAGCCTAACATTGATTACTAACTCGGATCTACATACTCTATACACCCGCAAGCTATAATTTCGAAAACTCTCTGCATCCACAAACATGAGTCTAGCTGTTACAAATCCTTAGATGTCCTTGTAGGTTGTAAATAATAATGGCTGTCGTTAACCTACAGGTTTATTTATCTTTCTAGCTATTTACGAATAGTTGAGATAAACGTCCCACGAGGACCTTAGAATTAATAACGTTTAACGTAAGACAGACGTAACAGAACGAGAAATTAAAATCAGGCACTGGCAACTCTGCAAAACAGACCCTGGCATACGGTATGAAAGATGTGGAAGGTATATTAGTTTACAATTTGAAGCCGGCAAGCAAGCTACACATTGTTCGACATTGCAACAAATACTTGCGTATACGTAAAACGCTGCAATATAGTTAGTGTCGTTGTGTGGAACAAGAAACGTCGTGCATTCGTGTTTTGTCTGTTCTGGTTCGCGAATCCTTCATTTCCCAGTGCGTTTTGTGTAAATTGTGCAAGGGGAGAGTTAGCGATGTCTGTTGTGGGAAGTAACGGTGCTTCTGTTGATAGCGTGAAGATACTTGAAGCTTCATCTAATGGGGAAGTTTCAACAATTTCAACAATTAAGACAATGAAAAGTCCTGAGGTGCCACAACCCGCTGTCTTACCGACAACAATGGAAGTTCAAGTTCCCTTGCACGTTATCTCGCAGGAGGACCAGGTTCCGAAGGAAGGGTATGTACTGAAAAATATTTAGCCATCGATGTTTCCTTTCACCTATTTTTTTGTGCTTTGTGCAGGTTATAGATCTTCAAGATAATACGACCTTGATAAGTTCCAGCAATCTATATAGGTATAGCTATTTGGGGTATTATTTCGATGTTCTTTTCAGTGTACAAGATGTGTTTGGAGACTGTTATTCTATACGTACACACGTGGCGTTAGCAAAGAAGGGTGTGGGGGGGCACATGCCCTGCGTTTGGAAATAGAAAATATTGCCCACTTATTCTTCAATTTTATATTTTTTTCTTCAGTTTTTCTCTTCCTGCTTTCTGTCCTCTTTCCTTATCTTAATGGCTCTTCCTCCGTTCTTACTTCTTGGTCAGTTCTTTTTTCTATTTTCTCTCTCGATATCTGTCCCATTTCTTATAAAAAATCTTTCAGAATCTCCTTAACCACTCCGTTAGCTCTGTCCAACATTTATTTGTAATTGCAACAAAGGGTTTTACAACAGTAACATTCCATTGTCATTTCCATACAATGTGCGCATCAAACTCTGTCAGCACACATTCAATATCCCTTATGCAATGTCACCACCACGTCGACAGAATGTGTGTCAGTCGAACTGAATAAAAGACAGCAGTATAAAAGTCAGGCCAATGCGACCATGATGTTTAAACGGATTCAGCCACAAATATAGACAAATAAAAGAAGATATAACGCGAATAGTCTGTGACACAATGTGATGTTTTCGCCAACCGCAAGGAACTTGGTTTTATTTATTGAACTCAACAGGTACAGTGGGATCCACTAGTATTACCCCGCAAATTGTCCATGACTATTTTCATAAATTTTTCTCTTACATCCTGTGTGTTTTTAAGCGATGGATTCTTATGTTAGCTGGTGCAGAAGTTGTCAACAGCTTGTTTTAAGTTTTCTTTTAATTCTTGAAGCTCTTATTGAGTCAAATGAGTGCATAAACATGGTAATGGACAATTTGCACGTTAATTAAAGAGTCCATAAATATAGTGAATCAGTTACATATATATTTTTTCAAATATGTTTGTACTTGCTACATTTAGTACATAATTTCATTAGAAAATTATGTGTTTATGTGTTGAGAGTGGCTTTACTGAGTTCTCTGATCATAGAAAAGATGTGAATGGTCATATTCTTGATTAGCAATTTATTGTAACTCGTGCACATTCTCCATAAAGGACAATTCTTTTCAATTTCCGATCTGGCCTCATGTAGTCTTGCGTCTAGTTTTCGCTGACGGGATTTGAAAATTAATCTTCATGATTTAACAATTTGTTGAATCGGCGTATTATGTGAAGATGAAAGTTAATGTAAATTATACTGGCTTTATTAATTTGTTGATTATACTGATAAGGTTAACGTTCGACAAAAAAGATGCTGTAAGACGCGAAAACAACTTTTCTTGCACTGTGATCACAGGTGAGGGGCTGATGAGGCTAGAGCCCCCTCCGAAGTTTTTCGAAAATGAACATTTTCAAATAAAAGCAGTGAAGAACTTGGGAAAAACCAGAGTGGTAAATACAAAACACCCTTAAAATAACCCCCGATTGCCATTTTTGAGACTGGAAACTTCTAAATATTTTATTGTCCATAAAAGCAGCTATACCCTGTCCCAGCTACCTGTGGAGCAAGGCCGCGCATATCGTCAGAGAAGCGAGGGAAATCTATTGGCCAGAGCGAAGCAGTAGACACTGATGGGCACGCTGGTAACTGCAGTCGCTTTTCCCCCTCCACGCAATCCCGTTCCCTCTCACGTGTTCATTGGTGGAGCCGTCTCGCGTCACTGCTTGCGCAGACACTTCTTTTCGTTTGCCTGCTCCACAGTTAGCTGGGACGGAGTATATGTACAGTGCGTTCGTTTTGGCTCTGGGCCGAGATAGCGCGTGAACAACTCTGAACAACTCTTACAACACAGGTTAGTACTCGTTATGCAATATAAATATAATTGTCTACAAGATATGTGCGTAAATAAGCGAGACGTTACGGAGCGAAAATGCCGGCATCTGCGCCGTGTCACGCGCTATCTCGGCCCAGAGCCAAAACGAAGGCACTGTGCTTTCCACCTTTACAATTCAAGCCCTCGCGGAAAAGAAATCCTGCGTGACAGTGGTTGTCCAGCCGGTAGGGCGTCTGACTGCCAGGCGGGAGATCCGGGGTGGGTGACCTATAGTCGGAATTTTTCCGGCGTTGTCCCCTCATATAGCGGCTCTGGGGCTCACCCAGCCTCACATCAATAGGTACCTGGGGGCATCCCTGGGTGGTAAAGACGATCGGAGAGTGGTACTGATCACATCACCTCCAAAAGGGCCGAGATCGAGAATGTGTGTGCCCCACATTCCCTAACGTGCCTTCATGGCACGTACCTTACCTGCGTACGCTAGTGACGCTGATATAGTATTTTGCTGCGCTTCTATAACTTACAAATTCTATTATTTCAATGCATTATTTAACGCAGGGTCCATTTAAAATGCATGACTATATGTGAAGCATTTACTTCCTTGTTTTATGTACCAATATGGCGTTGGAACTACGCTTCTCGATCAACCCAAACTAGTAAGTTACCGGACGATTATATCGTTGACACCACCCAACAGAACGGTGTTATACTGCCCTTCAACTTCACCTGTCCATAAACATTGCAACACACAATTCATCCCAGGCCCATAAATATGCGGCGCAAAGGCACAAGTTACATCGCCCCTGCCTCCCTGTTTGATGGCTCTCCTACGGGTTTCATGCCGATGGTAAAGTCGCCAACGATGGGGATTAGGAGCGAACATTTCATTAATATTTCCAGATGAGATTGCTAAGAGTCCGATTGAGTTGCTGTAGAAATGGAAATTGCAGTACTGGGAATTTTACATCGAAAGAGCAGAACAGAACAAGATTTGGAAGGGGGAGGGGGCAAACTTCCCGATATATACTTCAATTAATAATGCTTACCGGGATTTATTTTTTTCTGTCCTGCACCGTCTATAGCTGTACGCCCACTGAGACGCGGCAGCAGCACTTCTGTTGTCTGCTTCTATTAAAATCAAATGGTGTAACGCCCACTACAGGGAAACGCGAGGAATCGAAGCGGGAATTTCCGTGCCAGAAGTCTGCGGTTATCTTAAAGGTTATCGCCCACTGAGACGCCGGAAAGGCGTCTGTTGCCGCGTTTCTCAGCGTCTTAGTGGGCGCGCGCAGGTCCGATTCTCCTCGTGATAACTTTTCTCCGGAGATTTCGGTCTGTGTATGGTACCGGTGGCCACCCACCATCGTGAGGAAATCGGCGAGTTACGAATGGGTAGCGTAACCAGGTCGTGGAAACTTACAACGACTGGGGATTCGTCGTGCTGACCACACGTCACCCCGTAACTGGTTGCATGGTCTCCCACCTCGGCAGGTAGGCAGGCCCTGGCCCCCACATGCTGTTGCGCCACGGGTTATTATTATTTATTGTTGACGATGTGATGAAGGAACACTCACAAAGAACACCCATGCCCGGGGTGGGATTCGAACCTGGAACCATTGGCGTCGTAGCGCGCTGTGGTGAACAGAGTGAGTGAGAGGGGGGAAGAGAATTAGAGGGAGAGAAGGAAATAGAGAGAGATGGAGGAAGGGATAGGGGAGGGAAGGAGGGATAGAGAGATGGGCAAAGAGAGAAAAGAGAGAGTGGGATGATAGAGAGAGAGAGAGAGAGAGAGAGAGAGAGAAAGAGAGAGAGAGAGAAAGAGAGAGAGAGAGAGGAGAGAGAGAAAGAGAGAGAGAGAGAGAAAGAGAGAGAGAGAGAGAGAGTGAGAGAGAGAGAGAGGCCTCTCGTACTTCGCACCAACAATTTCCAGGAGCATGGAGCAACCGAATGAGCTGCAACAAAAATAAATAAATAAAACATTAAAAAATGAATCTCCGGTGGGAAGAAGGCGCGAAGTTTGTTTCCTCGTTCTCCGCCAGGCGGCGCAGTTCCACCTGATGAGCTCATACATAAGTAACGCCGATGCAAAAACCCGTAAGACGAGGCCTCCCTGCTAAGCCCCCCAGTTAGCGGGGGTGAGGCTGGAATATGGAAATTGCGAGGAATCGATTTTGTTTGTGCTCCGCGAAACCAAGGTCCCGTTGCCGTGATTTCAGGTGTGAGGCAACATGTACAGGGTGATTCGCAATTAGTGCCAGCCAATGGGGCACATGTGGAGGTGTATTAGTGTGTGGAAAATAATATTTATGAGTTTATCTTCAATTCTCTGAAATTTCATTGCTCTATCATTCATACTTTATTTTCTACGATTAATTGAAATTAGGTAGATTTGAACTAAACACCCGGTATTTGATTTGATTTTTGTTATTTACCATCACTTTTCTGCCACTTTTGGCTAATCGCGACCATGAGGGTGAGTGATGATATGATGAAACTGATGAAGGGACACTCACATGTGATCACGAGTAATGTGATATTATATTAATAATATTTAGAAGAACAAATGGATTTAGTGAATACACAACATTTGGTGTATTTAGACGTTAATTGAGGCTACAATTTGTATGCACCTTTTTTCCTTTTAACTAATGCGTTTGCTTTTCTGCGTCTCGGCAATTCAGACAATCAGATGCGAATATGTGTACTATGTTATACATTTGGTAATGGCAAATTGGGTGGCACTAATTGCGAATCACCCTGTACATGTTGTATCACACTTAAATCACGGGAACGGGACCTTGGTTTCGCGGAGCACAAACAAAATCGATTCTGATTTTTCTTGACTTCATAGATTGTTTTGACATGCACTCCTCACAAAAAGTTTGGAATATTTTTAAGTTAAGCAATAGGTGATAGACACGGCCTTGGAATGCAACAACACATGGTCTCTGTCTCGTCTTTCCACCGACACCGTGCCTATCACCTATTGCCTAATATAATAGCATTCAAAACTTGTGCCTAATGTAACAATATAGTGCCGGCCCTGAGCCTACATTGACAAAGATAACAGGCTAGGCACGTCCGGTGGTCTCGTAGGTGATTCGTGTCCGTATCCGGGTTGAAGTAATACGCAGTTGAACGACGATAGCAGAATTGCTTTTCTAGCCACTCTTTTCCCAGTTAACTGCATTTCGTGTAACAACTTCACAGAGAGTGAAATATGAGTTTGCTTTGGCTTAAAAGATGCTTTGTCTTAGGCTCTTGTGTTGGCATATGTATTGCTATACGCAACCAGAGAATGTTGGTAGCTTAAAGGCATTTCTTGATAATGGTGTAAGTGATTTATTTGTGTGACGCAGATTACAAAGACATTTTTGAAAAGTACACAAGTGCATCCTAGTTTCGTTTTGACCTGCATTCTCCATTATTATTATTATTATATGGCATCCCCAGTTCCACTTTAAGCTGTAGGTACAGTTCCGATTAGCCATACTGTACATAAAGTGGATTTAAAACACCAACTCAATCAATCAATCCATTGTTATTATAAAATATAGCTATTTGTAACGACCTCCATGCTAGCCAAATTGCACTCGTATATTGGAATATATCTTATTCGTATACTTTCAAGTTAATAACTTGCATTACATTATTTATACTTAATTGTTTTCATAAATCATGTATATATTTATGTTTTATCTTTCGTTTTTATATTATTCGCGTATTTTTGCAACACTAATTCAGAATTTATAGGCTAATAATTATTATAAATAGTATTTGCAACGTTTTCATTATTTGTCAAGTACAAAATGGCTAGGATTATTTCTATCTTTCACCCAAATGTTGTTGTTTAAGCACATGTTAAATACATTTCTACTTAATACCGATATTTCACAATAGGCAAGATTGAAGTAATTTAGTCTTCGTTATAAATCCGTAAACTAAATCTTTATTTAATCATTTTATGTGCAAGGGCAAATATGAATTACTTTATAAAACCAGTTTTTTATTTGTACAAAGTGTAATATTGTAACATGAAAGCACAGCAATTCTCTCTCGCTTTCAATAATATAGCGTTATCCCATTGGCTGTTTATTTTAGGAGTGGAGAATGACACTTCGTGTAAGTGGCGACGTCAAAAGTTCCACGTTGGAATTCTTAATTGTTGCCAACCATAACCAAAGCTTACTATCGCTAATTAGCATTAGTCTGACATATGTACATTATCAGCTTTTCTTGTATTATTTTTTATGGTATGAGTTTATAGCATTGTAAAAAAAGAGCAATCTGTTATGCTATGCCTCGTGCCTGGGTAAGCAGGAAGACGGTGCGCGGATTCTGTCGTCATAAATCGAGTAAGTTTCTCTTCACCGCCTACAAGCGAGCAGGACTTAACACATTATACGGTGTATGTATATGTGTATATGTATTTTTGACTTGTGTGAAAAAGTATGTAACGCGCGCGATCATTGATTAAAGTTATTTTGGACATTTTAATTTTAAAATATTTGAATGTTATTTGCGGTGACGTGTTGCAATTCGGTGGTTACCTTCCTGGAGGAATTGAGAACCGTTGCTTCCAACTGTCTAGACGGAGCATGGAGCGCTGTGTCACCAATTCGTATCTTCATACCCTGGAGTTGCGATTGTGGCGGCACGTTGCATATTTTAGATTTTAGAACAGTAAGTTTAAGCCTTATTTAGCGTGTTCATAACAGATATACGAGGGTCACTATTTATATTTTGAGCCTAACAATGAAAAAACAGGAATTTGGCATTGAAAACTGCTTTATTGTTTTTCGAAGTATTCTCCTTTATGGTCAATACACTTTTGCATTCGTTCGAACCATTTGTCAAAGCAGTTTTTCCAATCTTCTTGAGACACCTCCATAATATGGTTTTTGAACGCATCAACGGCGTCTTCCGCCGACGAAAATCGTTGTCCACGCAATTTATTCTTGACATTCGGGAACAAGAAGAAGTCATTGGGTGCCAAATCAGGACTGTACGGCGGATGACCCATCAATTCGATTTTTGGACTGTTCATAAAGTCGGTTGTTAGATGAGATGTGTGACAGCCGGCATTGTATGGATGAAGAATGATCCGACGGCGTTTGTTTTGTTTTCTGTATTTGACCGAAGACCTCTGGCAAACAAATTGTTGTGTACCATTCAGAGTTGACCGTTCTACGTTCCTCTAAAGGCACAGTTGCCACATGACCAGTTTTCCCGAAAAAAACAGGCGACTATTTGTTTCGATGTGCTTCGAGCGCGAACAACTTTTGTTGGATTGGGTTCATCTTGAAACACCCATACAGTCGACTGCTGTTTACGTTCCGGCTTAGTGTTGTCCACGGGACGAGACGGGACAGGCTTTTAAAAATTCGAGACGAGACGAGATTGACCATGTGTCATGAGACAAACGAATATTTTCGAGACGAGACAGCATTTCCACGAGACTTCCACGAGACGAGACACGCCAAAGTCTCGTCTCGTGGGAAACACTATTCCGGCTCATATGCATATATCCATGATTCGTCACCTGTTACAATCTTATATACGTCTTTTGAAGCACCACGATTGTATTTATTGAGCATTTGTTTGCACCAATTGACGCGAGCGTCTATTTGAGTTTTTGTCAAATTGTGTGGGATCCAACGAGAACATACCTTTCTCACAGCTAAATGATCATGTAATATTTTATATATGCTGGTGGAACTAATGCCTATGGTTGCCTCAATCTCACAGTATGTCACATGACGATCTTGCAGTATTAGGTTTTGCACAGCATCAATGTTTTCTTGAAGAACAACTGATTTTGGACGACCTTCGCGAATCTCGTCGGTGAGCGAATGGCGGCCACGATTAAATTCGTCATACCAGCGTTTCACAGTGGCAAAGGATGGGGCTTCATCGCCAAATGTGGAAGTAAGTTGATCGATGCACTCTTGTCTTGATAATCCACGTCGAAAATCGTAAAAAATCATCGCACGAAAATGTTCACGAGTTAATTCCATTTTATTGTTGTCGCGCAATCTCCAAGGCAACATAAACAACACAAATGAAGCTATTGACAAAACATTTGAAGTACGTTATGGTCAATAATGCCAGACGATTCCGTGCAAACGTCAAATCGCGCCTAACTTCAATCAGTGTTGCCAAGGCTCAAAATATAAATAGTGACCCTCGTACAGGGTGAGATGATAATGCAAAATATCTCACATTTAGTTTTCGAAATAAATGTTTGACATAAAAGTTATTTGGCTTTAAGGGGAAAAGTGAAACTGCATGTGTGTTCGTGTGGTATGTAGAGGGGGATTCGGGAAATTAAAGGCTGAAGCTAACTTCCCCCAACCTAACAATTTCCACTTCGAGGACTGTATGTGAACCTTGGCAAACCCGCATACATTCGGAGGTATGCGTTATTGTCCCGGTGCATTGAATTAAACCGGAACGTCAATGACGCGAAATATTTACCGGATTCCCCCTTTTATCCTTGTTCTTTATTCTTTATTTGTAATTTCCATTTTTTTACATGGTGGTATGATTTAATATCATACCAGAAAAAGGACCAATGGTTACTCGGAGACCAGAATAAACATTGGTGTACATTAGAAGGTCAAAATGTTTTTGTGTTAGATCTACAATTATTGATTTTACGATTTTAAAGTTGGACAGAACAGGTTAGTAATACTAGTGTAAAGTGTATAAAATGGGATAAAAGAGCTAAAGTTGACAAAGTTACTAATTGGGAGTGGTACGAAGTTTAAGAGTCTCTATTTGTTGTTAATTTTTATCAGTTAAAAGTTCTTCATCACCAAGAATTAGTGAAGGTCTACACTGTAAAAACAACTTAGTCAAAATCGAGCAAACTTTAGTCACTTTTGACTAAATCCAGTACTCAAAATAGCCCCGACCCGATTTTCATCAAATGTGACTACATGCATTTAGCCATTTCATTTCATTGTGTTATATAGTCAAAAGTGAGAAATCATTTTATTCATTTTCTGACTAAAATTTAGTCAAAATTGAATAATTACTGCTTCTCAAGGCTGAGGTCAATTTATTCATTTTCTGACTAAAATTTAGTCAACATTGAATAATTACTGATTCTCAAGGCTGAAGTGGATTTATTCATTTTTTGACTAAAATTTAGTCAAAATTGAATAATTACTGCTTCTCAAGGCTGAGGTCAGTTTATTCATTTTAGATTTAAATTAGGTCAAAATTGAATAAGTATTGCTTCTCAAGCTTGAGGCAGATTTAGTCAAAATTAAAGAGAAACTACTTTCCAAGATTAAAATAAATTTGTCACTTTTCAAGTTACCTATATTTGATAGTAAGAAGTGTGGAGATTAGTAATTCGAGACGATTTAGGAGTGGGAGAGAGAGTGTCTTACTGGAATCGCAGTAGGGGAAGTGGGTACTGGAGCAACATCAGAACGAGAACGAGCTCCTGGAGGCCAGAAGAATGAGAAATCCTGGAATTCTGAAATCGTGGCGTCCGAATGCCGCGCCAGAGATCCGGGTTTGATTTCCGGAGTTCGTGCTTTCAGGTGGCAATTTTGCAACGCCCGGCTCAGGGATTCACCAAGCCTCTAAAAATCGGGTAACTGGGTGCAACCTTAGGGCTAAAGGTGGCCGGTGGTGCTGATCACATCACCTCCAGGAATCGCCGAGATTGTGAATATGTGTCTGTCCCTAAACCCCGCATCGCTCTTTATGTCTTCACGGGATGTTGTTGTGAGCAAGGGTAACTTTTTCTAATGTGTGTGTGTCTGTAAAGTACATGCAAAATTAAAAGAATAGAAAGTGTCTACGGAAATAGTCCTTGAGTCACAGGTGTTATCGTGAATATTGGATCAGGATCATGTGAAGAAAAATTACAATAATGAGATATCAAGAGCGAATAATCCACGCACCCTTAATACCCCCTAACACCTCCCTAAAATTCTTACCAATGACCCTCCCTAATGTTCATTATGGCATTAAATTTACCTTAAACTTTCCTGTATTTTGCACTCAGGTTTTTCGAGCTCACGAATCTCTGTTCGAATAACTGAATCTTATTTCTGTTATTAACTATAACAACAACAAATTTCCTGCTTTTCTTAATATAATGAGATGAACAAGTATTAAGGGAGGGGGGGTTGATGGACCGGTTCGACCGCCCTCCCAACCCCCAAGCTCTCCCTCCCTTCCAACTTTTCTCCATGTTCCTATTTTCTCCTTCTCTGTCTGTTTCTCTACGTTCGTGTTTCCTTCCTCACTCGATTCTCTCTCTCCTCTCCCTATTTTATCTCTGCGTTTGTGTCACTTTCCCACTTTCCTCCATTCTCCGTCCATCTCACTTTCTCCCTGAGAAGGAGGACTCCTCAGTCGATCTTAATACTTTAGCACAAGTTCGTTTGATGAAACGTAACCATTTCATTACTCAGCTCTCCCCACCTTTCCCCTTCTGAATCGACATTGTAGAAGAGTATTTACGTAACTGATGTCTTAAAAGGGAATGTCCCAGGTTATTAGTGTCTCCCCATGGTAACACTATATTTCACATTTTTTTCCTCCTTTGATATGGTAATACAGGGTGTATCAAAAAGAATCATCCGATTTAAAAATGCTATATTTAGGAAACCAATGGACATAGAACCTTGCAGTAAGTTGTAGAATACATGCTGGAATATAAAGTTTTGCTTGCAATAAGTTTTACTTTGTTGCAGGTAGGTGCCACTGGTGCAGATCACCCTTTAGTCTGCGTCAGGATGGCAACCAAGTAACAGGCAGCATTCTGCGTGCTCTGCTTCAACAAATGTGGTTAGTTTCAACTGTGCAACGTCGAATACTGTGAGCAGTAGGTGGTGCAGTACCATATTTACGACGAAACTCACGCTGCACAGTTGAAACTAACCACATTTGTTGAAGCAGAGCACGCAGAATGCTGCCTGTTGCTTGGTTGCCATCCTGACGCGGACTAAAGAGTGATCTGCAACAGTGGCACCTACCTGCAACAAAGTAAAACTTATTGCAAGTAAAACTTTATATTCCAGCATGTATTCTACAACTTACTGCAAGGTTCTATGTCCATTGGTTTCCTAAATATAGCATTTTTAAATCGGATGATTCTTTTTGATACACCCTGTACATTAAATGGTTGATAACCGATGGTGACATTATTTCGTATTGTAAAACCTTTCAAGTTCACTTTAACTTTGGAAGCACGTTCGTTTCCAAGATATTAAACACCCCCCCCCACACACACTAAGACTCTCAACCTCCTTCTCCTCTCTTCGGCACGCCACTGATAACATGCAGTGTGTATATATATGTGTGTGTGTGTGTGTGTGTGTTCAGTGGCGTGCCCAGGATTTTCGAAAGGGAGGGGTTATGTGTAGTTTTTATGTAGTCAGTCCTCATTTTGCCATATTTTCATGCCTTTGACTTTTTTTTTTTTAGAAATGGTGTACTAAATGAAGGGGGTTATAACCCCCACCAATCTCCCCTTGGGCACGCCACTGTGTGTGTGTGGGTATATATACACACACTGCATTTTATCAGTGGCGTGCCGAAGAGGGGAGAGGGGGGTTTAGAGTCTTAGCCCACATTCGACTCCAGAAAACCTTCAAAATCCTAATGTCACAGTATATTTACAAAAAGAAAGACGCCATCTTCTTTTATCTGAATTTTCTCTGGACGTTTCACCCGGGCGAAGAGGATATTTGGCGCTCCCCCTAATTTCTACCACGCCACCTTCCTAGATTTCCAACCTGGTCACTTTACTTTTCACTAGATATTACCAGTAATTTAATAGACTTAGGTAATTACGAAACCATAGAAAATATCTAGCCAACAGAAAACAAATCACATGAAGATTCAAGTGAATGCTGGAGCAGTTTTTTAATTCAACGCCTGAAGAAATCAGCTGATTCGGGGTTAAAAGCGTCGTCAATCCAAGTTTGAAGAGCAGTTTCGTCACCAAAGGAGCTTCCTTGAAGATGGATTGAGAGCCGAAAAGGTATCAATCCGAGGGCGCAAGATCGGGCGAGTAAGGAGGATGTGGAATAACTACCCAACCAAGCTCCTGGATAGCAGCTTTTGTCATGTTAGCGGAGTGTGGGTGTGCATTATCGTGTCGCAGCACTTGATGCTGTCTTCCTGGCCTACTCGCTGATTTGGTTGTTTTCATTTGAAGCGTGTGGTATCCTGAACGTCACCCATTCGCCGTTCATCACATTTGCTAATTCTCGGGTCGACTGATGTGGATCCTCGTGGATTGAAGCGTTTAAACTGTCTTTATTAAAGCCCGATGGCCTTCCTGAACGTGGAGAAACGCTTAAGTTAGAAATGCCCTCTTTGTAATGACAAAACCCTTTTCTTGCCCTGCTTTTTCCCCGTTGGCATTCTCCCCGTACAAGGGACAAATGTTTCGAGCCGCCTCCGCTGCATTTGCCCCTATGTTAAACTCGGACAGAAGAATATGTCGGAAATAACACCTTCTTTCTTCAAATCTGTAAAATTCAATGCGTATTCACAAGCACAACAATGCCACTCCAATTGATAAACAAACATTAAACGATAAACAAACTCCTAACACAGCAGTGTTGCCATACCAAACACAAACGCTACGAACTTATAAATCAACCCAATACTTCTCTTTAACAATGTTCCAAACTACACTAGATTTATTTTCTGAATACGCAACCGAACGTACCAGCGACAAAAACGTACTTACCACCTGACCGGCTACCTGCGGCATCAAAAATAATTTACCGAAATTACGATTTTCTCTAGTTTTGCTGAATTCCATCACACTTTATCCATGCTTTGGATTGGCAAAATTAATATATAATGCATATATAGCTATTTTGGCGTGTTTAAAATCAGCTGTGGTTAAGCTCTCGTCCACATTTTGTTTCTTTTGTTTTCTCTTTTTGTCTTTATTTCGATTTTCGTTTTAGTTACAGTATGTCAGTTCTAACCTAACCTAACCTAACCTAACCTTTGTCGTGTAGGTTGCTTAGAGTATCTTGGTAATTGGCGTGTCTTCCTCTCGAACCCTTTTCTTCGCCTCTTGCATACGCTTCTTCAAATCCAACTGAGCGTCATTCGGGACTCCACAAACGTGATCACTCGTCGGGCCACTAACCACTTTATTCTCTTTTGATTTTAAGTTTAAGCATTTTCCTTGAAGTGGTACGTTTTGTCGCGGAGTAAATATCTTGAAGGTAGGTGTTTATCTGAGTGGTACGTTTTGTCGCGAAAACCCAAGTGGTAGAGTGAGATTACTTTCGTAACATCTCTGGCTGTTTTGCATTGGCAGCTTTGGAGCGAGTCATAAGTCCCGAAGCAGCCAGTCAACAAACGAGCCGCTAGCGTCATCTCTACCCAGCACCTATCGCTATCCCTGTTGCTCGCGCTCTGGACTGTTGGTAGGCTCACTAACTGGACTCGCGCGGTGAGCTGGAGTTGTTATGGAAATAATCTGACCTTTTTTGTCGCTGGTACGTTCTGTCGGGACACCTTCTTTTCTTATCGAAAGTTGGACCTCATCTCGAAAAAAAAAAAATGTCTGCGCCCCTGGTTGTTTCGGCGATCGTGACCGAAAAGAAGAATTAGCAGAAGAGAAGACGAGACAAGGGAGAATTTATCGTCCCCGTGATTCCTCCCGACCCCTTCTTCGTGGATATTGCAACCCAGTTTTTATCGTGTCCCCTCTGGGCCCTCTTTTCCGCAAGGCTGTTCCGTGACCGCAAGAAATTCGACACCGCGCCGTCCCCACCGAAGGCTTAAATTTCTAATGAAGAAACCATAACAGCATAAATCAGCTGTTACCTAGGTTCTTTCCCAAGAATGTGGGCACACGGATCACGTATTCGTTCCCCGACCAGCACAGGCCCCAGAGGGGTCGTGAATATCTCCGCCTGTGTGCATATAAGGTCTCTCCGAGCGTCAGTGTTACCATAACCGAGTGGCAAGATATCCCTGTCTTCTGTACAAAAGATCCCCCTTTCATGTTAACATGTCCGACGTCTGTGGAGGAATGGTTAGCGCATCTCGTTATGACGCCAGGATCCCGGGTTCGAATCCCGGCCTGGGCATGGGTGTTCTTCGTGAGTGTCCCTCATCATATCATCACTCATCCTCATCCTTCCGATTAGCCAAAATCAAGCAAACAAGCCAGTGAGAAGTTGAAATCAGTAATTACTTAACTATTATCATTATTATCATTATCAGGGAGCGGAAGTTGATGACCTAAAAAATATAGGCATATGACCTACAGAACGTCCTAAAAAATGTGGAAAATGACCATTAAATTTGTTAGTTTCAGGTTAAAAATTGAAATGAAAACGAAATTTAACAAAATGCAATCTTGCTTTAAAAAAATACCAAATTCAATTAAAATATGCAACAAGGATTTCCAATGGAAACTACCCAATAATTTTAAAACAATTTAATGAAAAAGTCATAAACACTGAATGAATTGGTGTGAAATGCATTAATTTCCCGCATCTTTGCCTGGTGATGTACTATGGTGTGTTTCTGTGGCACTGTAAAAGAAGAAGAAATTATCACGATCCACGTAAGACAACTTTTGTTTAGAAATTTAAAAAATTGTATAAAAAATAGGGAAACCAAAATCAGGGACGCATCCGGGAAAGGGTTCATAGACACGCCCCCCCCCCCAGGAAAAAGTACGTCGGAAAAGTAATTTTCAACATCATAAATTGTTTGAAATATCTCACATACAAGCACTTTCTAAATATTTAACGATTTTTTCTACTTACCTTACAGAGAGTTGCAGTACACCACCATTGTCTTTCGGAGGTTCTCAAACGAGAATCTTCGTCTGTTGTCAGTCAGACTCTAGAATATTACCAAAATGAAAGAAGTGACAAAATATGACGAAACAATACACCGAATATTGCGAAAAATGACGGGAAAATGCCAAAAATCGGGGAAAATTACCTAAAACCTGAAAAGTGGCAAAAAAAATGCATTTTAAAATTACCTTTTTTGGGTTCTAGACCAAGTGTAATATTGTGTATTTAATGGGCATCGTGTCCGAGATATCAGAAAAAAGATGACATTTCATCAACTTCCGCTCCCTAATCATTATCATTACTATTATTGAAATTTCGGACATTTTATGTGTGCTGAAGGTGTCACCTTGTAATCAAGGGGTCCCCAGTTCTAGAGTGTTGTGTCTAATTAAACGTTGTAATCAAGGGGTCCGGGTTCGATACCCGGTTGAGGTACAAGTGGTTCGGATCCCACTTTAAACTGTAGGTGCAGTCCCGATTAGCCTTACTGTGCATAAAGTGGACTTAAAACGCCAAATCCAAAATCCAAACCAAAACAATGCTTACAAATAAACCATAACTTTACATCCTACCGTGTAATCCTACAGGGCGAAATTTTACATCAAATGTTATCGTGGCTAGCTTGTTGGCCTAGTATTGAATAATGCCAACAGATGCCGTGGTAAGACGAATGTAATCAACGCACTTGCCGCTCCGGCCAGATACGATAGCAGTCAGGAGCGTAGCTAGGCTATCTGCGAAGCCTGAAGTAAAGAGAATGAAATACAGGATGAAAATCGGTCAGAAATTGTAAATAAATTTTTTCATATCAGTGAAATGATGATGGTGATTCTGGAGTTGGCAACCTGATTTCTTGTGAGTTGGCAACCTGATTTCTTGTGACTTGGCAACCTGATTTCTTGTGAGTTGGCAACCTGATTTCCTATGAGTTGGCAACCTGATTTCCTATGAGTTGGCAACCTGATTTCCTGTGAGTTGGCAATCTGATTTCGTATGAGTTGGCAACCTGATTTCTTGTGAGTTGGCAACCTGATTTCCTGTGAGTTGGCAACCTGATTTCTTGTGAGTTGGCAACCTGATTTCCTATGAGTTGGCAACCTGATTTCCTATGAGTTGGCAACCTGATTTCTTGTGAGTTGGCAACCTGATTTCTTATGAGTTGGCAACCTGATTTCTATTCATAGCCTAGGACCATGTGACGTGACATAGCCCAGATCTTGGACTCAGTATACACTGATAGCAGTCATTGTTATCTTCTAGCCAGGGCCTGTAGACTGTTAGCAACTGGGCGAATGATTACGCTCTGAGCTTTCATTGCTGCGTCATTCAAATTATTACTTATTAAATTATAAAAATAATAGATATCTGGATAATTTTAATATACAGCGTGAGCACAAAAACACTCCCTGGTTTTGAAAGGGTATAACTTTAATACCAAAAATAGTATTCTACAGAAATGTTCACAGTAGTTGTAAAAACTCATAACATAAAGTTTTCGTGGTGTTCATTGGAATTACAAATCCTCACTGTGAGCGCCACCTGTTATGCGGGAAACATCGAGACGATAATCCAGCTCCAACCACATCTTCTCAAGCGTATCCGGTGTGATGAAGTTGACAGCTGTACTGATGCGTTCCTGAAGATGATTCAAGGTTGTGGGTAGTGGAGGTACATAGACCTGGTTCTTTACGAACCCCCAAAGGAAAAAGTCACAAACTGTCATGTCCCGTGATCGTCGGAGCCACTTGCATAGATTTTGATCATTGGGTCCAGCTCGTCCTATCCAACGGTGTAGGAGGTTGTCATTCAGAAAGCTGCGTACAGATTGATGCCAGTGTGGGGGCGCTCCATCTTGTTGTAGAATGTAGTCACCTCTCTCTGCAGCAAGTTGAGGAATTATCCAGTCACGTAGCATTGTTAAGTAGCTTTCACCTGTGATTGTTGGCCCCTCAAAGAAGAACGGACCGTACACTCGACGCTCTGACGCTGCACAAAAAACATTCACCTTGGGTGAGTCACGTTCCACATCAAGAGTGGCATGCGGATGCTCGCTTCCCCAGATCCTAACATTATGCCTGTTCACTTTTCCACTCAAGTGGAAGGTCGCCTCATCACTAAAAAATTATATTTGTCAGAAAGGTTTCATCGTCCTCCATTAAAGTGTGGATAGTCTCGCAAAACTCACGTCGCTTTACCTTGTCTTGTGGATATAACTTTTGAACCAATTGCAGCCGGTACTGGTGAAAACGCAAAAGCTTCCGTAAAATCTTGCTTACGGTAGTTTGTGGCACCTGCAGCTGCCTGCTGGCTTGACGTGTTGATTTTCTGGGACTGCGTACAAAGGCTTCTCGCACACGATCCACAATTTCCTCAGAGATGGACGGTCGGCCAGAATGTTCTTTTCTTTGATCACAAATGCATCCTCTCTCAACAAATGTTTTATGCCACTGCAGAATGGATTTGTGTGTAGGTGGATCAACATTAAACTTCCGTTTAAATGCACGCTGCACTCTCACAACACTGCTTGAGTGAACGCCATTTTCGATGTTACTGCCCTCTAGCTACCGAATTCACAACTAGCGATTCTGAAAAGAAAGATATTAAAATATTTTGAGTTAACTGAGCTTTGGATATCAATTTTATCAAAATTTTCAAGTAACTATTAATTTTATGACATCTTGAAACCAGGGAGTGTTTTTGTGCTCACGCTGTATAAGAGGTCTGACAATTAAGTTCGCAAACTCGCCACCGTTTAGCGCTGAAGGCAGCACTATACAAGCAGCTCTGTAAGATTTTGTAACCTTGGTATTGCAATGTCTCACAGCAGTGTTCGCGTTGACGGTTGGCGGATTTGTGCTGAGTGGCGTGCATTGTTGTTGTGCTTGTGTCGTGAAAATGGCTGAGGTGGAATTAGAGCAACGAGCAAGCATCAAATTTCTGATGAAACTGGGCAAGAGAGGAAGTGAAATACGGGAAATGTTAGTGCAGGTGTACGGCGAGAATGCCATGAAGAAAACAGCGGTGTACAAATGGATTAAACGGTCTTCTGAGGGGAGGTTAGACCATCCGCCATACTCACCTGACCTTGCCCCCAATGACTTCTTTCTTTACCCGAAGATCAAACAAGTTTTGAAAGGAAGATATTTTGATGACATTGAGGACATTAAGGCTAATTCGACCGCAGCTCTGAAGGCCATTCCGGAAACAGAGTTACAAAATATCTTCGAAGGTTGGAATAGGCTCTGGCATCCGTTTATAGTTCCCAAGGGGAGTTCTTTGAAGGTGACCACAGCGCTATTCAGCAATAAGGTAAGTAGCATATTTTCTAGGATAAGTTCGTGAACTTAATTGTCGGACCTCGTAGATATCACATATCCGAATTATTCCTATATTGTTGTTATTAGGATATTTATGAGGTAAACGACTCGCAGTTCAAGAACTTTCAAGAAAATTCCTTGATATTTGTTCACTAAGAAAAACGGATATTTATTCATATTAAATATGCACATTAATGAATATTCAACCATTTTTTTTTGTGGTTGATTACTTACTTTCTAATTTTACTAATGCTTTGATTGTAGTAACCTGATTCGACTTGCGAGCTCTGGGTTTATGGCACCAGACTGACCAGTCACTCGCAAGTCTTAAGTTAGCTAATTAGTGAACAGTAAATAAGATAACACAAAAGGAAACAAACTACTAATAATATCTAATTTTAACCTTGTATTTGAAAATAAACCTTCAAATCCAATATTCACTACATTTTATACTATAAACAGTGGTATTTCCAATAATCAATATAAACTTTTCTTCTTATGCCAGAGAATGTGGTGTGGGATTATAATAGTAACAATTTGTTCCAATAACAACTCTTCACAAGCTCAACTTTACTAACTATTAAAACTACCGTCTAATGCGTTCAAAAGCATTTTCTCGACGCCCGGATAAAGTTTGGTCAATCGCGGGGAACTCGCAACGCGACGTCTGAAGTCACTACTGCCAACCGAGGAAGCAGTTCTCAATCTTTCCGCGTCTCGAACTGAACCGTTTTCGTCCTTTGGTCAACCGCGGGACACTCGCAGCGCGACGTCTGGTGGCACTACTGCCAACCGAGGAAATCTTTGCTCATAGAGAAAGTTGATGTTACGCCTCTTCTGTTCCAAACTGGATGGATAATAAACCTTTTTTCGAGCAAGGCCTCATCTCCAGGAAGCTATCAACTCGCGGCAAGCCACGGCACCTAGCGACCTGTTGAGTAAGATGAATCAAGGCAAAATGGATAATAAACCTTTTCCTGCTCTCACAAAAATAGGCAATAATCAGGCTGGAAAGTTCATACGAACTAACCGATCTTGATCAACTTTTGAATGAAGTCTTCTGTTCCCAACTGCACTGTTCTCGCCCTTTTTGCATCACTCACCCCACTGCAACTCTAAGGCTGTGATTGGTCTTAGCATAATCACACCATGCAATGTTAACCAATAGCATTTAAGCTCTTACCCGCCTAGCTACAGCTTCTATTGCGACACTGCAAAACACGCTCACTGAAATCCAACACTCTTCCTACGCACTATTCCTGTTCCTCGTAATCACCCTTTCGTCCTACGTGTGCGTTATTTTACGTGACCCAAAGTAATCGGTCACAAATATGCCAGATTATATTTATATATAGTTGTCAGTAGAAAATAATGAAAAGTGTGCAGACTTACAATCATAGGCGTAGCTAGAACTTTATATTTGGGTGTGCACAAAGAAAAAAAATAGGTCTTGTACCTTTTTTAATAGCATATTTTGCAACACAATCACTTGGCTCTTTAACTGCACAGATGTTTGTAAAGGAATATAAATTCACTAAATGACAGTGTTGAAAATTTCTGAATATATGTAGTAGAAAAAAATCAAATTGCATAGAAATTACACACACACAAAATGTTCATAAATGTTACAAACAAATTCATCAAAATACACATCATCTATAACAAGAGACGTCTGTCAAAAGGTACAATGTTCTTAAACTCATCAATAACTTCATTTACAATAATAGACTAAGCTTTTTTTCTGTTCTACAAATAGCAAGAGGAGGGCTTCCAATCTATCCTGCTTCTGAGTTGCTCTTAATTTAGTTTTAACTTGGGGAAGCTTGGAGAAAGCTCTCTCACACGTGCAGCTTGTGACAGGTATAGAAGAAGGGCGCTGCAGTACAGAGTAGAATGCAGTAAATATCTTCTTTCTCCAATGACATCAAAAAATCGAAAATCTATAGACACCCGCTTCATCAGCGATAATTAGGGACATTGAATTTTCGCGATGCGCGAAATCGCGAAATGTGAAAAGAAGATGAAATTTTGAACATTCTGCAAGTAACTGCACCCCCAATGATGAAATATGCATGAGTTTTATTCGCGAAGTAATGCGAAATGTGTGCTTTTCCACGAAATGAACGCTTTTTCGCGAAATAACCGTGAAATATCATCAAATTAAGTAGAAAACACGCAAAAACCGGCAATCGAGGTAGTGCGCACAAACTGTCGATTTGTAACGAAACGTTTGCCTAAAGTTTCCTACCATTTGCAGCTGAAGAACGTTTTATTTTCGATCACATCAGGAAGACGCTGCAAATTGGGATTTCACATGCACATAATCTGAGTTCGAAAACTTCGCACCCTGTGAAGCTGCATTCCTTTCTTCCCCCGAATGTCTATTGAACTTCCAGTTTCATTGAACTTGCTAGCTGTAGCAGCGATAAGATTAGTCTGTTCCCGCACATCAAGGGAAACAATGGTGTCATTTGTGTTCAGTCATGAATTAATTTTGTTTATCGTCATGTGATTTTCAACATGTGTTTGTGTATGTGCAGTAGTGATTATTTTATTTGTTGGACAGCAAGGATATCATTTAAATACATACAATGAATAAATCACTTGAGATATGCAATTTAGAAATGAAGTGTTTTGTGTTGATGTTTTCTTTTTGGTTGGACAGCTAAGTACTTGTGTATGTGTACAGTATTTAAAAATGAAGTAGTTTATCAATTTATAGCTCTTTTGTATGTTGTTTCCTCTCATGATGAAAAAGTGTGTGCCAATTTTTTTTCCCACCGCTGGTATATACCGCTGATCTAACATTTTATTTACCGCTCTCCTCAGTTTTTATTTACCATAAATTTGTCTCCCCAGCGATAATGCACACGTTTGTACCAAGTAATGACATTTTCAACTTCTTACAAACTGCCGCTCTTATTGAAATATCTGTATTTAATTCTCTTTGATAAAGCACCCCGTAGCTACGCCTATGCTTACAATATAAACTTGGAATATACACATTATGTACATGTTTATGTCACCCATAGAATTCAAACGTTTCACTCGTGCTCCTTGCTTTAATATTTATCGTGCACAGATGAACGTTTGTATTCAACTGTTAAGTTAAAATTTGTTATTACTTTACATATGAATAGAAGCTGTCAAAAGCACAATATTCCAACTATCGAACACCAAATCCACAAAAGAGCATGCCAGTGTTAGCCATATTGATCTTTCTTACACGTTGTTTTTCTGAACTGAAGTTTCCATTGTGCTCATGCTGCCATCTATCCATTAAAAGTGGAATTAATATCACTGTCATATTCTCGATTCTGAAAAGAACATTTTTTCCGTCTTTGCATTACATTGCAATTGCATAAAACGCTGGTTACAATATTAGTCGTGTCAGTTCAAAACAAAATACGTGCAGAAGTTCGTGGGATAATCCTCAGTTCTCTTCTTCTTTCTCTTTCTTCCTCAGTACCTATTTCTTTCTTGGGAGCGAATTGACAACATAGAGAAAGTCTCCAATTTTGTTAATTTTCGGTATACTAATTAATTTTGGCCTCCGAATCACGAATCTGTTGTAAAAAATCGGGGGTCACGTCTGGAAATTTGAAAAAAAGCGGATTGAATTTTTTTTATATAGGTGTATATGCGGAGTTTTACGAACGAAATGTTATAACTATGCTTGCCTAACCTAACTGAACCTAACCTAACCTTACCTGAAATTGTTATCCGTGAATGATTTGTGGGCCAATGATCACTTTCAATAAGCAATTCCTAGTTTTGTAGCACGTAACCGACGAACAATGTTTCATCATTACGGAACAAGTCACTACGGAACACGCCATATGGAGAATTATCGCGGTAAATAACAACGTTATTATACAACTTCTACATGTAAATGTACAATTTTAACACGCGACCCCCACATCATAACTCCAGATACGTCACCAGGAGTGCATAAGAAGTGAGTATAATAAGTAGGAAGTGAATTAGAGACTTTCTCTATATTGTCAATTCTTACCCTTCCTTGTCGTCCGTTCTCCCTCTTTCCTTCTTTCTCTGTTTTACTTTCTCTTCCTCTCTTTATCTAAATTTTCATCGTGTGTTCCGCTTTCTTTTTACATGTCTCTTTCTTCTCTTTGTCTGTCTATTGTTCCCCCGTCTTTGTCTGATTTTCTTCCTTCCTCCGTTTTTCTCTCTCTTTTTTCTCAAAGTTTCTGTTTTTCTTCTCTTTCTTCATTACTTTCTTATCTCCTCTCTATTTGTTCATCTCTTTTCTTCCATTGTTTCTCTTTATATTATCTATCTTTCTGCTCTGTTCTGTCTCTCTCTCACACACGTTTCTCCCCTCTGATTCTCTATATCATTCATTCCATTTCTCTATGTCACTCAGCGCCTGTGTGCATGATACTATCTCTAATATAAATTATTTTTTAAAAGTAAATTTCCGCTGGCCACACTTCTGCTGACAATGACGAATTGAGAACGTTTGCGAGATCAAGGCGGCCCAAATCACGGTCCGCGAGCCAAACATTCATTTGGTCTGACTATCATCGCACGAGGAACGAACATTTGTTTCTACCCGAGAAACCGTTGCCATGTAATCAAAGGATCCTAGGTTCAATTTCTGGTGGAGGTATATTGCACAGCGGTTCGGATCCCGTTTTAAACTGTAGTTCCAGTCCCGATTAACCTCAGCACAAACTTTGACTTTCGTGTGTGTGATTTCTCATTCCTCATGCTAGGGCGTGCAGCAAGGGCGCCCGCAGAGGGGTCTGGGGCACTTGCCTCTCTTGAGATATCTGAAAATACTTCATTTAATTTACATGATGAAAGTGTAGCGTGAAAACATGGACGAGGGGTGCCGTGAAAGACAGCAGATTGTGCCCATGCAAATTATCCTAGTGCTGGAATGATTCATGACTAGGGAAAGGATTTTAAGGTGCAAAATTATGGTCGGGAAAGGGAAAGAAGGGTTTTCAAAATGGTGCTGATAAAATGCCTTTTCTTCAATGCTCTCTTTTTCTGCGCCTTCTGTATATAATGCGCGCGGACCGCAGAGAGAACTGTCATTCTGCCGAATAGGTTTTGTGGAAGTTTGTGTTTCCTCTCGCGGGTTTTGCTACATTATCTTGGAAACTATTTGGGCTGCAATGATTATATTCTACCATTTTTTAGCTCTCGTTCTGCTCTACAAAATGAGGCTATAGGATTTTATGTAGCTTCTCAAGAAGAGTGAAAATCGTTTATTTTTCTGTCTAATTTTTTAGCAAAACATGAAAAGAAAGGAAGGAAAAATGCAATGCAGCATCAAAGAGGGAGTAAAAAGGGAATAAATGTGCTAATCTCTCGAAAAGGTGCAACAAAGGGTGTTCGTTTTACTTGATTTCATGTCCTAAAATACATATCTCAACCGATCGGTATGAACACAGCTATACAGGGTGAGCATAAAGTCTTTCCCTGATTATGAATATTTACATCTCAACTTCCACGGTAGATAGGCAAATAAAACCTATGGCAATAAGTGGTGCAATACATCAAGTTCTTTTTTCCATTTCTTTGTTTTGTCTGATTCTTATTCTCTTGCCTGATCATGGCCACCGCGTTCGCCGGACATAACCCCTCTTGACTTTTTTTATGGGGTTACGTTAAGGACGCAGTGTTTAGTTCACCAGTTTCTGATATGCAAACTCTTCAGACACGAATACGGGATGCTATAGAGACGGTGACGGAAGAGATGTTGGCAAAGACATGGAGAGAAATTGAGTATCGCCTAGACGTTCTAAGGGCAACAAAGGGAGCACATGTCGAAGTGTATTGAAGTGTACTGATATCAAAATATTATGAGTTAAGCTACCATTTCCAACAAACCGCATATCTGTATCTAGCATAGCTCTTTAGAAATAAAAGTTTGTAATCAGGGAAATACTTTATGCTCACCCTGTATTTTTGGAAACGTGCTTCACCTTAAAATTCGTTCCCTATTTATGAGAATTCTGAGGGAAAGCGTAACTCCATATTTCCCCCACTTTAAGCACCGCTGCCCCCCTGAGAAAAAAAAATCCTGTTACATTTTATTTTAAACTTTTTCTTATTTTTTCCTCTTTCTACAAAAGTTTCTGTGAATTTCCCTGCGCCTGGTGAATTTGGAGTCGGTTCCGTAACACTGGCGTGCACGGCCTTTGCGGTAACCTTTCCCCGCCCCCAATTTGCCCACTGCTTCCCTCTGGTGGCTTCGAGACGAAATGCTCCACCAAAACCGCATTAAACAACCGCATACGATCTTGGCTCGCGGTAACTTTAATCATTTTAAAGGGAAGGAAAACACGGAAAGCATCGGGGGATGAGGTCGCGAACTGAGGAGGCCAAATTGTTGTCTCTTTTTTCCTTTCCCTTCCTTCCTGCTAATGCGAGAAACAGGGACTTTACCTGTTTGTATTCTGGGTTGGTCATGACTCATGAGACACCGAGTTTGGAGTTAGTGTGTATGTGTTTGTATTGATGTGTATGTGCCCTTTCGGTTTAGTTTCGCTTACGCAATGACGTGTAGTGCAAATGATGTAGGTTATACATGCTAAAGTATGATTTACCTTGCGATTTATACGTAAGAAGTTCTATTTCAGAGAGGTTTCAGCCCGAAGCGACACGCGCGTAGCTTGGAAACGTACCTTCAGCAATATATTCAACCTTTCATACCGATGCGACACGATAAGCTGCACGTGTCACCTGAGTGTCGCTCGGACTGGGCCATTCTTCTCGATGGCGTGCATCGAGTTGATCCGGTCTGTTGTTCGCGCATGCACGGCGAATTATTACTTACAGGGACATTTCAGACCGAATCGACGAGCGACACATGTCGCTTGGGAACGAGCCAATCAACGGCAAAGTTTCACACCGTAGCGGCACGACAGGGCGCACAAGCCTGCGTTCGACCGGTAAAATCCTCAAGCGACACGTGTCACTTGTCTCTTGGGTGCGAAATCTCACACGGAGCGAGACGAAACAGGCGTTTATGACTGAACGAGAGAGGTATTCACGACTCGGAAAGAGGCCGAAGACATGACGAGAGCGGGACTTTGCCTATACTCTGTCCCGTCTATCTCTGGAACAAGACCGCGTAGCGGCAGAGAAAGGGAGGAAATCGAGTGAGCAGAGCGAAGCAGTACACGGTGCTGCGAAGGCTGGTAACTGCAGTCAGTCGCTTTCCCCCTTAACGCAATCCCATTCCCTCACACGTGTTCATTGGGGGAGCCGTCTCTACTTGTGCATAGACTTGTTTTCAGTCGCTTGCTCCAGTGATAGTTGGGACAGAGTTTAACTACAAGAAAGATCATCCCTCCCGCCATCACATAAGACCACTAATCCGTTTCTGCATGAAATATTTGGTCTATATTCCTTTTCCGGAATGTCTGGAGTAGCGACGCGCAGAGGCGAAAGCTTGTGGGCGGGGCCAGACTATGTGGCGCTCCCCTGAATGCAGAATTCCCACAGAACTACTGGAACGCGAATTACCAGTCGAGTCGCCCCAGGGGGTGCTATTCCGGCTTCCCGCGCTACGGCGGCACGTGAAGGTCTTCTGCTAGAGTGACGTCAATAAGGGGATCCCTCAGCTGCGGGCCGCTTAATAACATGTAAAATCATACAAGTTTATCGCCTCATAGAGGCGATTATAACTCTTGGGAAGCAATGTTTATAACATGTAGTTCTTCTTCACTGCTTTCCCGTACCTTCTCAAGTTAACTAAGGATGGCAAACGAACAAATTCATGCATAATTTAGCAAAAAGGGAATCAATGTCTTTGGTTCTTTAACACTATTTGTCTACACTTCTACACGCAGAAATAAAGTTGGTTGATTGGTTGATTTGGTGTTTTAAGTCCACTTTATGCACAGTAAGGCTAGTCGGGACTGGACCTACATGTTAAAGTGGAATCCGAAGCACCATGTGCCTTCACCGGGTATCGACCCCGGGACCCCTTGATTACGAGACACTGCAATGAAGTTAAATGATTATTAGATGAGAGTCTCATCTTGAGACGAGCACAATAGAGAACACCCGAAAAATCGTAAAGTGAAACAATTTGAAATGCCTGTGTGTGCTGGAAGGGGGGGAGTAGAGTCTCGTGCGCATATTTTCATGCAAATAGTTTACTAACTTAATTAATTATAGCGTGGACCTAACTGCAACAGGATCGAGAGAGTAAGATTAAACGGAAAGGATTAAGTAAGTCCCTCTACATGTAAATAACCAGGGAGGTTATTTCAGTCGTTCACCGCCAGCGTGACGGCCGTTCCGCGGACTCTTCATGCAACACGTCCCGGCAAATTGCGTTCAGGAAGTCCGTAACAGAAACCGCTTGTTTTGTAATGTTTCCACTTTTCACAATTACAGTTACAATTACAATTGAAATAAGCACGTACCTAGTCGCACGGATGCAGGAAAAGGTGTCCTCCCAAATACAAATATTTCCGGCACCTTATTTCTGACATCTAATCTTAGATTACACATCGCTACTTTATCCTCAGTTGACAGAAAGGGAAGACAGCATCCCGGCGCATAAAGCAAACCGAAAGCGTAAAATGATATTTAAAAGTAATAATAATGATGATCACTAACCTCCTGTGTTATAAGAGATGTTGAAAATGACTTCCTTCAACAGCAATACAACACGTTTCTTAGGTTCAAGAGATCCTGTCTATCGTAATCCCTGACCACTTTTCTGCAAAAATTCGTTTTCACGTAATTATCGTACATAAAAACTCTATGTTCAAGACTATATTTGTTTAACGACATAAGTAATGAATGAATAACAATTAACACACAATAAAGCACTGGCCACGAGTAAGCACATTACAATAACACAGTATAAGCAACACGCGTACTGTTGAACGCAAACAGAATTGAACATGAACGAACACTGACGTCTGGTAGCCGACAGTGTTGCTAACCATTTTTCGGCAATGTCCCTACAGACGTAGTCAAAATGTCCCTACAACTGACCAAATGTCCCTACGCCAAGTAAAGTGACTAAAAAAAAACACCTCATGAGCATGCAAACAGAAGATAAAATATACACATTTACTTACCAAATCTTTCTGCTCGGTGCTTCCACAATTAATGAAGGAGCGAATTTACAATACAGGACCTCTCCCCGATTTTTTGTAATATTTCGCATACTCACTAATTGAGGCCTCCTAATCACGAATTTGAAGTTAAAATTTGGGGGGTCACGTGTAGAAATTGCAAAATAAGTGACATTGAGTGGTCCGCGATCGGCACGATTGCTTATTATTTACCGGAAGATTTTGTGTTTCCAATACTTAAAAAACGAAATATACATTCCTGATATTACTACGACCCCAAATTTTAACTATGTTTGCCTATCCTAACCTAACCTAACCGTACCTGAATGGTTCGTGGGGCTATCCGTCAATGGTTTGTTGGGCTACCCGTGCATGTTTTTTTCGAGCCCAAATTTTAACTATGTTTGCCTAACCTAACTTAACCTAAACTTACCGAGAATGGTCAGTGGGGCTATTCCTGAATGGTTTTGCGGTAATTGTGATTACGAACCGATAAAAAATATTATTTTCGTAGCACTTTAACGGCAAACGTTCATCATCGAAGACGCCATTTTCGTATCCTGCAATTTTATGATTGATGTACTGTTGCCAAATTTACCTGTAATCAAATCAGTTCTTCTACAGTGATTGTCGCTGTCACATGTAAGCACGTTCTTTGGGCAATATACTGAAATCCATAAGTTTATTAATTAGCCCACAGCCATCCTCCTGCACACTCCACCTAACAATCTGTACAACATTAACAACTTTTTTTACTGTTCTCTTCCGCCATTCTTACACGATCCATGCTCTCCAAGTATGAAATCAACAGTGTGGCAACGCTGTAGACAGCGTAACTAATTTTAATTTGTTCATATCAACAAATATGGCTACCATACTTGTATACGGAGAATCATTGCGAGAATTGAAAAGCTTATTTTACAACTTCTACACGTTAATGAACATTTTTTCCCCCTCACCCCAACATGTTAACTTGAGATAAATAATCACGAATAATTATTTCGTGAGTATAAGACGTAGCATAGAAATTACAGAAGGGTCCGGTATTGTAAATTCTTGCCTTAATGAATAATAGGGGTGTGCTGGACAGAATTTTTTGGGTCGGGCCGGGATCGGGACGGTAATTTTTTTAAATCCCGACATTCGGGACTGAAAAATTTGCAATTTCCCGACCAAGTCGGAAAATTTTCTGGACGGGAAATGTTCGAAATTTCCCGAAGCACTGGAAATCTCGAATTTTACAAGTCATTTTCACTTTAAGTGATTGTTTTTGCATTTCTAGAATAAAAACTTACAACTTTCGATAAGTTCCAGAAACTTACAAGGCAGAAAACGTCGAGAATTAACGACTTTTTAAAGTAAAGAATCCAGCACACCCCTAATGAATAACGTTGAGTCGTTTACTGTTGATTATGTTATTTGAAGTCATACATGCTGCTGCTGTGAAGAGATAGATGTTGGTTGGTGATGCTGTATTTCCTGCATTCTTTAACAATTTTGGTCCCATTTTATTTCCCTTTTTTGTTTTTGTATCACTTAACATTGAAAATATTCTTTCCGTTTCCGCGTTAGAATGCGGCAATGTTAGCACTATTTTCGCGAGAGTGGAAATGTTTTCAATGTATGTTACGCCCTCCCTTGCCCGGGAAAACAAATGCTACCACTACCTAGATAGAGGCGGCAAAATCTCCCTCTGACAAGCGAAATAGCGTTACGGTCCAGGTCAAGTTCGTGTGTAGGAACCGGTGACCGACAGTGCATAGTGATAAGCCATATCGAATAAACACAAAGACATATGTACTTTCAAATAACCACCTCTTTACCTGTAGCCGGGAAGCGGCTAGCTGCATACCTGAAAATCACGGGTAGCGACATGCATACGAAAATGATATAGCCCAAAATTAACATGAAAATAAAAAGTATATTCTATTCATAACCAACAAAAATGGAATCATTACAGGTCCCCACACTTGCACTCTCACATTCTCTCTCAGATTCAATCCTCATGGGGTCATCGACACAAGAAATTATACATGACATGTACAGGTTTTATCACGACAAGCCCTAATTATTGCATTCTCAATTAATTTTATCTTACTTTTTGTCTAATCAGGTCATTTGTGATTTTGCTCCAGTGCTACTTAAATCCTAGCCAGCCCTTACTTAAGTTCACCTTTTGTTTTTTTTAAAAAAGAAACTAGTCGGCGCGGTGACAATACATTACTTGACCAGTATAAACAAAGGCGTCTCAACGGCAATTACATTCACGTGGGCGGACGCTTTCCTTTTACAAGACCTCACGCGGTTCCAAACATAACAAATAACCTCCGTTGAGCGACGCAAACATATACTCTCTAGCAGGCGGGACTTAAACACTTCGCCGCGACGAGCAATTCACATTACCAGGCAAATACTTTTACTAAATGATCACACATGCGGCCTGACATAGCTAGCATTGACACATAAAAAATGAACAAACCTCCAGTAGATTAAACAATTAAGTGGGCGGCGCTTTCTCTAATAGTACGCACTTTAAACAAATACAAAGGAGCACAAACAACAATAAATTTAAGACCATTAGAAAAATATCACAAGGAATAAGAGAAAATGACCTGAGACGAATAAATTACAAATGACAAGCGCGACGGGAGTTTGGTATGAAGTTCGAGTTGAGTGGGCGTTTTCTAAGTGTCGACGAATTTCAAGGGCGTTCTCTAAATCAATCGGGCCGTCACGTGTTAAGGTTCACACAGATGAATACTTTACCATCTCTCAGCTTCCGGGGTGCATCCTGGCGTCTTTATGGGCGATTGAAAACACATAGTATCCACGCGAAAGGTTACTTTGGTCGCGACGATGAAGATGCGAAAAGGATTCAAACACCTAGTTCCCCGGCTCCTCTTCCTCTCGAGATCGGTGGATCTCCGTGGTATGGCGCGGTTCGGACGTCGCATCTGAGCGGTCGTTGTAGGCGTCGTCGGCGTCGTCGGGGCGTCAACATCTCTCTGTCGCGGCTGGTAGGCGTCGTCGGCGTCGTCGGGGCGTCAACGTGGCGGATGGTAGGCGTCGTCGGCGTCGTCGGGGCGTCAACGTGGCGGATGGTAGGCGTCGTCGGGGCGTCAACGTGGCGGATGGTAGGCGTCGTCGGCGTCGTCGGGGCGTCAACGTGGCGGATGGTAGGCGTCGTCGGGGCGTCAACGTGGCGGATGGTAGGCATCATCGGTGTATCAATAGGGCGGCGTTCGACGTTCTCTCTCTCTCCATGGCGGCGGATAGGCATCATCGGCGAAGTTTCTTCTGACATCTGGCGAATCGACGTAACGCCCTCATCTCTCTTCTTCTAGCCCGCCATAGTTTCCGGTGTTCCTCGTTTCTCAAAAATTATAAATGGCGTAAGGTAATCACGGAAACACGGTTTCGCTTCAACTTCCCCCAGCGGTTGAGGTAGGCGCACTCGTGTAGACTTACTGCCTATCACACACACTGGTGTTCGCACAACACAACCAAGTCCACTGTACACGAAGGTAGCGCGAAGGTGCTCTCGTTCCAAGAATCGCGGCAAAACTGTATATGGAGAGTTAGCACGGAGCTGCTCTCACTACAAGGATCGCGGTAAGACTGTGTATCGAAAAACCATGTCCTTCGTTTTATTTGGATTTTGAAAAAGGACGCTAGGCGCACGTTGGAGCGACGCTTCCGCAGAGGTTATTCCACCACGCTCTATTGTCTCCAAACTAGGACGGACCGTGTCCGAAGTTTACTCAGACGGATTAAGCTTCAGCCTCGCTGTCGCCATAGCTCAACTGCAACCGGTGTCCACAAACTGATCAATTACAACCGATTTGATCTGGCGTCCGTAATTGTTGCTTGATCGCGGCGAAACTCCACACATCCGTCCTTGCACACATGCCGCTGCGCTGGTATAAGTTTCACGTGAATCTGACCGCTGGAAACCGAGATATTTAAATGTTTGTCATTTCGGTCGAATTTCCTAAGCTTTAGGCGCATAGCGTGACCCTTCAGGTGCTCACCCTTAACACAAGCGAATGTCTCGTTCCTCCCGTCGGCTTGGCAAAAATCAAATATGTAATCTTACAAATGAAAACACTCAACACTTTGAATCGACACGTCTTTTTACCGCTACATACATGAATAATAATGATAATAATAATAATGACGGTAAATCTGACTGTCACAACCTCGCCCTTCTCCTTCTTCCAAGGATTTCGTAAGCGTGAAAAATTCGCTCTACACAGGGACAGAATTTTTTTGTTTACAAATCCTTGAACACTCTGTATATAAAATAGACCAACAAATACATGAACACCCTGTATATAAATTGGCAAACAAATACATTAACACCCTGTATATAAAAATTGACAAGCAAATACATGTACACCCTGTATATAGAAATTTACTCTCTGAACGGCACGGACACTGTGACCTTCCAGATACATAACATATATAATAACACCCTGAATATAAACATAACATGAAGAGTATGTACACAAAACAAGAACAAGAAGTGAGCATTTACGCGTCAGCTTGCACTCTTACGTCGCTCTTACTCTCGTACAGTGCTGTCCACTCTCTGCGCTTCTCATCGGAACAGTTCCACCTCTTGCAGTTCTCTATATGCTGGGGTGCTATGGTCTTCCCAGACGTGCAGTCCACTAACTCCAGAATATTGGCGGCGAGCTTGCTCTTGCAGAAGTACGGACCATCGTACATGAAAAAAAGCTTCTTGATTTTCCCTTCAATTTGTGAGCTAAGTCCGTGATTTTTTACGAATGCGAGGTCTCCAGTTCGAATCTCGGCGCCGTCTCTTGCCTGTCTTTCATTGGCCTTCCTCCTGGTTTCTCTCGTCCGTTCGACGGCCATCAGGATCTTTTGTTTGACAGTTGGGTCGCGGTTGTCCTCCCTCAATCCAAAGTGACGAATTACGTCTCTCCGAGGTGTGCTGCCGAATTGTAGCTCTGCTGGTGTGAACCCAAGGGTGTCGGATTCTGTGTTGTTTAGGAGGAGTACAATCGAGGTGACGTGCTTGCTCCATTCCTGATGCTGTTGATGGCAAAATAATCTCAAGAGGCGGTTCATTTCACAGTGCATGCGTTCGACCTTGTTTGCCTGCGGCCTGTAGCTCGGGGTCCATATGGGCTTCACTGCGTATGCTTCCAAAGTGTCCCTCCAGAGGCTACTTGTGAACTGAGCTCCGCGGTCCGTGAGTATGTAGCGCGGAGTTCCGAGGTGTACAAAGTAATTTTCAGTAAGCTTACGGAGCAACACTCTCGTCGCGGTTGACCTGACTGGATACGCAACTAGGAAACGACTGCATCCATCCATGACTGTGAATAGGTACTTCGTGCCGTCCTTGCTCTTCGGGAGTGGTCCCACGCAGTCTGCGAACAACACTTCCCGCGGTTTCTCTGCCACAAACGAGGTTGGGTTTTTTGCTGCTCTGACGCGGTTAGGCTTAGTTTGCATACAGATGACGCAATCGCGCACCCATTTCTTAGCATCTTTCCGCATCCCTTTCCAATAATAGGTACTCTCGAGGTATCTCCACATTTTCCTCCCCCCGAAGTGACCTGATTTGTCATGCGCTTCCTCCAAGATTTTCTTTCTCGCTTCAGCTGGCACATATACCCTCAGGCGCTCCGGGTTGTGGACATCTGTCTTGCACAGGATCCCGTGCGCGACGACAAAATGCTCTTTCACGCGTCGCTGGCGACGTGGATCTGCAGGTTGCTGGTCTTCCAGGATACTGAAGTACTGTGCGAGCTCGGCATCTTCGTGTTGCATTTCTATAAACCGCCCGCGGCTGAAGGTGGTCAGGTACAGGGAATCGAACTGCATCAAATTTACGTGCACTTTTGTTAATCCTTTCCCCCCAACGTATCTTGACAGGGCATCAGGCACAACATTCTCTTGCCCTTTCACATACTCCACCTCGAACGAGTAGCGCTGAAGGCGATTGCTCCACCTCGTTAGTCTCCCACTCCAGTTTTTCGCGCGGTGCAGCCATTGGAGATTCCGGTGGTCTGTTCTCACAATAAAGTGTCCTCCGGCCAGATAAACATGAAAGGTTTCGATGGCCCACACCACGGCCAGGCACTCGAGTTCTCCGACGGTGTAATTTCTCTCTGCCCCCCGCAGGGAACGACTGGCGTACTGAATCACACGTTTCTCCCCCTCCTTTTCTTGATAGAGTACTGCGCCCACGGCCGTGATTGAAGCGTCGCACTGGACATAAAAGACGTCAGAAAAATCAGCGTGGTAGAGGCAAAGCTGTTCACAGACGGCGTCCTTCAGTTTATCTAGGGCTCCTTGATGTTGATCCGTCCATTTCCATGCCTTTCCTTGTTTCAGCAGTTCAAATAGGGGTGACGCAAGTTCGCTGAAGTTCTGTATGAAGCGCCGGTGCCACGTAAATATCCCTAGAAGGCGCTGGACTCCTTTCCTTGATGTCGGGGGCTCAAGCTTCCTTATGGTTTCAAACTTCACTGGGTCCTGCCTCACGCCTTGCGCGTCTATAATGTGGCCCAAAAATTGCACTTCCGGTTGAAAGAAAGCCGATTTCTCGAGTTTAATTGTCATTCCCGCATCTCGTAATTTAGTGAGGATCAGGTTTAGATGTTCAAAATGTTCTTCCACGTTTCTTGAAAAGCACAAGATGTCATCAACATACCACAGACAGAAATCTTTCACTTCGTCTCCGAGCACTTCCGCCATGGCGTTCGTGAAAGCTTGCACGCCGTTAGAGATTCCGAACGGAACGACGGTAAACTCATATAAGTTATCCTCGAATCCGAAGGCTGTATAAGGCATGCTCTGTTCGCACAAGGGGACCTGCCAGAATCCAGATAACATATCGATTTTTGAGAACACGTGTTTTCCATGGAACAGTTGTAGGGTGTCCTGTAGTTTTAATGTTCTGACGCGTTCCAGCTTACACCTCGTATTTAGCGCGCGAAAATCTCCGCAAATTCTGAGGCTATTGTCAAATTTCTTCACCACGAGTAGAGGATTCAAATGTACGGAGCGTGATTTCCTAATTACGCCCCACTCCAGCATCTGCTGCAGCTGCCGACGCACTTCCGGTCGATGTGTAAACGCTATCGGGTAAGGCTTACTGACAACTGGACTTTCTCCCTCGACACGGATTTCATGCGTATACTTCCGGCACTTTCCTGGCCTTTCATCAAGAACGACGGCATTATCCCTCAAAAGATTGGCAAAAACTTGCTTCTGGCTCGCTGAGAGATTCTCACACGAAGCAACTGCGGCGTGCAATCTTTCCTGTACTCCTTTGTCGCGGTCGACCTCCGAACATAAAGCGACGACGGGCTGGAACTCGCCCTCTTCTCCTGCGCATGACCTCCAGAACTCGACGTTGAACTCTTCGTCGCGATTATTCAAGGTTACAAAGTGTCGACCGATGTTAAGCACAGACGCATACCGGCTCAGGAAATCCATTCCTAGCAGCAGGTCCACGGACAATGACTGGACCACCAGAACCTCAACCTCAACGTGATGTTCATCCAGCGTTGCCTGCAGAATGGTGTGACCGAGAGGCCTCTCTCTCGCTTTGCCCGAGAAATCGATGAGTCTAAAGTCTCGTACGTGCCGAAGTTGTGGCCTGCGCACTCCCTTTGTCACGCGCCGCCAAGTTGCCTCCGAGCACAAGCTTGCCTCACTTCCCGTGTCTAGGAGCCCCATCACAATTTCATCACCCACTCGCAGTTGTACATGTGGCGATTTCGAAGGCCAGCGGTCCTCGTGACTTTCCTCGGCTTCTTCGTCGGCGTGGATCTCCTCGTCCAGCCAAGCGGCACGAATCCTGATCGGCGTGGTCTTTGTTACATCCGGGTGGTTCGGCTCAAGCGAAGGTGGATCAGGTGTAGTCTGCCCCGCATCCGAGCCCTGACGCGAGACTTTTATTAGTTTCCCGGATGCTGGTATCCCGACGGTCCTGGCCTGGGCGAACCGCGTCTGGAATTCGGCCTGGTCTCTTCTCTCGCTGGGCTCCGTTGCGTCCTCGCTCCACGGCGTCCTGCATCTCCCCGATCTGACTCCGGGCTGACCGACCTGCTATCCGCGTGGCGCTGATAAAAGCCATCCCGGACTTGGCCGTTCTGAGAGAAGCTGTCGTTCCTCCTTGGCGACGCACGAGTCGGACCTCCACGCCGTCTCCTGCCTCTGAACGGGCGTCTTCGTCGCGGTGAAGGTGGATCTTGCAGCTGGCGGTTCCATTCAGCCCCTGGAGCGTGGTGCTGTCCTCTCCATCCCTGCTGGACTAGATGAACGCGCGGGTGTTTATTCCGGTGCGACGAATCATCTTCCGGTCGGCGCCGCTTGCTAAACTTCTCACCCCTGGTTTTCTGCCTCTCCTCCTCGCACTGAAACAGATTTTCCAGTGTGAGGGACATCGCGTCGGCGTCAAACACGCATGCTCCATTGAGATGACGACGAATCTCGTGTGGGAAATGGTACACCAGAGCGGCTATTATCTCCGCCGTGGTCATTTGGGGTTGCAGAGACTTGAACTCATTGTAACGTTTCCAAAAGTACTGGGCATACGTGAGTCCTCCGCCCCTGTCGTATCGTTCGTTTCGCACCTGCATCAGCATCCTCTCGACCTGCAGGGGACGTTGAAAATAAGTGAGAAACGCTTCTTTGAACTCCTCATATGAATTGAAGTTCCCCTCGTTCCTGTCCATCCAGTTCTTGGCCCGGTCCTGCATTAAACCTTTCAGAATCAGAAGCCTATCCTCGTCTGTCAGGCCTAACTCACGGGCTGTAGAATTAAATTCCTCGAGGTACGTGGAAGGAAGAATTCTGTCAGCACCCGAAAATTTGTTGAAGTGCTTCCGGTATTCGGGCGGAAACAGAGCTCTCCTGGCGGACGATGGGTCAAAGTGTAAATTTTCCTCCCCCTGCTCGCGGCGTGGACTCAACCGTGGTGACGCAGCGTCTTCTCTTCGAAGGGGGCGGGGCGTTTCTGGAGCTCGCTGGTCGCTTTCCCCGTTCGAACAAGTGGCGACGTCGGCTGCCGGTGGTGACGTCAATCTGGGCTCCCGCGACGATTGTGAAGTGCCGCTGCTAGTCATGCTCAGTTGACGCACTTTCATCTCGAGGTCCTCAATTCGTTCGGAGTTTCCTTCGGCTTGAACTGAAATTTCTCTCACTTGTCGCCCCAGGGTGTCTATGCCACGGTCACATGTCGCTTCCAGCTGCACGCATTGTCGGGCCATCTGCTGCATACCTTCCTCTTGGTCGCGCACGCTCTGAGACAGTGTTGCCATCTGGTTTTCTTGCCGGTTGACCCGCGCGTTGGTATCGGCGATCTTGGCTTCGACACGGGATTCGCATTCCTGTACCCGAGTGACGAGTTCCTGCGTAATCGCCTCACCGGATGTACGGATGGTCTCCTGGAGGCGGTCTTCCGTCACTCGCATCTGGGTGCTGATGGCCTCCATCTTGCTTTGGGTGGCTTCCATCTTTGATTCTAGCGAGGCTTCGATTCCGCTTCGCGTAGCTTCCATCTTTGATTCTAGCGAGGCTTCGATTCCGCTTCGCGTAGCCTCCATCTTGGTTTCGAGCGAGGCTCCCATCCGCAGTAGCATCTCGATGATCTGTTGGGAGTTGGTACCACTGAGGCTAGCTGCTTCGTTGACCCGTTCTGCTTCTCCCAGAGATACCTGTTGCGCGCTGGTCTCATTGGCTTGCCACCCGCTGTTCGGTAGACTGGTTTCTTCAACGTCGCACCGGGAACAAACCTGTCTAGCTGTGCAGACATTTTCACTTTCTGGGAACTCCTCGCTGCAGACATCGCAAATCACCCTTACGTCACTCATGTTTAAGTTCTCGATGCGGCGGTTGCGCAATTTCATGAAATCAAATATTCAACCCTCGGTCGATTCTCAATGCTCGCTGACAAGCGTAAACGTGAGCGCTCACAATATATACCAATATATGTATTTAAACAATTCACAAACGAAAAAGATAAGGGCGGTCGATTCCCCTTTTGCCAGAACTCAACTTAACGCCTAATGCCATATGCCAAACAAAAATTTTAAAATGCCTAACGCCTTAAGTAGCTGCCCTACTACCTTAACAAAATAAACGCCTAATATCTCAATTACCACCTCACGTCAAAAATAACACAATAAAATCTCACAATGAAACACAGTTACATGACACCAAAATACGCCTGACGTAGCCCTTACAAAAACGACATATGCACCTGCACTGAGGGTGCTTTCGATTTAAAATATACCGGTCCCTGTGTTCGCGGCGCCAAAAATGTATATGCACCTGCACTGATGATGCTTTCGATTTAAAAAAAAACCGGTCCCCTGTTCGCGGCGCCAAAAATGTATGCTACGCCCTCCCTTGCCCGGGAAAACAAATGCTACCACTACCTAGATAGAGGCGGCAAAATCTCCCTCGGACAAGCGAAATAGCGTTACGGTCCAGGTTAAGTTCGTGTGTAGGAACCGGTGACCGACAGTGCATAGTGATAAGCCATATCGAATAAACACAAAGACATATGTACTTTCAAATAACCACCTCTTTACCTGTAGCCGGGAAGCGGCTAGCTGCATACCTGAAAATCACGGGTAGCGACATGCATACGAAAATGATATAGCCCAAAATTAACATGAAAATAAAAAGTATATTCTATTCATAACCAACAAAAATGGAATCATTACAGGTCCCCACACTTGCACTCTCACATTCTCTCTCAGATTCAATCCTCATGGGGTCATCGACACAAGAAATTATACATGACATGTACAGGTTTTATCACGACAAGCCCTAATTATTGCATTCTCAATTAATTTTATCTTACTTTTTGTCTAATCAGGTCATTTGTGATTTTGCTCCAGTGCTACTTAAATCCTAGCCAGCCCTTACTTAAGTTCACCTTTTGTTTTTTTTAAAAAAGAAACTAGTCGGCGCGGTGACAATACATTACTTGACCAGTATAAACAAAGGCGTCTCAACGGCAATTACATTCACGTGGGCGGACGCTTTCCTTTTACAAGACCTCACGCGGTTCCAAACATAACAAATAACCTCCGTTGAGCGACGCAAACATATACTCTCTAGCAGGCGGGACTTAAACACTTCGCCGCGACGAGCAATTCACATTACCAGGCAAATACTTTTACTAAATGATCACACATGCTGCCTGACATAGCTAGCATTGACACATAAAAAATGAACAAACCTCCAGTAGATTAAACAATTAAGTGGGCGGCGCTTTCTCTAATAGTACGCACTTTAAACAAATACAAAGGAGCACAAACAACAATAAATTTAAGACCATTAGAAAAATATCACAAGGAATAAGAAAAAATGACCTGAGACGAATAAATTACAAATGACAAGCGCGACGGGAGTTTGGTATGAAGTTCGAGTTGAGTGGGCGTTTTCTAAGTGTCGACGAATTTCAAGGGCGTTCTCTAAATCAATCGGGCCGTCACGTGTTAAGGTTCACACAGATGAATACTTTACCATCTCTCAGCTTCCGGGGTGCATCCTGGCGTCTTTATGGGCGATTGAAAACACATAGTATCCACGCGAAAGGTTACTTTGGTCGCGACGATGAAGATGCGAAAAGGATTCAAACACCTAGTTCCCCGACTCCTCTTCCTCTCGAGATCGGTGGATCTCCGTGGTATGGCGCGGTTCGGACGTCGCATCTGAGCGGTCGTTGTAGGCGTCGTCGGCGTCGTCGGGGCGTCAACATCTCTCTGTCGCGGCTGGTAGGCGTCGTCGGCGTCGTCGGGGCGTCAACGTGGCGGATGGTAGGCGTCGTCGGCGTCGTCGGGGCGTCAACGTGGCGGATGGTAGGCGTCGTCGGGGCGTCAACGTGGCGGATGGTAGGCGTCGTCGGCGTCGTCGGGGCGTCAACGTGGCGGATGGTAGGCGTCGTCGGGGCGTCAACGTGGCGGATGGTAGGCATCATCGGTGTATCAATAGGGCGGCGTTCGACGTTCTCTCTCTCTCCATGGCGGCGGATAGGCATCATCGGCGAAGTTTCTTCTGACATCTGGCGAATCGACGTAACGCCCTCATCTCTCTTCTTCTAGCCCGCCATAGTTTCCGGTGTTCCTCGTTTCTCAAAAATTATAAATGGCGTAAGGTAATCACGGAAACACGGTTTCGCTTCAACTTCCCCCAGCGGTTGAGGTAGGCGCACTCGTGTAGACTTACTGCCTATCACACACACTGGTGTTCGCACAACACAACCAAGTCCACTGTACACGAAGGTAGCGCGAAGGTGCTCTCGTTCCAAGAATCGCGGCAAAACTGTATATGGAGAGTTAGCACGGAGCTGCTCTCACTACAAGGATCGCGGTAAGACTGTGTATCGAAAAACCATGTCCTTCGTTTTATTTGGATTTTGAAAAAGGACGCTAGGCGCACGTTGGAGCGACGCTTCCGCAGAGGTTATTCCACCACGCTCTATTGTCTCCAAACTAGGACGGACCGTGTCCGAAGTTTACTCAGACGGATTAAGCTTCAGCCTCGCTGTCGCCATAGCTCAACTGCAACCGGTGTCCACAAACTGATCAATTACAACCGATTTGATCTGGCGTCCGTAATTGTTGCTTGATCGCGGCGAAACTCCACACATCCGTCCTTGCACACATGCCGCTGCGCTGGTATAAGTTTCACGTGAATCTGACCGCTGGAAACCGAGATATTTAAATGTTTGTCATTTCGGTCGAATTTCCTAAGCTTTAGGCGCATAGCGTGACCCTTCAGGTGCTCACCCTTAACACAAGCGAATGTCTCGTTCCTCCCGTCGGCTTGGCAAAAATCAAATATGTAATCTTACAAATGAAAACACTCAACACTTTGAATCGACACGTCTTTTTACCGCTACATACATGAATAATAATGATAATAATAATAATGACGGTAAATCTGACTGTCACATCAAAAAGGAACTTGCCTTGAAAGTTTTTGGTAACCGATAACATGTTCCAAAATTCTGATGGAGATCTGTTAGTTATTTCTTTTTTCTCCTCCTCGCTAAAGTATCCAGATAAACTAATTCATAAAATGTAATTTACCAAGATTGAAAAAAGTACCTACGTTTTCCCTCATTTGGCAAAATCTGTCCCTACGTTCCTACGCGGGCGAAATTTAGTGAAAAGTCCCTATGCGTAGGGACATGTCCCTACGGTTGGCATCACTGCCGACACGTGCAGTATGAAGCGCCCTCTCGCGGCTGACAACTCACCCAACCCCCGATAAGCTGCAGGCGCTGTCGCGACAACTGAGAATAAAGTAGCGATGACTAATCTAAGATTAGATATCAGAAATAAGGTGCCAGAAATATTTGTATTTGGGAGGACACCTTTTCCTGCATCCGTGCGACAAGGTACGTGCTTATTTCAATTGTAATTGTAACTGTAATTGTGAAAAGTGGAAACATTACAAAACAAGCGGTTTCTGTTACGGACTTCCTGAACGCAATTTGCCGGGACCTGTTGCATGAAGAGTCCGCGGAACGGCCGTCACGCTGGCGGTGAACGACTGAAATAACCTCCCTGTATATAACGGGTCTCCATGACAGCATAACGCTTTAGGAAGCCAGAGGCCCCAGTTTGAACCATAGTAAGGCATATAGCAATGTTTGTCTCATTCTCCACTCATTAGTTCATCATTCATCCTCATAGTAGCCATCAACCCAGTAGAAATTCGTCTTTAAATGAACGACACATACATACGTATTGATTTATTATTATTTCGTTTATCTGCTACTTCTGGCTAATCGCGAAGATGAGGATGAATCGTGATAAGATGAGACGGACAATCATAAACATGTAAGCACAACCCAATACGAGCTCCACCAAGGATTATAATGGCCACGAGTCCAGACGCCAGAGCCTCGCTAGTCACTAGTATGTCAAATGCAGTGGTATGAGTCCTGTCGAGTTGCATCCACGGGAAGCACCAAAATTTCGGTGTTGTGTGCGTGTGAATAAAACTATTATTATTATGAAATTACAGTTACGCAATAATAAACGTCTAAGCCGTATGAATGCAAATATTGCCATCAGTTTCAATAATACGAATGTCTATAACAGTATCCTTCTTATTTAATTTTTATTTAACACGTAGTGTTTTTTTTTTTTGATACGGAAGAAATATGCATCAAATTATGTCAATATATTGTACATATATTCAGGTAGTGTTGTATTTTTAAAATTTCCAGCAGTAGAATTTCAGCAACTTCTTTGCAGGGGCGACTTATTGTTGACAAGAATTAATTGAAGTTACTGCTGCATAACGTAATAAGTACGAGTATATTGCAAAATCATAGACAAAATGCAGTGGGTGGAGGATGTCTATGCAATTTATCCTAGTGGGGGAATTTTCTTTAAGAGGATTTTCTTAACTAGAGAGATAGCATTCCAAAACCTTTCCCTCTTTGAGCACTGCTGCCTCTCCTGTGAAAAAATCTTGCGGTCGTCCTTGTCAAATTGCGTCACTACGAGACAATTTTTTTTTGTTATTTTTGGATTGCTTTCCTGTAACTTTTACCTAATTGGAAGGCGAGGATGAGTAATGAATAGATGAAATATATGGACACCAGCAAAGGGACACAATGTCCAGGCGGGACTCGAGCCTTAAACCTTCGCTGGGTAGCGAGATCGTTACTGAACCAATTAACGTTCTCATCGATTTCTATTTTGAGGGCCTCCCGGATGGCGTAGTGGTGGCATATAATCGAGGGATCCCGGGTTCGGTACCCGGTGGAAGCACGTAGTGGTTCGGATCCCACTTTAAACTGTAGGTACAATTAGCCTCAATGTACATAAACTGGACTTAAAACGCCAATTCAATCAATCTGTTTTATTATTTCACGTCGCTTTTTGACATATAGAGCAAACTAGGGCAATGAAATGAAAATGAAAGATGAAATAGATAAGACACACAATGATACACACACATGCCTCAACCAAGGTTCGCTTCTGAGTTAAAAGAGCGTTACGCTAGCGATTCCTCCAGGTAAGGGATATACGATAGACGATTTGACGTACACCGAGGGGGTTCATACCTGCAGTTGGAAACATTCAAATGGAAAGTAATTTCTTCCACTTTCCGAAAGCGACATGGCTTTCATTGTTCGGTATAAGCCAACTTCGAGGCACAGATTTCTCCAAGATGTCAGAAAAATCTGCAGGTCCAGTAGTAGCGATCAGGTATTCGTTTACAGAAGTGCTTGTGCTGTTTGTCTTGAATATTAAAGCGAGTAATTTTAGGTCGTATTACGTTTATTCGGTGTCTGTACCATGAATAAGCGTGCCAAAGGTAAACATTCTTGTGCTGTTGCAGAGTGTACCAATTGGGGCTTTAAGGAATCTGGCACCACATCTATTTCTATTTTGAGGGCCTCCGCGATGGCGTAGTGGTGGCGTCATCACCTTATAATCGAGGGATTCCGGATCGATACCCGGTGGAGGCACGTAGTGGTTCGGATATGGAAAAATTCATTCAATTTGAAATTGTGTCTGCATCCTTCCATGGGTAAACTGTTTCCAAGCAACATAAAGTTATGGACACTCTAAAGACAGTACTTCAGTCAAAATTTCCTGAAGTTAACGAAAAGATTATTTCCCTGTATGTCAGAACAAGAACTTTTATTAGAATTCGACATTTGAATAAACTAATGAAACTCAAGTCCATGGAAGCAAGTGCAGCGAGAAAAATACGACAGTGGGTAGCATCGTCTTCAAAATCATAAGTCTCCAGGAAGGGTAAGTTGTAATGAATTTTTATTCTTACTGATATTTATTTCCGCCTCGGCCTCCACCGTATAGTGATTGACAAATCACATTGCTAAACCAAGATAGAGGCCAGGCCTATTGTTCATGTATTTGTTATTTGACGTCGCTTTTTTACCACTTTTGGTTAATCGCGGCGATAAGTGTTGATCACATAAAATTGATGAAAGGGCAGGCACAAAGAACATCAATGCCCACGACGTGACTCCAAGTCGGGAACTTCAGTGATGGGATTCAAAGTCGAACACGCGGTTGACCAGATTCGCCATCGAGCTGGCACGAGTTTCCTTGAATTTATTAAGGGATTACGCTTTCCCACGACATTGCATTTTATTCATTTATTATTTATTTATTAAGTTCTAAAAAACATATTTTGATGTTACGGTTTTTTAAACACAAATCAGTCTAGGTAGAATATTTCTGCAATTTTACCATAGTGTAAACTTTAATGTGAGCGAAAGCATGTGTGCATCACTAGTTAAAGATTTTCACATCTACAAAAATAAAATATCCAAAACCCATTTCCACCTCACTCAAGGATTATGTTAATTCAATTCAAATTGTACGCGGGTTCAGTGCCATGAATCTAAACTTTACTGAAGAGAATGAGATTGGTTCATAGAATGTATCGCCGAAAATCAATTTCGCTGATATCCCGTTGTCGCTGTTCTATTTTCATTAGATACGAGCTCCAATTACCATTTTAATCCTTCGTTTTAAAAGTTATTCAAACACAAAAATAGTTATTGGGGGTCATTTTAAAGTTGTTTTTTTTACTTCATTACTGTCTTCATTTGATTTTTTATTTTCTAAGAATTTCGGCGGTCTGCAGCACCTTAAGCCCCCCCCCCCTGCGTACGCCAGTGCTTGCCACACTCATCTAGCCTACGCTCCCATCAAATTTATCATTTCACCATTCATTTTTATTGTTGCGGTTACCCTAAAAACGTAGAAAAGCGACGTCATATAACAACAGTGACAGCGACATCCTATGTGTATATAAATTATAATGAACAAATTACACTGTGTAACAAATTTACAACTTTTTTCTCTTTCCGAAATGAATGCAACTGTTTCCGATAGAACTTGTCATGCTGATTACAGTGGTGTAACTGAAATTCCTGTATCAGCCTTAGATTTCGAGAAATAATAGTTGAAAATTTTATTATGGAATGTAAATGCTATGCTATTTGAAGCACTGCAGGACATGGGATGTAACGAAGAATGAAACTACAAGTAATTCTTTTTTGAAATTACACAGTACAAGAAGCAAAGATTACAATGCTATCGATCTACATAAATACCAGTACCGGTACCGAAATAAATACCCTGCCCGACCCCTGTCCCACATCCCTAGCTGCTCCCTTATACCACCCTGAGTCAAAGGTACCTACGAACGCCTAAATGGAATTAACATCAATTCAAGAACTACAAATATATATTATGAACAAAATATGTTATGTATTACACCAATAGGTATCAGAAGTAACAATATTGATCAAATTAAGTAATGTACATACATCCAAGGATGATACATAAAGTAACATGTATAAAGATGTTCAAGGTAGTCTTATCGGCGCTTCCGTTTGTACTGAGCACTCTCGTTTTCTCGTTTCAAGCTTCAACAATAGTCAGCTAACATAGTAATCCCACACTTTCCCTTGTACCTTTCTTGCAAGACACGAATGGTCTGATGAAATCGTTCACCATGTCCATCTGATACTGGTCCTAAGTTTTCTGGGAAGAAATCTAAGTGACTGTGTAGATAATGAAGCTTTTGGGACATGTGACAACCCATTGCATGAAAGCTCAGTAGCAGTTCTTCTACAAGTTCGGCATATTGTTCAGATTTTCGGTTTCCAAGGAAATTTGTTATCACATTCTTCAGTGCAACCCACGCTCTTTTCTCATTTTCATGCAGGATTTTGTCGAATGTTTAACGAGATCTCTAATCTGTTGTTCGACGAAGATTCCTTCCTTTAACTTTGCATCTGTGATATGTGGAAATATTGTCTTTAGGTACTGGAAACCACCACCCTATTTATCTAATGCCTTCACAAACACCTTCATTAATATTCTGTCCAGGAATCATCGACTTTCTTGTGGGCCAGTGTTTCACACGATAGTGTTTCTCTTTTGCCCTGCTAACCCATTCACACAGAAAACAACAGTGTTTTGTATATCCTGACTGCATTCCCAAAAGCAGACCAAGAACCTTAAAATCAGCACAAATGTGCCAAGGATGATCCGCATACTTCATTCTGTCAAGCAAGAGCTTCATATTTTGGTATGATTCTTTCATACCTACAGCATAGGTGACTGGAATAGCAGGGTGACTATTGCCATTGTGTAATAACACAGCTTTAAGACTGACTTTCGAAGAATTAATAAATAAACGCCATTGATTCATGTCATACTCAATGTTTAATGCAGACATAAGTCCTCACACATCTGAACAGTACACCAAACCTTCGTGACAGCTGAAAAAAATTCACTAGATCACTTCCACGACAGCGATACATTGTTATTTTCGTGTCCTTTCCCAAAAGGTTGCAACCTTGTAGTCTGGAAGCTAATAGTTCAGCCTGTTATTTGGACAATTGCAGATCTCTCACGAGATCATTTAGTTCTGCTTGGCATATTATATGTGTTTCCTTTGCGTTCCCCACATACACAGGATCTTCACTTCCTTCACTTTCGGATTCACGTTCAGTATCACAGTCACTCAACGTCCAAGCAATTGGTGGCACAGGAACAGGTAACTCATTAGTGTGGAACAGGCCTAATAGCAGAAGGTACACATGGATAGTTGATTGACTTGCTTGTTTTTGCGGTTATTCCACGAATGTTTGTTAAACAAAAATAACAGTCTGTGGTGTGGTGTTGTGGCTCACGCCACACCATTGGCACGGCTAATAGTATTGCCTTGTGTGTTCCGTTCAACCATCCCCGAAGGTTCACAGCACAGGATTTACAACACACGTGTGGAGCCCATTTTTAATCCTGGTCCCCGACTTTGCAGGAAAAATACAATTCATAAGCCTTTTTCACAGCAGGTGTCAGGTGAGTAACATTGGACTTAACAGTCACTGTCACAGAACATGTTTGGGTTATTTACACAACTTCTTGGCATGATTTACAATAAAGATACATCAAACACATATAATGTCAGAACCGGAGATACTTGTCACATCCGAACAGGAATATCTAATAGTCACACGTAGCAACAAACTGAAATCTTTGTGCTGCAAGTCCAGCTTTCAGTACCTTCTGAGCAGTACATTAACACTGTGTGAACTCGTACAAGAGTTCTTGGAACAGACAAACGTCCAGAACAACAATGAATAACAACACACAAACACACTCTCAATAATGTACCACCAGCTTCTGATACGGATTTTCTTGCAGTGTTGCAACTTCACAAGAGGAAGTGTTGCCACCTTGAAAGAGGGAAATTTCGTATTTTAAAAATCCCTTTTTTCCCCATTTGCGGGAAAATGGAGGCTGATACAAACAAATGCACTAGTGCTCCTACATCAGGGTACCAAGGGGTATTATGGTCACTACATACCATCCAGGAAAGAAAACCTTTGTTACACAGTGTTATTAATAACAAACATCTGTGAAAATTTGAAGGTGTGAGGGATAATAAGTATTGGTGTGGTAGCGAAATATTTAATACGTAAAATTGCATTTATTTACCCATACGCAACTTCAGATTTCAATGTAGAGGCGCTATAAGAGGATAGTCGTGATTACTTTTTGTTTGATTTGTATAACGCCATTTATTGTATTTGCGTGCTGTAAACTTCTTCATATTATTGCCTAGGTCTTATTCCTTGCGTTTTGCTTATTATTCTGCCTCAAACGGTTAATAGAACCAAGATATGGACAATTAAAAATGAAAATATTTCCCGTAAGCTTCCATTGCTACGCGAGCCTCACCCCTTGACAGATCCCCTTGGTCACGTCAGAGCTCGTTGCGGCTTCTGGCCAATGGGAGAGCTCCGTGTCTCGGAATGCTCTTCCTAATATACTTCTATATTCCTTGAGTCGCCCCCTCCCGCGCGACCCCTCTCGTCCGCGCGTTCATTGGACGAAGCACACATCGCAACGTGCGCGCAGGACGCGTTCGCGTTCTCTTACTCCAGACATTCCGGAAAAGGAATGTAACTATACTCGCACGAGAATCTAACACCTTTTACGACCTGAGTCATCGTCGCCTTGTAATCAAGGAATACCGGATTCGATATCAGGTGGAGGCACATAGTGATTCGGATCCCACTTTAAACTATAGGTCCAGTCCCGATTAGCCTATCTTGTGTACAAACTGGACCTAAAAACTGAAACTCAAACTTATTTCGATTTGCGGACAACCGACCTTCACACGTGCACGACTGAGGCGCACTGAACGATTATTTTATCGCGAAAAGCCCCTTTGAAGATACCCGCTCCCCCTCACGGCATTCCTGAAAATTCCGGCTTTATCTACTAGGAGCGTCCTTTTATATTTTTGCTACCGTGCTTTGTATCACTGAGACAAGAGATAGTGCAAGTCATATGGCACAAACGAGGTACAGGGTGTGCGAAAAGTATCCGAACGTCAACATGTTCTTTTGCTCAAGTGTTGATTGGGGGTACATTGTACTTCACTGTACATTCGATTACAGAGTGGGATTCGTAAGTATTACCAAGCAAATTGTTCTTCATCATGTTTATTCTCTTTCTTTGACGCAATGAGAGTTTCAAGAATTGAAACAAGATACCAAAATAAGCTGTTGACAATCTGTACACCAGCAATCATAAAAATCCATTTCTTAAAATGACGTAGGATGCAACAGAATAATGTTTGAAAAAAAGACGTGGACAATTTGTGCAGCAATACTTGTGCGACCTACTGTATTGTCACGCCTGTTTTTACGTCCGCGGAACAGTGCTCGAAGTGAGGGGGGGGGCATGATATCTGTCCAGCTAGCAATTTTTTTGCAAAGCACCCCCCCCCCTCATGTCACCATGTTAAACCATAGGAGCTAACTCCAAGGTTCCACCAAACATCTCCCCAGCTAACATTTTCCCCTTTTCAAGGGCTGCCACGGACATTGGAATCGAATATACCTGCAATAATATACAGGGTGTTTCCGTGACCTGGAAAGGTGTATGGTGACCGACCAAGCACTCGACGACAAAAACGTTGCAGTAAGGAAGAGGAGTAACTTGGGACCTAACTTTGGTGTGGCAGAATCGAACTTCGAATTTAACTTTAAGGGGGCAGAATTAATTCAAGCCCATAAAAATATCACCAGGACTATTTTGATAAAAGACTGTTATCTACATTTGCAAAATCATAAGAATCTCGTTAATTTGCTCTTCAGGTTCCAGGAAATTAACAAAAGTACCATTAACTTGTAAATTTTCATAAATCTGAAAATTGAACATAACTTATTAACATGTACACAACCAAGTACAGATTAACAAGTTATGTTCAATTTTCCTGTACACTCGAATGACTGTATTTCCCCCCCCAAAGAACGTATGCCAGGAGGAAAATTCACAGTCTTCAAATATTTTACCAAGGTAAAACCAAGTCTTTGTTTTAAGTTTACGTGGTTCAGTTGTTTGTTCATCCAGCAAACAGAGGACATCAGTGCCATCTGTTGCTTTAATGTTTAATTACAAGATCTTTGGTATGCTCTTAAATCAAGAAAAATGATTAGATTTGCATAAAATATCGCTCACGTACGATTCCACGTTCCTCATTCTTTCCAGAACCGAAAGTAATTAAATTTGAAAGTCATTTTTTGGAATACTCATTCCTTCTATTGTATTCTCGACGCTCACCAGGGGGCCGTAACTTCAGGCAAATTTTACTCCAGAGCTTCCTTCGGCAAGACAGAACCAGTTCCAAGTGTGTTCCCAGTTCCCCCAGTTCCCCCTTTATTACTTCCGCCTCGCGACGCGAGATGGCAGTGCAGTGCCACGCAATGGCCGAGACATGTAAATTCCACGATGGAATATTGCCATGTTGAGGTCACATTGGAGGTAAACAGCGAAATATTCCGGCATAGGATAGGGGCAAAAAGAATAAGAAGGGAGAGCTGAATTTTCAGCAAAAAAAAAAAGGCAAGAAGCAAGGAAGAGGGGAGAAGATGTGGGAACAAAAAAAGATTGTATCGAAATTGTTCGTAAAAGATTCAGATGTCGTTCTCCATAATCTGCATACTCTAATCCGGCGATCACGTGGTTCCTTCTCATGATATGTTGCAACAGTGTTGCCAAATATGTTATCTGCATTTGCGTTGTTGTTTTTTTCATAATCTTTATCGTCTTGTCTCGAGATCCACTCTACATTAGCAATGGTAATGAGACGGACATTAAAAATCAAGACAGACATCTTCAAAATCGTGACTAGACGGAAACATGTTGTCCGAGAATGTGATTCGAGACTTTGGTAAACAAAAATATGTACGTAGTATTCGAAAATTTCACAAAGGAGAGGGCCTTTTTAAAGTTTGCTTAGCTTTTATTTTGGATTGCCGCATTTCTGCCACTTTTGACTAATCGCGACCATGAGGATGAGTGATTATATGATGAAATTGATGAAGGGATACTCAGTCACAAAGAACACCAAAGCTTGGGACGGGATTCGAACCTGAGACCCTTATCGTCCTGGCGCGCCGTGCTAAGCACTCCACCACGGAGGTCTGCTCCAAAGTTCAACTCTTTGCAATTTATACTATATATATATATATATATATATATATTCACTTGACGAAACTCTTGTTACAATTTTTCTTTCCTTCCGGGCACACTATATATTTTATCAACGTAGGAAATTAAAATTTTATCTGAACCGAACACTTGACGTTCAGCATCACATTGCAACCAGTACTCCTTCCATTGTTTGCGCTTTTCTTAATTTTGAGCAAATCTTGTTCTTATTTTCAAATAGGTGTCGTTTCGCGACTGCAAATCTGTTCACAAATGTTAAGGCTCACTTTACACGGAAGCATACTTTTTCCTGTAACATTCCGGTAGCATTTGTGATTGCGATGGAAAGCGTGCAGAGAACGTTCTATATACAGCACGAAAGGCGTACAAGATGAGTCAGTACTCTGTGTTTATAATTGAAACAACTATTTTATTCTCCCATCCGTGCACTGTATTCACTATAGAGATACTTCTAATAACCTTGCTATAGAGTACATATTTAAGCAGTGCCATTGATTTGTACCTAATGCCTTTTTATAGGAAACGTTATTCCTTTTGGTTGATAGTTATCGCTTTTTAAAAATGTGAAGTGATGCATTGTTTACATCTCACTAATCCGTCATTACGTGATTGGTTATGCTACGAAAAATGCTACTCTATCCCTGAGAAATGCCATTGTATGTGCCATGAGATCTGAAATGCTGTAAGATTTTTCACTTTACACGGGATCATTTTGGTCATGGCATAAATGTTACGAAAAAACTAAGGAAAATGAGTTCGTCTAAAGCGGTCCTAATTGCAACATTTCACTTACCACGTTTTAATATATAAAATTAAAAGTAACAAATAAAGAAATAAAGTAAACTGCATTACATGACTACTCTTATGAGAAAAATAGCACACTTACCGATTGCACCGTCACCTACGTTTCACACGACTTGTGTGAAACATTCAGTTTGCACCACACTATGTATTTCAGTCTCCACGCTTTGCGACGCTAGCGCTCCAGTGGCAGTTTGAATCGCGAATGTGTCATTCCTGCCCTTACAAACAAAATTCCAGCAAAAGCTTTTTTAATCCACCGGCACTTGTGTACCGACAATGCCGCAAAGGAACAACTGTATTTTCGTACTTGGGGGGAAAACATTGAATTGTTTGTTCAAAGCTTAGAGAAATCATGAACTACAGAAGTCCACGTCGCATTCCTTTGTTCTTTTCCTTCACAACAGATGGAGCAGTGTTTGCTAGTTATCAAATTTATCCTACTGACTTAAAATCTAGTTCTCTCCTTGTAGATAATGTATCTTTCTGCCTTGCTATGTACAGTTTCTTGTTAATATAAGGTTGTGGATCTCTCTGTGTGCAATGTCTATGGTTCTTCAAACAGATATTGCAAATTCTTCCATGTTAAGATTAAGAGTCTGTTCTTATGAGCTATGTTCTCCATTTACTCTTGAAATTTTTTAGCTTATTATTTTGTCATATCTTAAAAGGAAGTGCGTTATTAACTATGGTTTTTCATTAAAAGTAATGTCATGTAAGCCTTGTAATGTAATGCATTTTATTTAACTACGTGAGCCGCTCCCTAAACGAAAATTGCAATTTTTCACAACGTAAACTTGAAGGCCTGTCGAGTCATTGGTTAAGTCCATATTTAATTTCCTCTCCATGGTTATAATATATCGCCGAAGACACGAAAATGCACTGAAAGTGAATTTATATGCATTAGAGGAAAGTATTTTCATGAATAAAATTAAAACATTTATGTATTCAAATTCAAGTATATGACTATAAATCATTTCGCAAAATTTAGGAATTCTTACAACGTAAGATCGGTTTCGAGAACATGCTGTACAAGACACCAATATCTTACATATGCATCATCAATTTTTCTGAGTGCCTCTTCGATGGCTTAGTGGTAGCGTCGTCGCCTTCTAATCAAGGGGTCCCGGGTTCGATACCCGGTGGAGGTACATAGTGGTTAGAATCCCACTTTAAACTGTAAGTCCAGTCCCGATTAGCCTCACTGTGCATATACTGGACACGAATTCAATCAATTAATCATTTTTTCTTGATTATTGGGGGAGACGTTTCCACCTGTCCACTGCTAACGACGTCATTGAGGTTTACGTACTGCATTTTTTCAATTTCTGAAGAACTTGCTTATGCACGAAGTTAATAGCGAGAACGCTAGATGGCAGGGTAGTCGTACGAAGCTCTTGATGCCATCTTGCGGAAAGTCCTAGAACTTCTACCACGAAGGTGAACAATTCACGTTCTACGCAATCTTGTGCAACTGGAAGAGAAAGTGTCGAATGGGAACGAATGACCTGATTGCCTTGTAACAGCAGCAGGGAAATTATAGATTGTTCAGCGTCAGAATAAAATGGGTTGTTTCAATTTATATTTAGGGCCAGTTGCACGGGTATGTGTTGTGCACAAGTGTCTATTTTGTAAAATTTCTTGAGTTACCAGCTTTTTGCTTGGAGGGGGGGGGTGGGGGGTGCACACTCAGTGCCGTATTTGTGATTTCATTTTTCGGAGGGGGTAGATTTCTTTTAGGTATGCATATTTATATGTGTTACCAGTTAGTAAAATCAACTATTTCCTTCCAGTTCTAATTACCTAAGAAAGATATTAAATCTTATGATAACATTTAGCCTTAATTTAGAAACAGTATTTTTACATTCTAAGAAAATCCAAACCCATACACAAAGAGAACTATTGAACTACTATAACGCCTAGAAAAACTTTACCAAATATATATTGCGCGTTCAACTCAATGACGGCTTACGGCGAGAAATGTGATCCACCTACCTCCAACAAATAAAGATGACGCAATCAACTCATTTTGCTATGGCGGTAGGCTTTCGTAGGATTTTATTTTTTTTTTGTCAAGAGAACAGAGTAACGGCGTTACTTTGGAGGCTTTCTTGTAAAACCTCTGCTTCAGACCCGAAGTAAGATTCAATTGTTTTAAAGGTTAATTAACTGTTTTCCCGAATCTCGGTGGTGTTTCTTCCTGAGTTAAGAAGAGGTATACCTTATGTTTATAATTCCATTCTCTCTCGCAAGGTTTTTAATGTTTTTCTTCTACCGGGGATATTTTTTTGTAGGGGGGGGGGGATACCCGGCGCATCACCACCGTTAATTCGTACATTGAGTACCAGGTGATCCATACTTTATTACAGAGTTTTCATATTTTCTGACGTGAATAAGATAATATCTTATTTTAATTTTCTTTTGGAGACCGTGTAACTGAGTTCACTGCAGCTGTGATACGGTTCTGCAGGTCGCCCAGAGTTTGTGGTAGAGGTGGTACGTACACGGCTTGTTTGACATACTCCCACAGGAAAAAGTCACATGGTGTGAGATCAGGAGATCTCGGGGGCCACGACAGAAGAGCCAGGTCTTCATTTCCTATGCGACCTATCCATCGATGAGGAAGGGCTTCATTCAGAAATCCTCGAACAGCACGGTGCCAATGGGGCGGAGTCCCATCTTGTTGAAAAATGAAATTTTGGGAATCTTCATTGAGTTGAGGAGCAAATGTTCCAACATGTCGAGATACGAAATCCCGGTTAAAAAAAAAAAAAAAGGTCCGTAAATCTTTCTGTGCGATAAGCCACAAAACACATTTACCTTTGGTGAGTCTCTCTCATGTGGCAGTGTGGCACGGGGATTTTCCAGACTCCATATACGAACATTGTGCCTGTTCACTCTTCCGCTAAGGTGAGACGTCGCTTCGTCACTGAACACTACGCGTGGGAGAAATGTGTCATCGACCATTTTGTCTAGCATGTTCTCACAAAATTCAATACGCTTTTGTTTTTCACTCTCGAGAAGCGCCTGTCCAAGTTGTAAGCGGTATGGTTCGTACAGTAAACGGCGTCTTTGGAGACCCTGTCCTAGGCACTGGAAAGGCATGCATTGCAGCCATGTGCGTCGGGAGGAAGGGGATCGGATCCCATCGTCAACCCCCATCGTTCATTTGGAGTTACGAGCTTGTTTTTGTTATTGTTAGTAACATAAATAAAGCTCAGTTAGTATTCAAACAGCAAGTAGAAACTGCGTTAGACCGAAAAATATTTAACCATTTAATTCAAAGAATAAATGCTTCCACAGCTTTCAAAATTCCAATAAAATAGAGTTTGCTTTGAGTGATGATGTTCTGTTGTCTCTCCCAAATCCTCCTTGAAACTCACCGACGGCTGAATTGTCAACAAACTGGGATTAAGCGATTCCCTATCACGTCACGTTATCTGGTTGTCATGCGAAGGGAGACAGTCAAGACAGGTCATGGTCCGTTACGCCGCCTGTTGTTTGGCATGGCGGTCGGCCTTGCGACAGAGCAGAAGAGGCACATCGTTATTAAAATCTCATTGCAGTTGTGCACGAGGACGTAATCAGGACCAGGGTGACCCTGTTTCAGTGATGTGCAGTAGACTATAAGTTTACGTCTACATGCGTTGTCTACACGTAATCTACGCGTAGATTACATTGGGTTTTAGTTTACATAGACTACGTAGACAATTAATTTTCAAGGGTTTCATGAAACGAAAGTGACATTTTCAAATATATTGATTCCTAACGAATGGAAAGAATCCTATTTACAACAAAATTTCTCTTCTCTTCTATTATCAACTATGGAAGAAGATATATAGTATGCAAATAAACAACAACAGATGGCAGTCTTGAGGCAAGAGTGGTCTTTTTCCCATAAAACACTAGAATATTTCCTATATTAGGTTTCTTCCTAGGTGATAAATTGTTCGAATTTGGAAGTAAGAGTATGAAAAGTTCTCTTCACACATCAGCAACTGATACGCAGTATAATTTTATTTTAATTCCGCGGCGCCCTTTGCTAAGTTATCACCTTTCGCCATGTTGTTTACATAGATTATGTAATCTACGTGTATAAAATAGTCTACGTGTAGAATGTAGAGTATCGCTGTTTACGCGTAGACGCACATCACTGCTATATGCTGCCAACTCGAAAATCCAGCGGCGTGACCAGGAATTTTGTGACGGGGTCCTATATTACCGTAAAGAGAGGGTTACCTCAGGGGTGTATTCAGCCGGGAGCAAGGGTGGGATATTTATTTTGGTTCCTTGTGCTATTTACGCTGAGAAGTAAAATAAATGTTATTCCCTTTCAAATACCGCATTTACGTATAAGACGCACTTTTTGCCTTTAGAAATAGGTCTGAAAAACAGGGCGCGTCTTGTACGCCGGTACGTAATTTTTTATTATCTTCATTTCTGGAAATTTTCTCTGTTCTGAGTCAGACGATTTCTCTCTTGCTTCCTCGCGGTGTGTGACGAAGAAGATAAAAATGTATTCCTTCCTTGTTAGATTACGAAAGTTATTTTTTGAAAGTAGACATACATATTACTTTGGATTTGAGATACTGTATAAATTATTACAAATTCTGTGATAAAACTTTTTCCTAAAAAAAAATGTTTACGAAAAATGGAGTGCGTCTTATACGCCGGCAAATAGGGTCATTCAAAATAAAGCATTGCCATAATTTCCTCCCTGGGAAAGTGTTCTTTGTTTCAGAGGAAAAAGTATTGTTGTGGTCCTAGCGACCAGTCCTATTTTGCTTTTTTGCCTGTAGTCAGCGTTTTTAGTGATCTATTATTACTATTATTTAAGAAAGTCATGCCGAAGTTGGGGTTATAACCCCCCAACTGCACTTTGGATACGCCATAAAACCTGGGAATGGATTAATATGCAAATTGGAGAAACAATCAGGATTGAAAAATATTCATACAGTATTTTTTTTTCTATAAAACTACCTAAATGTTTACTCTAATAGGGCCTGGTAATAACACTTCTTTCTTATATAGATTATATACTTAGCATTGAACTTATACAATATACGTTGTTTTGTTTTTTTACACCACTTCCCTGGATATGGTGTTCGATGTTTTCAAGCCGGTCCCCGTGGCGTAGTGGTTAGCACATCGCGCTATGACGCCAGGGGTCCCGGGTTCGAATCCCGTCCTGGACATGGATATTTGTGAGTGTCTATTCATCAATTGCATCATATCATCACTCATCCCCATCTTCGCAAATTATCCACAAAAGGCGAAGTAAGATAAAGCAAATCAGTCAGTCGACGTTTTCAAAACCATCATCAAGAAAACACGAGCATCAAAAGAACAGAACAGACGTTTGTTTATGAAACAGAAAATAGATGAAAATATAAAACGGAAGGAAAAGAATAGAAAAAGAAATAATCTACAAGAGGAGTAAAAAAAAAAGTGAGAAAAATAAATTGACTACAGGCCACGAATTAAGGGAGCAACTTTTGATCATCAATTAAGTTTAACAATAAGAACATATTTATAATTTTGGCAACTTTTTATTTTCTGAAGATAGTAACTTTGACATCACAATGACAATTTTATCTGTTTTCCACATGATTATCAATTTGAGCTCCATTTAAATCAATGCAAGCTGGGAGACGTAAATGGCTTCCCTTCTACATGTATGTTCGTGGCTCACCAGATTGTTAAGTTCTGAAACACTTCCGGTTGGATCAAATAACTTGTTGATTCTATAGGTAGTATCACTTTTAACTGCCAGAGGTCCACATTCCTGCAGCATTCGCCGCTGAACTTCAGCTACACGTTATTGGTAATGGAAAATAGACGTACTACACATTCGACATGCTGCTCAATACTTATGCGACTTGCTGCCGTTCTAAACAACATCCACTTCTTCCGTTATGTTGGTTACATTTTACATACGCATGAAGAAAGATAAAAAGGAAAGCAAAATACTAGCTCAATTAATACAAAAGTTACAGTGACAAAAGGTGCCCCCTTAATTCGTGGCCACCCTGTAGAAAAGATTAGCAAAGTAAGACAATAACAATGTGGGAACAAAATTATAGATTGAGATTTAGGCACATACTTAGGATGATTCACTTTCTCACATTCCGGTAAAAACAAATCTAATACCAAACCGAGTTTTTAGTTCTTACATATGAGGTGACAAGCACACAGGGCGTTGCAACCTTGCAGCATAAACACATTGAACTGTAAGGTGCGTTCGAGCACACAAGTCTTTGTACAGAATAAACTTCCGAGACCAATTGTACATTATCGAACTTTGCATATCTAAGACTAGGAAATGTCTGCTGGCGAGGGGCAAGGACTTCAATGGAGACACCTTTCCAGAGAGTCTTGCATAAACATTCGTCCAAGTGGCTTTTCTTTACTCGTTTCCTGACAGGCAAGGTCAACTGGTCCCTTTTTTCTAATGCTGCAGCTGCTACGTTCTCTGAGTATGCAGAGACTGGTAGAGACGTGCCAACCAGCTGATATTCAGAAGTTATGTAGCTTAGGTGCTGCAGCTGCCTTTAGTAAAGCCCGAATCACACGGAACTGGATTACCAGTAGGAATGCCTTAGTTGTTAAAGGTCCAGGAACCTATATATTCTAATGGGTTTTATTGGGTTCCGCAACAGGACCGAAACCCTTTTTTTCTCGCACAATTTAAATTCGGTCCAAAGTTGCGTATTGTTTCATTTCAATACGGAACTTGGACTGCATTTAAATTGATCTGGAGAAGGATTCCTGGATCGTAGAAATTTATTTATCTTTGCGTCTGACTGTAAAATATGGCACCAATAAAATTATACCGTAGTAAAGTATTAATTAAATAATTACACCTTAGCCGGTATTCGTTAGCCTACGAGAATTTGACGTCAAAATCAATCTTTACCCCCCGACTTATTTCAAGCTGGCGCCGTCACTGCTGTGAAGAGGCAGGTGTAAACGTACTATAAATATGAATGCACTGTGCTTTGCTACGTAGCAGATGCAGGGAGGCTTTTTAAACTCGTAAACAAAAGCAAGAGCTCAGGACGTAAGCTCTGATTCACCGTACAAGGCCTACTTGCAGTGGTGCAAACCCCAAAGACAAATTAGTTTCTAGTTCTCTTTTTCTCTACCAAACTTGATGCAACATCCTCTGCATTTTACTATTGAGCTAGACTTTTCTTCCTTTTTCTTAAAATGTTTCCGAAATGTCACTGTGAGGCGGATTCATAGCACAATGTGCATAAGATGGCACTGTGATGCAACCTGTAGATGCGGACATGGAGGCTATCAGAACAGAAAACACCCAGAAATACGACACTCATAGCGAGGAATACGCTACGGGGTGCTGAAGCTTAGGCCGCCATGCACGTATTTTTTAAGACAACAAAGTCAGAATATACGACGGAAAAATCTTACACTTGGAATTTTCTGTTTCCCAAAGTAGTAGTAATAGTACGTTTATAAAGAGGTTCTTCAGACACTAAGATACGAAATATTATTGAATACGCTAAACTTTTTTTAAAATCAGAAATGCAAACTACGAACTATATTTCTTTTAAATGGGGCTTTCTTTGCTTTCTCATTTATAGGATGTAGGGGTGCCCATCCCCACAAGGCCTATGACGCACTCCCCCCCAAAAGGTAGAACATTCCCTCCAACCTTATGCCGAATTATTTACTCAAATTATTTTGGCGCGTCATGAAACCTGCCTGTGGGCACTCCTGGTAGGATGTGAATATCACAAACCATGGCATAAGAAGAAAATATCGAAGGACGCCAGTGGCGGCGATTGGGTTCCAAAACTAGGTGGGACAAGGTGCCAAAACTGCGGGGGGGGGGGCAAAGACAGTATATTTTCCTTTGTAGATAAGGTTTAGCATAGTGCGGGGGCAAAAGTTGCGAAAAATGGGTGGCAATTGCCTCCCTCGCCCCCACTAATCGCCGCCACTGAAGGACGCACATAAAATGTCGGTGCTTGGTACTAAGGGGGCCGCCAAACCAAATCCTGCCTAGAGCGCCAAAATATCTACGTAGAAACGGGGCTGAGATATACTTTATAAAAACACAACTGCAACTTGGCATGGATAATATCGAAATGTACATATTGAAAAACTCGAACAAAATCCCAATTATCTCTTTTCGTTCATGGCTTTTTACTTGGAATTCCGTCATGTATTGGATGTGTGGGGCAGGCCCGTAGCCAGGCAGGGGCCGGGGGGGGGGCTGACTCCCCCCTGGAACTGCCATCATCCCCCTTGACATTAGGTAAAACTATTTTGTATAATTTATTTGCAGTGAAGTGTGAAAATGTAGGCAGCTCACAACTTTAAATAAGGGTGAATTCACAGAACACGAACAGCCGCTATAACATTCGCTCATCTTGTTTATGAGCTGAAAACTAAGTAGCTGCAAGTATTTTAGAAGATTATCTAGACTTTGTAAGTTCTTTCATAGGGAAGGTTCTTTATCTGTACCTTCACTGTCCCTGTTGAGACGTCCCGTTTAGACAGAAATCTGTGACCTTGATGTCATCATGCAAATTCCCTTCGCATCTGCATCAAAGGCCAACAGCTCCCAAGTTTTGGGAACGAAGGGGAGTTTCATTCCTTCGGCCGGGGGTGGAATGTACTGCAGTAGCGGCTCGTGCCTAAAATAACAGGTGAAGAAGTACATTTATAGGCAATGAAAAACAAATAATAAGTGTCAGTGGGCCCTCCACAATTTAAAACGTCTTTTTTTGTCTTTATCCGTCCATCTGGAAAATTGTGTCTGCCACAAATTACACACTAAGTCATTTACTGGGTTCATTGTACAAACCACAGCTCAAAACATGAACACAACACACGATAGGAAACACACATGCGGAACAAGATCTCGCGAGAACGCAACGTTTTTGCCACAACCACTGTATGCAATGTTTTCTGTCGAAGAGAGAACTGCTGCACCTAGATGGCGACACCCGTTCAATTCCAACGCTAGGTGACGTCACCGTTGCCATGACAACCGGGTAAAGTCTTCCGCAACCTGGCGGCGTCTGCTCTTGATTTGTTTATGCTACGACGAACTCTTCACGTGCGTAGCGCCGAGCGGCGTATTATTTGAGTATTATCGTGTGCGTTCTGCTGGGAAATAGTTTAATTTAACAAGCAAATAAAAAATGTCAATATTAATTTGAAAATTAGGTGAAAACATCTGCACTTGGCCAGCCGCCACTGATGTACTGTAGGCACTGTGATTGAATATTGTGCACTTTTTGTGTGATATAAATATCTGTAAGCAGTATGGTGTGTGTAAGGGATGATTTCAGTATCAGCCAATTAACACTTTAAGAGGTGATCTAAAAGATGGAGAAAAAAGTAGTATTTGTATGATATTTATAAATTTTATATGACTTAATGACCCCCCCACATAATTTACCTTCATTAAATACTGTTACATTTTTAAAAAATGGGCTTGATTTACAAAGCCCCCTAACCCGTGAGCCCCTCCCCCCTGGAGATCACTTCTAGGTACGGGCCTGGGATGGGGTCAGCGTCCCAGGTTCGAGGCATAGATTTGTCCTTGTTTGTGTCCTATCATTCATTTCTTCTTCATCGTCGCGCTTAGAAAATATCCGAACTAGAAAGAAAGAAACATACTATCTGCCATAGCAAACAGGCCAAAGATGGAAGAAAATTTCATTTATCAATTTTAATGCTGTTCAGTATATCCATGTTGGGTGTTTGACCGTCATTTACGCAAAAGAGTCGGACCTTGTGGCCGAGTGGTTAGCACATCGTGCTGCGACGCCAAGGTTCCCGGGTTCGAATCCCGCTAGGGCTTGGTTGTTTGTGAATGTCCATTCATCATTTCATCACTCATCCCCATCTTCGCAAATTAGCCAAGAGGCACAAAACGCGAAGTAAAATAACCTAAATCAATCAATCATTTAGGTAAAAGAGGCAATCACTTTCATTTTGGACGTCAAAAGGGAGGAATCGCACAATGAAATCTATGCGCCCAAGTTTTCGATAAGTTTCCTTAGATGGCAAAACTGCCTCTGATACGTTCTGCTTTCTTCTGCCACCTACTGAGGAAACTGGAAACGTGAGTCACGTGGTACGTGCTAACCAATCAATGAACGCCGAAAGCAGCAGGCAGGCATTTGTTGTGTGTTCAGTACAGAACTAAAAGTCAATTACGTTCTGTGGCGTGTACCTCCGTGTAAATATTTGTTGTGAATTTGAAAGACACTTACTTTAATTTAGTGTTAGTTAAAAGGATTCTTTTCATTTTTACAAGAAAAATAGGTAAGATAATTATGGTTTTGGATTGCTTCATTTGTAAGTAGGCTGGTATGATTTTGGTTCTTGAGAAATAAAAACAAACGTAGGTGGAACCGTTTTTACCATAGTGTCATTTGACCGCTTATTTAAGCAGATGTAGATTGTTTTTCTGTGCATTTCATTTTGCAACTGTTATACTTTACAATATTTTAACTTTATTTTGCCTTTCACATTTTACCTTGTTTTTATAATCTTGAGGTAGAGACTTCTCATATCACCTGCTGTAGTAGGATTCCCGTTCTGCTTTACTGCCCGTGAGAAAAAATAACACATACACGACGTACTGTTTTGATTAATATTGTGTATTCCCGGTAGTGAATTTCATTTACTAATTAAACGTGCACATGCAGTTATGTATGGTAGATGGGTTATTTATGTTTTAAATTGAATTCTGTACACAAGCAAGAAACACCTTACTCGCTTTAAATTATTTAAAGGTTAGTTAGGTAGACAATAAACTAAATCAAAATTCTTCAACCGTAAAATCTTTATCCGTTTTTATGTTTTTTTTTACCGTGGATCATATTCATAGTCTTTCACTTCGGATGTCTGGACACGAAAGTAGGGAAGAACAGCAGAAATCGATGTTTCTGTTCTATATTTGATTTGAACATAATATGCAGTTACCTAAGTTGCTAAATTCTATTGTGCGATTTTGCTTTCAAACTTATTGAGGTGAGCGATGATCCTAGCAGCAATAACATGTGGCAATTTAGCCATCCAGGTTCCAATGATGGCTTGAGCCAATTTCCCGAATTATTTTTGAACCCAAATTACCACTTTAGGGCGAATTCATATGAAAAAAAAAATATTAACGTACACAGAAGTTAGAATATACATATCAAAACTTTGATAATTGTATTGTAAATCAACCAGAAAAATCAAAATGTTCTCATGAAGGCAATATTTTGACAAGCTTGTTTCAGGTTATTATTTTTCCTCTAAGTGATGGAATGGTTTATAGGTGTCATATGGTTGTAATCTAATCATGAGTGCATCTTAAGTACCGAATACTATGAATATCTAGTCTAGTTTTTATTTTAAATCAAATTACTTGATTGATATTGAAAAATGCAAACGCAGTAATTGATGGTGAAGTGACATTGTGACATTCAATAAAACATTTGTTTTTCATTAGGTGAATAGTTGTTCAGCTTCACGCACATGATATACCATGTGTATCCAGTACTTTTTATTTGCTAGAAACTTTAATGTCTCTGGTTGAATGCCGAAAGCTGCATGCACACTATCATCTTAATGATGTGACAACAATACTAAATTGCTCAGATTCCAGCAGGACAAGCATGATTCTCATGAATCGCAGGCTACCAGTCACACCCCAAAAATACGAACACACACATACAGTACACTTTGGTCATCAATCACTATGTGTGCGACAATCTGGATTCAGCAGTTGGAATGGGCATCTCTGTCCCCACGAATTTGTGACTAATGTAAAACAAAATATGCTTGTAAAAAAATGCTTGATGCTTTATTAGTTTCATATCATCCGAATGAGGATGATTCAAAGCTGTTGTGCTTGGATTGCTACTTGCATACATTTATTTTGCATAGAGTATACCAAATATTGATTATGTATTTTTAATTTTTAGATATTTTCCTACGGAAAGAAATTGTTTATTTTTGCCTGGCTAGTCTTTATACTAATCAAAATAATTGAAATGCTGTGTGCTTATCGTCTCGAACCAAGCGTGCTGTAAATGTTCATACTTCATAGAGCGCAACACTAACCTGTTAATAAAAATGCTAGGTTGCTTTTGTGCTAATATATTCAGTTTCAGTGAAGCTAAGTTCACATGTTGGTAATTTCCATTTCTATTCCATCTTTGGAAAAGAGTTGGGGGGGGGGGGTCAACAAATGATTATCAGCAAGACCTGTAGTTTTATATGTTATAGATTATGTAGTATACTACACTTATTTTCCTGATTATACTACTTTTCCACAACTCTTAAAATTATGTGACAAGCATAAAATTACAACTATATCAAGGTAAATTGTCGAGAATATGTTGATTTTACGCTTTGTTATGGCTGCAATAGACACTAATGATTCAGTAAGTGCTGTCACATGTGATGGCCACGTTCTCAGGGGGCAACAGGTTAACAATGTTGCTAGAATTCATTGTAAGGAACTTCGATCCAGGGGATGGAGATTGGCTGTCACAGTTTGTGACTCGATTGCACTCCACACGCCCAGGTCCATTGGCTTGTTACATATGGCAAGCAGTATAGAACCCAATTTTTCCAGACTTTCCGAGTTAATTTCAAGAAGAAGAAAAAATGTTAGAAGCTCTACCCTCAGGCCTAGCAACGACCCATGGCCAGCCTTGTGAAGTCTGGCACATCTGCAACTACGGCTTGTACCCCCACCAAATAGAAATGTTCAACAAATAGCTTAACCTTACATTTGCAATTTTTTTTAATAGTTTCAATGAATAAAGTTGTTAGTGCATTTTTTAACTGTTATTATTCTTTCATACCTTATGTATTGCTAGCACTGCATACCTTAATTTGCTTATGTTTCCTTGTTATTGTGTTTGTTTAATACTTTTGCTTAATTTTTGTGTAGTGATTTAACGTATTTGTTTTCTGATTTGTTTATTATTGCCTGTTAACATTGCTTTTTATATGTGTGTTTAATATTTTTTTTCCATTAGTTTATTTTCTGATTATTGCAACTTTTAGTTTTTGATTTGTTTTTGTTCACTATAGGCGACACAAAACATGCCTTCAGGTGTAGGAGCATCTTATAGGTCCCTGCCTGATGACGTGTACAAGAGCACTACAGTTGCGGAAAACAAATTTAGTGTAATTGAATCTGTTAAGCGTGCATTCAATTTCAATGGACCCAAACCTGACAATGCCTTAGCGCAAATTGAGGAAAGCTTTGAGGTGTCGTCTATTGCCGCTGCAAGGTAATCTGAATTTTAAAACGTTTCTAGGAGAGACTTACTTCTACCACCTTTCTTGGGAATTAAGTTCTTTTGTTAAAGAAACTTTATTGGTGTAACATCAGTGACAGTTCCTTTGTAAATTGATCTAGCTGTTGAATACAGGGTGATTGTAAAGTCACTATATATTTATGCATAAACAGGTTTTCTTATGCAATGTACTGAAACACATCACAGTAGCAGATAACCTGAAAAACACTCTCCAACATGACTGGTCAGCAACTGCAGATAACTTGAACGGGTTGTTGTAGCCTTTCAGCCACTACAACCTTCAGAATGGTTCCACCCCTTTCATGGTTAATCTAAACAAAGTTTTTACATGTCGGAAACATCTGGAACACATCTTCACTTTCTTCAATGTAGATATTGCCCTTAGTAATTCCATTGACATCAAGTCTACCAATCAGTTTACAGGTCTGCAACAACTGCCTCGTACCACACTGAAGAGCCCATACCATACCTGCAATCAGTGGATTATGGAAGCTAGTAATGACACATCAGTTGGAATGAACGATTGAATTAAAATTTTTGGGTACAGCATCACGTATGGCCTTTCTTCACCCCTCAATATATGTTGGAAAATATCCCTTATGTGAGAGTTAAAAATGGGGTCAAAAAAGCTCCCTGAGAAAGGATAAAAGTGCAAAGTCGTAAAGTGACCTACATGGGACAAACACAACACATTAAAAAAGGTAAGGCTGGACTAAAACTTCTTCGGAAACAGTGTGAGAGGTTCGCTCTTCTCAAAGAGTTAAAGACATTAGTTAGACATCTCCAAACATGGATGTGTATAGGGGGTGTGGGGGTAACGCCCCACACTTTCTTGATCCGGTCGTGAGTGGGGGTGATGTGATCAGCATTACGCCCCTGACCGCCTTTACCCCCCAGGGTTTCCCCCAGGTACCCATGTTATTTGACGCTGGGTGGGCGCCGGGGCCGCTTCCACCGTTAGAAAAGGTTGTGTGAAGAAAATAAAATCTGCACATTCGATAAGAACATGCTGAACACTTAAAATGGCATTACAGACACGACACTTTGGAGAGTCCAGCCCTTGTGACATGTTTGAGACAGCTGAGTTAGAATGACTTCTTCTCGAAGGGATGGATGGTACAAGCAACGCCATGCACCTGTAGCCTGAAGCTTGTTCCCAGTTAGCTCATCCTACTCTTCCTGACAAGTGTCAAGTTGTTGACCAGTTTGCAAGTGAGAGTTGAGCAGAAAATTACAATGTTCAGATTTCTTCCTTCTGTCCTTGCCAGGCAGTTGCTTAGTGACAGCTCTTGATTCTCTATGATCTGGTCAAGTGTAGAGGTGATAATCCTCCGCTACTGTGATGCAAGTGGTTCAGGAGAGTGGTCACCTAGAATTTTTGTAGGATAAATGGTTGGGTTCTTAGAAATATGAGATCTAGCAATCGATGTAAAGGCTTAGAAGGCTATACAGGGTTGTCCAAAACAAACTACCTGGTATAATGGGGCTCTTTCTTCCTGTCCATGTTATTTAATGCCATTTCTCAGTGTTTTGGGTTAACATGATGATAAGGATGAATGGTGAGGTAAAGAAGTAGTTGGTGAGACAACACAGTGATAAATTATCTGCTGTCGTAGCATGTTAACGCCGGCCCCTCTTCCTCAGAGTAGAATGTGGCATCTACACTACCCACTGCACTGTGTGCTTTTTTGGTAAATTTCCTTTGAAATGATATTTGTAGAGGAAACATGCGACTGAAGGAATTGTCACTGATTTCTTTGATCTTCTTCTCTTTGGTAAGGACTACCTATTTGATCAAATAACATGGTATCACATACTAACAGTGAGTTTATATCAACCCATTATTGCAACTGTGAGGCGATGGGGATTAATAGGTGTGTATCTTGGTGTTGTCTTGTGCTTCCCTCTTAACCTTTTGTGCATTACTAACACATGATGTTGGTGCTAACGTGGTGATGCAGTCTTTTTTAGATCTTACCTGCTGTAGTGTTTTGACACCTATTAGATGCAATTTTAGATAGTGAAGTAATTGTTATGTAGAATTGTGTCATGTCGCTTTGTGTGTTTAGTTACGTATGTGTGCAAGGTAAAGTGCATAAACAGTGATATTAGGCCTCCTTGATGATGTAGCGGTAACATTGTCACCTTGTAATCAAGGGGTCCTGGGTTCAATAGCTGGTCAAGGCACGTGGTGATTTCGATCCCACTTTAAACTCGAGGTCCAGTCCCGATTAGCCTTCGTGCATAAAGTGGACTTAAAAGAAGCAGCAAATCAACAATAACAAGCAGTGATAGTCTATATCTACGCGTAGCCTATATATACAACACAACATGACTACTAGTTCAGGTTTGATAACAAGAATTGTAAAAAAGTGTTGGACTTATCCCAATATATCGAGGAAGTGTAAAAAGTTCTCTTGAATATGTGAAGTACTCCTGATAAGAATTTTGAATTAAGTAGGATTGTTTTTCTGTACCATGTTCTGTAATGGTTAGCGCTTTTGTCTTTGTTGCAAGCAGTCCCAGGTTCAATTCCCATTGGGGGAGCTAAAACAATTCTGTGTTGACCCAGCATTGTGAAGACAATTGGAGAATTGCTTGAAAGGAATCATAATGTTCCCTAGTCTCAAAAGTAAGAAAAACAGCAGCAATACACACACACATGTAAATGAACCTATAAGTTTTTCTGCAGGACCTCCCTGATGGTAACAATATTGCCTTGTAATCAAGGGGTCCTGGGTTAAATCACCAGTTGGGTGCACATGGTGCTTTGGAGCCTGCTTTAAACTGTAGGTCCAGTACCGATTAGCTCATCTGTGCGTAAAGTGTACTTAAAAGTTTGTCCAGAAATGTGCAATGGCTGAACTTTAGTGCACACATGTTGCATCACCTCTCTTTTTGTCACTATTTTCCATTGTTAACACAAAGGTCCTGATGTTCCCTTTATTTACTGTGAATTGTGTGAATTTATAGAGTAGCAGTAACGAGTGAAGGAAAAGTTAACGTATCCACTATTTTTTCTGACTGTTGGAAAAATGGAGTGGATATGTTAGTTAGAATTTCTCCCCCCCCCTCTTTTGGCTAATTGAGGACGAGTGAGGACTAAATAAAATAGTTATAGGTACACTCACACAGAACACCCATGTCCAAGCTGGATTTGAACCCGGGAGATCGCTTATTGTTGAGGACCATGGTGGTTTGGTTGGTAGGGCATGTGATGGACATGTGGGAGACCTGGATTCAGTGTGTTCTAAGGTTGGAATGTTTCTGGCCCTGTCCCTTCATAAAGTGATTCTGGGATTCACCCAGCCTCTGGAAAAAGGCAATTGAGCATGGTGCTGATCACAATCACCTAAAAGAATGTTGCAGATCAAGAATATGTGTGACCATGCTCCCACATTCCCTCCCCCTAAATGTGCTTTCAATGGTGCAATGTGCACGAGGAACTTTACCTTACCTTAGTAAACCATCTGAAGTGGATACGTATGTGCTTGTAACCATTAATACATTTTTGTTGCACTTGTAATTTTTGTAACCATTCGGCCCTTATTTTTGAAATGCACTTATACAGCATGTAATTAATAATATAAACACAAGGCGACTGGTCCTGATTTCAGCATCCAGCCACACATGATGCTCACACATTCAATGTATGTAGAGTTTACTATTCCTACATACTCATACAGTGCTACATGTATAAAAAAGTTAATAGTTAAAACAGTCATCTTAGATTGTATGCATTTACATGTATAGGCACACCTGACACAATTGTTCCATAAGATTTTTTAACATTTTATATTGAGTTTTACAGTACAATTCCTCTTTGCCAATTTCTTATTTTTTAATGGCATGATTATCTTTTTTGTGATTACATGGTTTGTAGTAAGCTTGCTGCATGTAGTGGTTCCTTACTTAGAATGGGCTTAAGTTATTTTTCATTACAAGGTGAGATGACTTTCTTTTTAAATTATTACTTGATAATAAGTACGTAGCCTGTCATTAGTACATATATATTTTATTTTAAGTTATAAGTGTGAATGTCATTACAAAAGGTTTAGAAATTATAATTTAGATAACGGAATGCTTTCATGTGAGTGTGAAAAATTGTACACTTATTTCGTCATTACAAATAATGATACAGAGCACTATATATACTTGAACTGTTTTCAGTTTTGTGTATCTTACTAGTATGTTATCATTTATCTCAGTATATAGATTTCCCTACCCATATATGAGCACCCACAAATTTTCTATGATTGAGGGGAATTCAACTACTGAGAAAATATGGTTTGAAATTTTGAATTCAGTCACGTATTGGGAATTTTAACTAATTCAGTTTCCCCATGTTTTAATATAAATCCTAAGAGAATGATTAGGTACAGGTTCAGACTCGAACCCTCTTTTCTTTATTGGCACTTGGTGCTTTTTGGGTGTAGGTACTTTAATAGTTTATCAGTATATATCCAACTGCCAGTTGTCACAGCAACCAACTAATGTGCTACCTTGTAGTCAAGAGGTCTCAGGTTCGAATTTTTGTGGTGGAAAATTGCACTTTAATCTGTAACTCCAGTCCTGGAAAGCCTGTCTGAACATGTTTTTTCTCAGCAATCGAGTACTAGTAGGACGTGTTGACAGTGTTTCCCCCTGTAAAACATACTGAATCACAAACTAAATACAAACAGTTGATGCAAGGATTGCCACAAGCATTACACCAATGGTATTGGTATGTTTCAGGTGGGGTTATATGTGTAATTTAAAAAAAAAAAACATTTTTAAAAATTTGATCCCAGGGGATATTGTGAAAGATGCAGCATGTGTTTATTACAGTTTATAGATCCTGAGATGAACAAAAACCATGTGTATTTGCAAACCTGAAAAAGTTCAGTGGTTTACTTCTCTGAATATGTTGCACCAATACTTCCAATTGTTTACAAGAACCCAAAAAGCTTGTAGTGCTTAATCATCATCCTCACAATTTCACTGAATGATTTCAACCAAAATAGTATGTAAGTAAAGATTAATATGAGTTTGAAAGTGGCTTAACCTGTTACCACCACTTCATGTATGTGGGTTGGAAGAAGATGTATAAATCATAAACAAACCATAATGGATAGGCAAATACTAAAACATGTTCACAAAGTAGGACTTGGATATTTGTTACTGGGCGAAGTTACCTTACCCCTCCTCCCCTGCCCCTCAATCTCTTTCTACCTACAGACCTGCATCTGTGCCATACGGAAGTTCATAAAATCCATGCAACAATATGTGTTTCATGCCCTGTCTATTATTTCTCAGCCAGGAAAATTATGCAAAGGATTCCGTGCATGTAACACCAAGGCTTGACCACCCTCATCCCTCACCTTTCATTTTCCACTTCAAGGGCTCAAGGATCCACATAGGTTTAAGGCCAGCCGCACACTGGATCCAACATGACGGTCCACAAGTGACACTATGAGTCATTTTGTTTGTCGGCTACAATCTGATTACAGATTTTGTCCATGAATAGATCTAGGTCTGTCTTTTATAATTTGGGAAGCTGGTTAATGTTACATAATAACAGTTTACAGCAGAATCAATGCATTTTTGTATATGTAGAACTAATGTATAATTTTATGTGTTTGAATCGAGTCAGTATATATTACCTTAATGCATTGCTTATGTGACATACCAAAATATCATATTTTCTAAACAATTACTTGCTAGAAATATATTCCGACAAAATGAAACAAATGAAAGTAAGCTTCTCGTGTGTTCAGTCAACATGGCAACTGACGAAGAGGCAATTACAGTATGTGCATGTTATTTGATGCATTTGGAAGACAATAGAACCTCCCGCAGTTGCTGGATGCATCCAATAACAGAATGTCCGTGGCTTTTTAATTGGACTACACGATGATGGGAAGAATTTTTTTAATTTCACAAGGTTAAGTGTAAATAGCTTTGATTATTTACTGGGATCAATAAGGCCAACCGCACACCGGATCTGACATGATCTTCTGTTTCGGTGATCTCCTGCGTCAGAATATAACCACATTTAATTTGCAATTAGATAAAAATATTGCCACCATGATACTGTTCCCCAGTTTAGAAATTTTGGACTGAAGTGGCCTCCATTTCCGGTCTGTAATTAGACGTCTGTGGTTGAATTGAATAGATTCACTCGGACGGAGATTGTTTTGTTGCAAGCTGCTCCTTGCGATACCAAATTCCACAGACATTTGCAAACCGTTTCAAGGTGACTCAAGATGACTCGAGTCAAATGTTTCGTCAGGTGTGCGGCTGCTCATAAGAGCATCATGGTAAGCCTTCACAGAGTCCGTTTGCAACAAAAATGACTTGTCACATCGTGTCTGATCTGGTTTCGTGGCTGGCCTAAGATGAAAATAGTTTTTCTCTAGTCACTCTTAAGATGAATGGGAAGCAGGTCTACAAATATAATGTTTGAGAAACTGGAAAATTAGTTGTGATAAGTTGATATTAATATACATCCAACACGGAATCAGTATTGTAACTAGGGGTGTGCAGGATCCTGAAAGGTTGTTAACATGGACCAAGAAAATTTTTTCCGGCTTTTTGGAATTCCATATCCTCATATTTCAAAGTGCTTAATTCTCAATGTTTTCTGCACTAAAAGTGTCAGGATATTTCTTTAAATTAGCTGCTTTTATTCCAGAAATCCAAAGACAATTTCTTGAGGGTTAAATAACATGCAGAATTCGAGGTTTTCACAATGGAAAATTTATAATCTCTCCCTCCTGAATATTTACTGACCTAGTTCGGAAATGGCAAGTTTTCCCATCCCAAATATCTGGATGATAAAAATTGCACCGTCCCAATCCCATTCTTACCAAAATTTTTCTCTCCTGCATGCCTGTAACCGTAACATACATTAGCTATAAACACAAGTTAGGAAGGGTATGGTTTATTATTTTGGCTATTTGAGCTTGTTAGTACATTTAACTGAAATAAAGTGTGAGGGTAACCTCAAGCCCTCTTTAGCTATTTCATGATGTAATTGAATTCAACGAGGATCTTTGCCTGTAGGTATGCACCATGTACCCTATGTCTTAAAGTTTGATTTAAGTTCACTCTGCTCATGATGGGCTAATCGGAACTGGACCTAAAGTTCAAGTTTGGATCACAACCAATGCAACATGTCTCAAAAGGGGATCGAATCCAAGACCTTTTAAGATAATAGTTTTTTCTTTGTATATTCAATTTACTCCCCATATGTAATAGTTCAGTTCACTGTGACAATGGGAGGAATTATGATAATAACCCATCTATTCCAGCCCTGGACCCCAAGTTTTGCATAATTATGTGTTGTTATCTAGAACATGGAAGTGTGCTTGATTCCTGTTTAACAGTGCAAGCGTAGGTTGCAATTGATTCTTAATGAGGTGCTCATCTGAAATTCGCCCCTCCATACTGTAACTTGTGTGCACAGCTAGAGAACTGCAGTACAAACACTTACACTGGTGCCAAGCTACTCTGGCACAGGGGTTTATCCAGAATTTTCTGTCTAGGAAAATGTAAGGTTAAATTTAGGACCAAAATGAACATATGTTGGTACTTAGTGAAAGAAATTGGGAGGGGAGTGTTGGGGGATGTGGATAAATAGCTCTCGGGCATGTTTGGCCTTGTTTTACTGACCACTGAATGGAACCAAAATATGTTTTTGAATTCTCCAGTAGTGTAGTACCATTTCCTCTTTATACTTGGTCATCATTACCTTGTAATCAAGGAGTCTCAGGTTCGATATCTGGTGGAGGCACATTGCACAGTGGTTCGGGAGTGTTTATTCATCAATTTCATCATATCATGTAATCCAATCCCCATCTTTGCAAATTAGCCAAAAGTGGCACACAAAAAGCGAAGAAAAATTAAGCAAATCAATCAATCTATAAGAAGCTGAGCATCACAGTATTCAAAACATTGCTAAACCATGTGAGAAAAACTGGAAATGCAGGGTTGGGGGACAAAGAGTAAGAACTTATTACTGATTCTATGAAATGTTCACAACGTTGATAAAAAATATCATTTGCTAACTTACGCTGTACTGCAATTTGAACTTAGAATCTTCAAAATTTCGTACATGGCAATATTATAGGAAGAGATTAAAGTCGCCAGGCTTGAATTTTTATTCGACCTGGATTTTTCGAGCCCTGCGCATAAGTGTAGAATAAGCTCAAGTAGGGACATTGTGCGAGAGTGTGTGTGTGATATTTCTATTGACATGGTTAAAACTTATTTTAAGTTAAGATAATACCAGTAGGTGAATGTGAAAGCAGCTGGAATGCATAAGGTGTTGCATGTTGCTATTTTTGTATCTGATTTTCCTCTTAGCATCTTAGTTGATTTTATTTATATAGCGTTGCATTAATGTTTGTTTCAGGGATAGAAAGATGCCGACCTCAACATCAGCAGAAGAGACTGCGTTACTTGGGTAAGGAAGCTTTGTTTTCCTTTTCATGGGTGTGTTGTGAAGTAAAGTTACTAATTGTGAGTAATTCTATCTCTTCTCTCAGCATTAAATGTTGTCTTTTACATGCAAATAATTTAGCAATGTCACGAACTTGACATAAAAACTATACCAAAACTGATAATGCGGCATTGGTGTCGGAAAATATCAGTTACAATTACCCTTACTATCCAATAACTTCATGGAATGATTCAAAAATATAATACCACAGTTACGTAAACATGCACCATATTTCTTGAAGCAGGGTGGAAATATTTTCAATATTGCTATAAATTTTTTGTGTATGATATTCCTGCAAGTAACAATGCTTACGACATCAAGATAAGTGCAACAAGTTCCAAAGAGGATGGTGGCAGTGACCACTGAAATTAATAGAACTAAGAAAAAGAACAGTTTCGCGGAAAAAGTGAGTACTAGTTTCTCTGTATTTATCTCCTACCGTGTCTCTCGTTTCCCAATTATGAATGAAGATAAGTGTTGTTGCATGTATTGCAAGCACTGTCAGAGCCTGTGCTTGAAATGGAAGTTGCTATCTGTAGCCTTGTGTCTTTGTGAAGCAGATGCTCCTATGGTTTGATATGGTAGCAATGAGACCCCTGTGGGGGATGCCTTGCAAAAATTTTGTTATCTGGACCCCTCACTTCGAGCAATGGTCAGAGCATAAGAATGGATGCTATTATTACACTTTTGATCTCCAACATGTCATCTATCTGGACCTTGCGGCACTCATGGTGAACAAGTAGAAGTTAGTTTCCAGTGATAATTTAGAAATAAAAAGGCATTAAAGGGAAAGATATGTGAATGTATTATATTTGTTTTAGCTATTGCTGCATGCTGAATTTGTCTATGATTACTTTGTCCACCATGATACTGAACAGCTTTTTACTACGAGCCTGTTTGCATGTGATGTACTCAGGGGCGAAGTGAGGAACTTTCTACAGTTAATTTATATTTGCTTCATTTATATTTGCTTCCAGTTCTCTACTTTGTAGGAGTTTAATAATAATGCACATTATAAAATCTAGCTCAATGTATGTACAATTAACTAGGTTAGCTACTGTCAAAGACTTGACTAGTGCAGCTCCTTCCAGCTGCAGGCAAAGGACGATGGACACACAGGCTTGGCTGCCGCTCACTGAGGAACATCGGCATTCATCCTACAGACAGATGGGTGAGAAGTGGAAAGGGGCAGGGGGGAAGGTTGCGGTTTTTAAAGATCCAGTGATGAAACATCGAGGGGTTCCTCAATCAGTGGTGCCAATCCCATCAAGATGATACTAAACGTAGCACAGTTTGATTTTTTCGTTGGCCCCTAGCATCCTGCTTTGGGCATAATGGTGAAATCTAGCATAATATGCAAACGCGTGTCCCTGGGAGAGGGAAATCAAATTCAAAGGAATAGGTTTTCAGGAAATAGAAATAAAATTGTCCAAATCTTATTTATACTTCACCAGCGAACTTGTTTCAAATAAAAGGGAGTATGGATACACAGCGAGACACTTTTTTTTACAATCATCAAGCAATCCACCCTCTATCTTTTCTATATCCTGGCGATTTTGTTCCTGAGGAGATTTTCAGACAGTAAATCAATAGAAGGTTGGGGGTAAACAAACCATTTTCTCAAACAATTTCAAGTGCTATTCTATTTTGCCTGTTGAGCCATTCTATACAATTTTGTGTAGTGAATAATAAGTAACACAAGTTCAAAACTCGAATATTATATTCATAATTGAACTTAAAACTGCAGTTATCCAAAAAAAAAGTAATTTATAATAAATCCTAGCACAATTTAGAAGCATTTAGCATAATTTCAGAATTTATGCAGCACTTTTTGTTATCCTCAATCCACATGACAGGGAGAGGAGACAAAATCGAAATTCTTGCAAAATGTGAAATATCATCAATACTATTTTCATTGTTTTTTATAAGTTCACATTTAAAAAAAATCATAGTTCAAAGGGGCAAGGACCTTGTGTGTTGGCCTGCAGGTAATTTTCTAAATGTAATGGATAGTACGAGCGATTTGTGCGACTGTAATTGAACGTATTTTTTCAAACCTTTCTCAGTTGACCATAACTTTTTCCTACACTTTAAAAAAGCCACAAGTCGCCATTAGATGTACTGCTCACCGAGCCTTCAACACTGATCATGTGATTTAAAGAAACAAATCACTGTGCCACTTTGGAGTGGTGCAGTCCTTTGAATGTACTCTATGATTCCAAAATGTCTGCTAAAATACCATTGAGACTTGCCAATGTACAGCCTCAAGGGTGCATGCTACATTGAAAATTCGCGCACTTTAGATTGAAACCCAGAAAATTCCAACAAATTTCCCCTCTTTACATTTTTTACTATGCACTCTAACAATGGAGTTCTCTTGTGGGACCAGACTTTTGAATCACTCTGTATATTAAAATTATATAATTTTTTTAGCATTGTTCATTACTGTTGAACTAACTAACTAAGAGTAACAATTTATTTTGTTACTTATTGATTTTTTGCAAAAAGTAACTTGCAAACAATGGTTCCTAATTATGTTAGCATTTTGTGCAATATTGTAAGAACCGCTCTCTCTCAGGGAGCTTTCAGACTGAAGTAACAAGCTACAGGCATTTATTCAGAAGTATATGCAACCTCTCATACTAAAGTGACACAATAAGCTGCATGTTTTGCTTCTCAAGTGGCAAGAAAATCATACTAAACTATACCATAATATTCAGTAGTTACCAGTTATGAATCCTAAAAGGAATTTGATATTAATTGAACTTGATAATAAATAGAAAAAAAATTACATTTCTCTCTCACACCCATGCATGTAGCCAGGGCAAGGGCTCAGGGGTCTGAAGCCACTTCCGAAATCTTACAAATATATAATTTAAATTGTGTTTAGTGGTAATTAATTTTACTTCCTTAGCAAAAATAAACATCTTGTATAAGTTGTAATATACAGAGAAATTCATCTTCAGGGATTCAACCCTCCAGCCACTTTTTTACCTTTAGATAGCGGCTGCTGATTAGGGATGATGCCCCCCCTGCCCCCAAAATAAAATTCTGGCTAGGGGCCAGCACACGTACATCCATTGTCAAGCAAACCATAAACAGTCTGCTTCTGTACACTAAAGTACAGTTATTACTTAATTTTCTGTCTCAAATGCATTTTACATATCTTTTGTACTTGATACAGAGTCTGAAGAAGACCTTGCTAGAAGGTTGAAACGTTATGTTTAGTTTGTTTATAATAAAATAAATTACTGCCTTGGTCAGCATATTTAGTTTTTCATAATCATGGAAACAAGGCTTAATGGTGTTATAATTGTACATATCTGTTTCTTTAATACATGTACCATATTATATATATTTTTAGAGAATTTCATGTAAAAGAGCGACATAATTTTTAAGAAAATAATGTTGCCCGACCCTGTGGCCGAGTGGTTAGCACATTGCGCTGCGACGACAAGGGTCCCGGGTTCGAATCCCGGTCGGGCTTGGTTGTTTGTGAATGTCCATTCATCAATTTCATCATTTCATCACTCATCCCCATCTTCGCAAATTAGCCAAGAGGCACAAAACGCGAAGTAAAATAAACTAAATCAAATCAAAGAAAATAATGTTATTTAAGCTGTTTTCGTATTTTGTATGGATCCTAAGTATTTTATCTGAGACAGTATGTCCCTTATTACATGCTCTAATACAACTATCAAACAGTTATTAATTGACCTATATCAGTAGAATAATAGCAAGCTGATGGATTAGAAAAGTTGTTTCTGGATGGTGCGTTCAGCGTGTGTTTGACTTGCTCATGGCATTCCACTTGCTGGTTTCATGCAAATTTTATCAATTGTAGCAGGCGGCATGATTTATGGAAATTGTGTTTTTTTTCTTCTTCCGCTGTCTGCTTGTTTGTGTTCAGTTAGCATCTTGTTATGGCTGAGGCTGCAACACTCTTAGGAGCCGCTAACGTCACGATGACGCTCGTGCCCATTTGAAAATCATGCATCTTTTATGACTTGAGGATTGAGCTTTCGTTTGTTGACTACGCTAACTCACTTGCAAGATGGAAAAGACAAACATGTACGCGAACATCCCTGGTTGTTGGTGAAGGATGTCGCAGATTCTGTTTGCATCTTTTATTCCGCCTCGTTTGAGGTTAGCAAAATTGCAGATGGTGGAGGCATTGGCCCCCGCATTACAGTAGTGTGTAGTAGAAATAAGTCCTCCTCCGTGGCCGTGTTGTCTAAGGTGCTGTGCTTTGGGCTCAGACTGCGGGATGGCATGGGTTCGAGTCTGCCTGGGTTCTTGGCCTGTGTATAGGACCGGTGGCAACCCACCATTGTGAGGAAAATGGGGAGCTACGAGTGAGTACCGTAATCCGGTCTCGGAAATCTCCTATAACGGCTGGGGGTTTGATGTGCTGACCCCACGTCACCCCATTACCGGTTAAACATCTCCACACCTCTAGGTAGGAATGTGGGAGGGAGACTGGCATTCGGGAGATCTGCTTAGGCTCTTCAAGTGCTGTCGAGCCACGGGTAATAGAAATAAAATGTAGTGCCTGCCTACTGGGAATTGGCGATGCCTGAAAATTGTCCAAAAATAATCAGCTACTGTGAATGCATAGTTTCTTGGATGACTTGACACGTGAGATAGTCGCACATATAAGATAGTAATATTTGAAAAATCATGTTTTTACCTGGTATCATTCATGTGTATAGTTGTCATGTGATAGCTAGCATGTTTGATTTCTCTGACAAGCTTTGTTTTCTGTATTAGTTTATATTTCTACAAACTGATCTATTTAACACAGAGTACAGTTCTGCATAATTACAGTTGTGTTCTGTTTTTATATTTTATAAAATAATATGAGGACATATATGGCATAATAGACTAAAAGCAGATTTGAAAAACTTTTTCACCCTGATGATTGACCAACAAATTTGTTAAGGCCCAGTTGAACTTTTGGCCGATGCCAACGAAATCTTTTTTGAATTTTTAACTCCTTTCGAAAAACAACTATGATCCAAAATCTGAAAGGAACTACACATGCTTAGAATGCCTTCTAGAGCATTAACGCAAATCTTCACGTGGTTTTCTTTTGCTGTTGTCCAGATATTCTCGATAGTTTGATAGGCTTACGTAGCCATGAAACTATTGTGAATATCTAGCCAACAATGAAAGCAAGTAACAAGTAACTGCTTTGTTTTTCTTGGCTACAGTTTTCCTTCACTGAGTGAAGGCCTCTTTATGGCAGGTAGCATATGGTGGGTGGATATATTGTAGCATTGTTTGTTTTTAGAGTTGTTGATAAGGGTTTGTTGAGATGTTAGTCAACCAGGAAAGGTTATAAAATCTTGAATGCAAATATGGCCTTTGATCGATAGATGTAATAATAAAAAACCCAAATGTCATACCTGGTGCATCCGAAAATCGTGAATCAATTATGTATATATATTTCTGCTCTTTTTAAGGCAACATAGCAAATGGAAACTGAATTTATCATTACTTGGCGACTCTGGCCGAGTGCATTGACTGTCCAACTTTGTCTCGCGACCGAAGTTCCCAGGTTCGAATCACAGCCAAGGCATGGGTGTCCCTTCATCAAGTTCATCTAATCATCACTCATCCTCATTATGATTATGTCAAAGGTGGCATAAAAGTGATGCTAAGTAACAAAAATACAAATAATTAACTTTTGCTGAATTCTATTGTATGCTGATAATAGTACTACTACTACTTAGAATTTTTCTGGGTGTGTGTGAAAATGAGTTGTTGTGCAAATATAAAGTTTCTTCATTTCATTTGTGAGAAGGCGATTCTAAAATTCCACTTCCCACGAGGGCTTGTGTTCAGCACTTAAAGTGAGACTGAATGCACCAGAACTCTTGTTCGACATTTCAGTTTGGTGTTGAAACTCAGTTCCTGCTGCAACATTAGACATCCATTTTTTTTAAATACATTACACAAAGTTCATCCTTTGTTTCATTAATTCTTGTAAACAATAGGGGAAAAGAGGAAGTTCTTATACTGAATGCATCTCCTATTGGTGGGAAGTCCGAAAATTTAGGAGAAATGATACATTTCGGTGGTTGCTATTCATGCGAGATGTAAATGAGAACGTAATTTCCGGAAATGACAAATGGAAGAGATCGTGTGATTACATATTTACTTTGGATAATAATCTGTACATTTTTTCTGGTGGTTGTGGTGGGGAGATTTTTATCCCCATTGCTTCTAAATCGTTTATCCCCATGTTTCCAATTTATTTGAGTGGGCTTAAAAGGTGAAGAAAATGTTTTGTTACAACACAGTGTACTCGGTTGTTTACACAATTCTGCTTCATCTGTGGATAATAGTAAATATTGTGAACTTGAAATAAGTGGACAATGAAAGCTAATTTTGCATGGTTTATTTACAGTACTACTATTTCAGATATTTCGGACGGGGTGAACCTCCTAAAACCCTCCTCTCTGCACGCCCTTGGGTGCTTATACGAATATCCACACACACACACGCCGGCCTTCGTGGCAGAGTGGTTAGCGCAGCGCGCTACGACTCCAGGGGTCCCGAGTTCGAAACCTGGTCTGTGCATGGGTGTTCTTTGTGAGTGTCCCTTCATCATTCATCCTCATCTTCGCTATTAGCCAAAAGTGAAGTAAAATAAACCAAATCAGTGAGATATATTTTAGACAGACGTACAACTCCCACCTCTGTGTGTATGGGCCTGTTTCAGTGATTCGAATCCCGCCAAGACCAACTTATCTGTCAAGCTAGTATTTGATAACGTCGTTATGTAGCTGGTTTAGTCTGGGCTTCTCGTGCCGCAGAGAATATGGCGCCGTGCTCGCTCTAGATATACGAGGAAATAAATTATTGAGGGAGACGTATTTGCATGTAACCACCGTGATGGAAATATGGAACGCAGAATGCACGAAGGTCCGTTAAGTGCACCAAGAACTTGGACAGGTTTCTGTGAAAGCGCAATTAAATACGGCCAGATGAAACACCACGATTTCCATCGGGAACGAGAATGCACTGATAGAGAATAGGGTGTAAGGTGTTACTTTATGTAAAGACACCCACATGTTAAACCCTCTTCCACGTAGTATACCCTGGACTGCATTTTGCAGACTAACGAAGCTCTGGCGTCTAGATCCACAGACTGTATAATCCTCTGTGGGGCTCGTGTTGTGTGCTGCCCATTTGCGTTTGAGGGCCTCCAGGTGGCGTAATGGTAACGTCGTCGTCCTGTAAGCAAACGGTCCCGGGTTCGATACCTGGTGGCGGCCCATTCCAGATTAGCTCATCAGTGTATAATTGGACGAAAACTAATTTTCCGTTTGTGATTGTCCTTTCATATATCTCATCGTGGCGATTAGCCAAAAGTGGCAGAAATGCGAAGTAAATTAAAGTAAAATCCGTCAATCAGTAAATAGTTTCGTGGATGTGCCACTGCACAAACTGCATCCATACATTTACACTAAGCCGTCACCGGGATTCGAACCAGGGCTTCTTTGATTGTTGTTAGTTGGTTGATCTGGTTCATTTCATTTCTTATTTGTGCCACTTTTGACTAATCAATCAATTTCATCCTATTAGCATCACCGTCGCGATTAGCCGAAATGGGCAGAAACGCGACGCCAAGTAAGAATCAAATGAAGTATGGAAGGCATCGGCAACGGGCACTTTTCTATCTTCAACTCCTAGAATGCAGGGCTTTACGAAAACTCGCCTGCAGGCAGAGCGCGCATAACTGGACCACGTAAGGGCCCCATCACGAAAGCCTTGCAGATCAATTGTTCGTGCAGAAAGCAGGGTATCGACCCATTGAAACTTGCATGTTTCTCTCCACCACGTTCTATTCCAGGAACCGCTGCCTTCCCGCCATGTGATGCTCCGTATGGGCAGGATGGTTGCTGAATCAGCCTTGTTTTGGCTCCTTTGTTCGATGTTACTGCGGCGCCATGTGTTGAAAATTTAATTCGGTGATACGAGCACTTGGTACGAGATCGAGCTGTGTTTTCTGCGCCACTTTACCCAAATATACCGCGTTGACAATTTATCAATATCTAGTCTTCATAAAGGGCAACCAAGGTGTGCGCCCCCAAGGGTCCCGGGTTCGAATCCCGGTCGGGCTTGGTTGTTTGTGAATGTCCATTCATAAATTTCATCATTTCATCACTCATCCCCATCTTCGCAAATTAGCCAAGAGGCACAAAACGCGCAGTAAAATAAACTAAATCAAATCAAATCAAGGTGTGCGCCCAAGTTACAAAAATCCAGGAATGTTTTGTAAGGCGATGAGTGACAGTTTCGCACCAGCTTTGCATTTATTTCTGTATCGTCGGAATGCGTATTGCTAGCTACTAAAAATAAATCCGAGTATACAAGAGAGTATGAATTTCTCCCCATGGTGCAAATGGAAGCGGTTTTCAAGTTCATTAGTCAGCTAGACACGATGTTTGAAAAATATAAGAATTTTCAGAATCCCATTCCTTATGGAGGTAAAAAAAAAACGCAACAACTTCCAAGTTGCAGCTAATGAAATTGGAGTTTTGACTTTTCCAACGACCAAAAAATTTTTCAACGTGTCCTCTTTCCGTTCATGCGTTTTTCTATGCCATCGGAAGTTTCATATTAACACAAGTAAAATTATACTCCCGTAAGCGTAATGCTAGGGTTTTCTCCGTCTACAAGCACATCCAGCGCACAGCCCTGTCTCCATCTTGCCTCGGGGAAAGGTCGGGAGGGGGGCCGTTTACGGTCCTCGCGTCTGGCTGGACATGGAAACTGTTCTTCTTGCCCTTATCGACGGTATCCCCCACCCCTACATCTGCGTACGCCAGAGGGTGCAGTGATTGGAAGTTCATATCCTCTACATGCGCAAATTCTTGCAGTGTGTGTGCGTCGTCAGCACTGTTCAGGTAATTTCAATGCGTAAGCACTTCCGAGATCTCTCCGACAAGGAGGAACCGCTCTTGTTGTTGCTCTTTTGTTTGTGCTTCCTGTTTTGCATTACGGCTCCTCCCCAACCCGAACTCAACACATTGGCCAGATTCCTGTTCACAACAACATTGTAAGCAACTTTGTACTTGCACCAAACGACCAGTGTTGCCACAATCTGTAAGCACAATTTCCCTTTCCAAGGGATAACATTTCCTTTTTCGCCCATTTTTCCCTTCATCTAAAGAATTATTATTATTATTAATAATAATAATTAAATATTATCGTTGACCCACGTTCGTATGTATGTATAAAATGTTAATCAATTTAACTTTTAAATGCTACGACGCCAGGGGTACCGGGTTCGAATCCCAGCCTGGGCATGGCTGTTTGTGAGTGTCCATTAATAAATTTCATCATATCATTACTCATCCCCATCTTTGCAATTAGCCAAAAGTGGCAGAAAAGCAAAGTAAAATAAACCAAATCAATAAACAATAAAATCAATAACTTTTAAATGTTTTTTTTGGAAGATTTAGATTTTATTTCTAAACTAAGCGAATTTTTTTGTTTTGAGATGAAAGCTAAAACTATGTTATAGTTGGCAACTGAAGATTTTCATCAGTAAAAAGCAAAACACACAAACAGAGATTGGATTTAGGGAGACCAATGCCGCTTGTCTTCATCATACCATCAGAAGAAAATTAAAAATATAATACACAAAATGCTGTTCTAGTAAGGCGCACATATGAAGAGTTTGTGTGGAAAATCACATTTTTGTATATATAGTACATACCTGAGCAAATGTTCTATTCTGGTAAATTTCACATACTAGGTGGAAACTTCTAAAACAGCAAGTTTTTTATTAAAATTTAATCCATTGTTGGTCACTTCTTGCCACTCTGCACGGAATTTTTTAACTTGTTTCCGCGGGTTTTTTTTCCATCTTCCGATAATTCTCCACGATGTTTTATAACATATTCTGGAGTTGCAGAGAGTTTCCTTTGCTTCCCTTGTTCTCGCGTCGTCCAAGACGGGCACAGCCTTCCACGAAACACTCGCACACGACGAATAACCCACCCAGTGTCCAATGAAGACTGAAGTAAAGATAGGTTTGCGACAAAGATAACTTTATGGTTTGCACGTGTAGTGTTTGAGGAAAAATTCCCCATAAGGATGAATGGCCAAAGACCTCCGGCCCCAAACGGTAGCCAGATGTGAGTCAACCCAAATTCCACCCTTCCTCTCAGAACAAAGTATACGACAAAATAAAAAAATGATAAGTTCTCATTTTCAAAACTGGAATCTGTTATAATGTTTAATATAATTAATGTTTAGTCTGTCTTAAAATTTCCCTGAAAATTCGCTATTTTTCATCGAATTTCCCTTTTCACTTAAAATTAGCTCCAAATTTCCCTTCAAAAAGGGAAATTTCCCTTCATGTGGCAACAGTGCAAACGACACGAGCAAACAGGGTTCGTGACGACGTTTGCTCGTAAATCTCGTGTCCCTTCATCAATTTTATCATATCGCACCCTTTCACCGTCGCGATTAGCCATTAGTGGTAGAAAAACGACACTGACCGTGGCCTGGTAACGGACTCTGGCATCAGTTATACTGGGCAGAATGACATTGATTAGATAGAATAGTTGACAACTATTTTAAACATAATTTTATGTTTACCAACAAGCCTAGACGTGATCGAAGTATTACTTTTTATGATCATGACACGATTTATTAATTTATATTTAATTTGAATTGTACATATTAATTAATGTATAATGTTAAAAAAATATAAAGGTATTTACGAGTAAAATTGTTAGAATCCGGGCATCGACTTATAAAAAGAGAATTTACCAGGCCTCAGTCTCACGAAGGTTGAGATCCACTGCTCTAGTGGATATAATTATTTAGTACCAAAGATACATGTTCTGTTTGACATTATTCGAAGTACTGAATACTTCTTGCGATATCTATTCATTTGTTTTTAACACGTTGCTTAGCAACGAAGCACCACACTATTACACTCACGAGAATTGACAGAATCGATCATGCTGTTCACGTAATTTGAAATCGTAAGTTTTGCGAGGTCGGTTAAGGGGACGCTCGGCTTGGTGATGACCCTGCGTATCGTCACTAACTCCGGGTTCAAATCCCGGCCTGGCCATGAATGTTTTTTTTCGGGTCCCTTCATCACTTCACACATCTTCATCTTCGGAATTAGCCAAAAGTGGTAAAACAGCAAAGTAAAATGATTTTATAGGGGGAGGGATCCTTTTCCACGACACCCAAATGTGAACCTCACTTCCACATAATACACCCTGGACTGCATTTGGCAGAGTAACCAGGTTCTTGCGTCTGGGCCCATGATCGGTATAATCCGGTATGCGATTTTTTGGTGTGTTGTCCATATTTGTTTATAATTGTCCCTTCATCTCTGTCATCTTAACATCATTCATCCTCATCTTCGCGATTAGGCAAAATTGGCAGGGATTCGAAGAAAGCGAAGTAAAATAAACCAAATCATTCATTCGTAAGCCAAATCAGAAAACAATAAATCGTTAAGGCTCGCCCGGACCTTTGACTGACGCCAGGGCAGCTGTTTTCAAAGTTTCCTCTCCTTCAGAAAAACCGCTACGATATTCCAAAATCTGAAAAAGTACATCAGCTTAGAATTCCTTCTGGAGCATTCACGTGAATTTTCGTGTGGTTTGTTTTCACTGCTGTCTAGATATTCTCAATGGTTTAATAGGATGATTTAACCACGAAACTATTGATAATATCTAGAGAACGGCGAAAGCAAACCACACGAAAATTCACGTGAATGCTCCAGAAGGAATTCTAAGTTGATGTAATTTTTCAGATTTTGGAATATCGTAGCGGTTTTTCTGAAGGAGAGGAAACTTTGAAAACAGCTGCCCGTCCAGGCGAACCTTATGGAACGTGTCCTTGTGCATCGACAGATACAGTACACGCACGGCGAATACCTGGGGGTGGGGACAGGATTCCAACCTAAAAATAGTGGCATTATACTTTATCCCGCGAGGAAGTCGAGTGACTGAAATTAATTGGCAGGCCTGAATTACGTAATATATATTTCCCCCATATAGCGCACGTTATTTTGCATGTCTCTTCCCCAATGGGTGATTTTCCGTAGTTCGCATGCAACGCCAAACTACGCGAGGCTTTGGAAAGGAAAGAAAAAAAATCGCTGCATTCCAGAAAAGTTCCGCGTTATTGCTCTTGGAATCTGTAGCGTTGAAAACGAGCTGAAACTTGCTAATGCTATCATTTTCTTTCATAGCTACACAAAATGACGCACGTGTTGGAACACTTTTAGCACAGTGAGAAATCGTCGCCACAACTTGTTAACCTGAAATAACTTTTCCACTGTGCAGAAGAGAGATTGCTGATGATTGAACGCAGGAGCGGCCAAATGCTGTGGGCCACCGATTTTTTGGGGGGTCCTGTTTAAAGTTTGTGTTTAAGGCGAGGAGGGACAATTTCCCCTAGGTCTTTCTCGCTGGGGCAGCTGCTGATCACTGTTGCCAACTTCGCTCTTTTGGAGCCAGATCTGGCTCTTTCGTGCACTCGTTTGACTGTGAACTGTGGCACCCGCCCTCTGCCCCACTGTGATGCCACCACTGACTCCGGCCCATAAATACCAACTTTTGCCATGAGTGTACATTTTGCACGTGACGTGATATTCGTATAGCTATAGGCTGCGTCACCCACCTCTTCTTTCCTCCCCATGTATTTTTATATATAGCGCTGTGGCTAAGATGACAATTTTGTTATCCGGGAACCCTTTATTTTCGATTTTATATTAACATCATTGGATTATTGAGATGGGTGATGCCGCCAAACCTAGGCGGTGAAAACAAAGAATAAATTGCCATCACTTTAAAGCTAACGGTAATAGCAGCACCCCCACCGCTCTGACAACTAAAATTACCCTAGTAGGCACTTCATGCAGCCTTCGTTAATCTAGCTCCTTGAAAGTCCTCTTTAGCTATATTAATGGTGAAATTTAGCTCTTATTATGCACATCAGGTTTGGCAACACTGCCAGGATGGCCGTAGGGCGCAAGGAGAAATGCACTAGGCTTATGGGACCATTATTTATTCGTTCTCTCGGGAATATCAAACATCCGATGACGTAGAAAAGTACATGGACGGAAAAAGGAGACGTAGAACTGTCATAGTAGTAGGAAAAGTCGAAACTCCCATTTGATGAGCCGTAACTTGAAGTTGATGTCCCATAAGGAATACATGGGATTCAGTAAATACTAATTCACCATATTTTTCAAAAATCGTATAAGGCTTAATAATCAACTTAGGAAACCGCTTCCACTTGTCACATGGGGAGAAATTCAAACTCTTCATTTCTAGCGGAGATCTTTTTAGTAGCATTGCTCATTCCGGCGATATTGGAATAAATGCATGCCTGGTGCGTAATTGTCCCTCTTCGCCTTAAGTAAACTGTATGCAGTAGGCTAATCGAGACCTACAGTTCAAAGTGGTATCCGAACCACTATCTTCTTGCTACCTCCGCAGGGTATCAAACGCGAGACTTTTTTTTTTTTATTAAAAGCCCACGACGTTACCCTATTTTCGCATAAGTGAACTTAAAAAAAATGTAATATTGGTAAACCTCAGGTAAACATATATGCCTAATCGTAATTAGACATTTGTGATAGGTTTAGATATTCGTAGCACTCTAGTTTTAGGTTTGAGTCCAATTTATGCGCAGATCGGCTAGTCGGGACTGGATCTGCAGTTTGAAGTTAGATCCAACCAAACGGATATCCAGATTTCAAGTTATCCGATATCCGTTACGGATGCAACGAATAATCCGAATATCCGGCTAATTCGGATAGTACAGATTTGATGAAGGATTTGTAGAAAATCCGTAAGAGTGAAATGCAAACATGACGAATAAAATAATGTGTATGGCCGTAAAACTGAAAACGATAAAACTGTCCGGGTAATGCACACATTAGGATATCCAGACATTTGGAATAATCCAGATAGGAAATTATCCAAAACCGGATACAATTTTATCCGATTTTGGCCATCCCTACAAACCTTCTACGTGTCTACCCCGGGTAACGAACCCGGGACCTATGCATTACCTGTACCTTACCACTACGCCATTAGGAAGGCCAATCCAGGTTTGTATCCTGCTGCACGTGCCACGCACTCTTCGAACCCCCCCCCCCCCTGCCCTCCGAAAAACTCTTTTTTTTCGTCGGATAGCGCGTGGTCACCGTACCAAAATCGGTAAGAGGAGCTGTTAGCGAGCTTGGAACAGGGATATCGGTCCAACAGAGAGACGAGTCCTTACGACAACGATTGTAGGAAAACTTTAGCAATACTTTGACGTCACCAATCCTTCGATGAGAATGCAAAGTATAGTGATTACAAGGAAACCTAGATGTTGAAACACCCCCGCGTAGAATATCTTCTTGTAAATGTGATGTTCAGTTGGTTAGAAACTTCCTTAACTCCAGTATTTGTGACCGTGGATTATGTACTGGAGAGAACTCTAGTCTCGTTCGAGTCTTTATTAAATTACAATCCAAGGCGTTGGAAAATGCCGCCTGGATCAAAATTTATTTACTCCGCGACTTCTTCGGACATACCACAAGGGGATGGGTTGTTTGTAAAGAATATATCTAGACGAGACTTTGTCTGCAGTTGCAAGTGCCTGTCTTGCCTCTGTCTCCTAGGGTAAGTCTGCCTTGTCTCGAAACACATGAACAATCAGTGTTCGGAAAGTTACTCTTTAAAACTAACCGAATAACTATTACAGTTACTCATTTTGAAAAGTATGTGGGTCACACTTACTCATAAAAAGTAACTGAGCTACAGGTACTCCCTTTAAAGAGTAACTGAGTTACAGGTACTCCTTTTAAAGAGTAACTGAGTTACAGCTACTCACTTTCAAGATAACTGAGTTACAGCTACTCATTTTCAAGATAACTGAGTTACAGCTACTCATTTTCAAGAGTAACCGAGTTACAGCTACTCATTTTCAAGAGTGACTGAGTTACAGCTACTCATTTTCAAGAGTAACTGAGTTACAGCTACTCATTTTCAAGAGTAACTGAGTTACAGCTACTCATTTTCAAGAGTAACTGAGTTACAGCTACTCATTTTCAAGAGTAACTGAGTTACAGCTACTCATTTTCAAGAGTGACTGAGTTACAGCTACTCATTTTCAAGAGTGGCTGAGTTCTTGCAGTTACTCATTTTCAAGAGTGATGCAATTCTCGCAGCTACCCATTTCCAAGAATGACTGAGTGCTTGCAACTACTCATTTCCAAGAGTGACCGAATTCTTACAGCTACTCGTTTTCAAGAGTGACCGAGTTCTTACAGCTACTCACTTTCAAAAGTAACTGTGCTCCTGGGTTCGATACCCGGTGGAGGCACATAGTGGTTCGGACCCTGTAGGTCCAGTCCCGATTAGCCTTTCTGTGCATAAAATGGTCTTAAAACACCAAATCAATCAATGAATTAAGAGTAACTGAGTTACAGCTCCTCATTGTAAAGGTAGAATAGACGAGAATGTTGAGATTGGTTGCGTACCCCCAATTAACAAGGAAGTATCTGAATATGTGATATTAGTGTATTGTATCGCAATAATTCAAAGGTAACTACGCCTATACCACCAAGTCTGTCGTCCTTATTTCGTCTTTCTTGAGCCTGAAGCTATCGGGCTGTGTTGTGCTAGTTGCAATTGCGGTTTCCATGGCAACCACCACCATTCAGGCACTGCATAGCTGTCGGGCGGGTAAAAAAGTGCAGGAAGTTCCGTCACGTAACCATGGAAATATCCGCGTCTCTCGCAACGAAATGCGGTATCCAAGACGCGGGCGTGGTGCGATCGTGATTCAAAGAAGTGGAAAAGCGTCTTTTGGAGTCGATTGCCGGAGATTTTTCTCCGAAGATAAAATCTTGAAGTACACTTTCAGTAATGGGACGGAGGGGATGCTGAGACATGAACGAGATTTGTTCTCGTCTTGGTCATTCTACGTCTTCAGCTTTGCATCTTAAAGAAACGAATCACGTTTAGACAAAAGACGAAGAGAAAATAAAATAACATTTTTATGTGATGAAATTCTCCAGAGAGAAACCGGCCGAGGGCGAAACGTTCGAGTACTTTAAGCCCACTTTATGCGCAGATAGGCTAATCGGGACTGGACCTATAGTTTAAAGTGATATTCGAACCGCTGAGTATCAAACTCGGGGTCCATTGATTACAGAGACCAGTTTCCAATACTGGCAAGCAAGAAACAACTTAATTTCTGTTGATTTTTCCTGCGTTTTTACATAATTGTATGGCGTTTCTTCACTTGATTTCTTCGACTTCCCAAGGTCTCCCAGATCAAGTCTGGATCTTATGTAGATTTGTTTCATCAGGGTGTCTACCAGCCAAGAAAGTCATGTGAGTGAAAAAGTCAAGAAATTGTACTTGGGGTCAGAATTTTTGCTATTATATGACTGACTGATTTAGTTTATTTTACTTAACTTTTCTGCACATTTTGGCTAATCACGAAGATGAGGATGAATGATGGTAAGATAAGATGGATGAAGGGACAATCACAAATATTTAGGAACGACAGCAGGAGCTCCACGTAAGATCATACTGGCTGCGAGTTCAGATGCTAGAGCCTTGCGTCTGCCAACTACAGTCCAGGATGCATTAATAGATAAATCAAGTCTAATTCTCTTGTTAACTACAGCTTCAGTTTTCATCTTAACTGCCCTTTTGGTATGGGTTTTTCATTAAATAGATATTTAATTGCTAATTTTCAACTTTACCTAAGTAGGGGTTATACGAGTATAAATAAAGGTTAAGAAAAACGAAAAAGTAATGAAAATGTCAAGAATTTTGGATTTCTTATTTTGGGAGAGCAATTCGAACAAGGAAGCATGTTGAAAGGGAACGTCCGGGAGTGTAAGGGATTATCCATTCCAAACCAAATTTGCACCTAGTACACCATGGACTTCATTTTGCAGACTAACGAGGCTGTGGCGTATAAACTTTCGGGCAGGATTATCCTCTGTGTGGCTTGTGTTGCGTCTTGTCATTCAGCATCGTCACGATTAGCCAAATGGGGCAGAAAGGCGACGTAAAATAAACCAAATTAATCAAAGCATGCGACGTCTGGATGTACGGACAGTGGCGCAACCACACGGGCTGGGGTCGTTGCCCCCACAACCTTGGACGGAAACAAATTATAAGGGGGGACAAACATTGAAGTAAAGAAAAGCAAGGCTAGCAGAATCTAAGAGTAGCAGGACAAAATGATACTCAAGATCGAATAAGTTTTCATATATTTCTTGCATTTTTCTTCCAGGCGGCCAAGAGCACCTGCAGGGTGGCCTAAGAGGGGCAATTGCCCCCATCGATTTCAAATTTTATGCAAATAGAAATAAGTTTAGTAAAATTTTCTTCCTCTCTTCGCTCGCATTATCTGCTCTTCTTGTCTTATCATGTTCAAAGCCGTAGTAGCTAGAGGGCGGCAGAAGTCCGACCTGGGCACGGAATGATCTAAATTTAAAATGTTGTAAAAGAGAGAATGCTTTTGCGCCCTGTTAAATCATTCCTAGTTTTCAGTTTGCAAAAATTGGATGTAAAAAATGTCTTGCTCTCTTCGCTGGCAGTGTGATTCTTTTCTGGAATGCATTGTAAATTACTAGAGAGAAAAGTAAGACCAAATATGTACTTCAGACTGACTAAACAGTTTTGTTTTAAATGTATGAACAATTGTTTGTTCACATGTGAGAGACAATTTATATAATTTTTGCTATTGGTTTGTTTTGAGGTGGATGAATTGATTATGTAATGTATTTTAATAACAAGCATGTATTTTATATACACACACAAATACATATATATATATATAGATATATGTATTATAGAAACATTAAATACGTGCAAAATTTAGTGTTAACATGTTGAATATGTATTTTCTTATTTTACGTCGCTCCATGTTGCATATATGTAAAACATATGTTCTACATGAAAGTTACACATGTCATATGTACAAATAGAATTATATTAGTCATTTTTGTCGTACAAGAATAGTTTGTGTGCTTGTTTTCCATTATTAGCTAATGTGAAATTGAACGTATTCAACGTGAAAGAATGCCAGGAAAGATGCGAATAATAATAATAATAATTATACCATTATTATTATTGGCACGTTTTTCCTCCTGGTACTCGCCCTCCAGACAGAAATTCGTGGTTGTGCCTCTCTTCATGGATGGATGAAGGGACATTCACACACAAACACATTGGTGGAACACAAATCCTAGGCCACGGAGCCTCTTTAGCCAATTGCAGTCTATAATCATTATCTTCCTTTATGTATGGTAAAATATTAAAATGTAAGTAAAAATGGTCGAATCCTTTTTTTGCAAACGGACAGGCACCGTTGGAACTTAACAGTAGGATCGAAAATTTACGGTACCTTCAAACTGTGCATTTCGGTAACAAGCCATTGTGTGCGAACGAATTACGCACCGGGAAGGCAATTACTCTCGTGCGACTTGTTTGCCCACAGAGTTAGCAGTCGTCGGCGCCGGGCTCTGATGCACCGCCGCGGTAGCCAGGAACCGCTTCCACCGGTCTCCGGATCGATGATCGACCTTCCCAGAAACTAGGTCGCCAGTCGGCCGTCACCATTCGTAGCCTGGTTCCATTCTCCCGAGCACTAAACTGAAAGATTGCCACAAGGGGGGAGTCTGCCCTCCGCACTTCTTTCCTTGCCGTTTTTTTTTTACATCCAGGCAAAGTGTTGCAAGTTTTATGAAGGCGAACCTCGTACTAAAAGTGAGGTTTTGTGTGTCGGCGCATTCAAAGCAGCGCTTCAGATTTCGGCCCTGATGTTAAGCCTTGCCAGTTTGTGTTTCTCGTATGGTTTTTCGGTACTTATTTTATATCGCTTTTCTTCCCCTCTAGATTAATCGTGAAGATGAGGATTAGTGGTGTACTGATGCATTAAATGAATGAACGAACTTATGAACCGAAGGGGTGTGCCACTCAGATTCAATTTCCTCCATATCTTGGAAATATAGGCGCCACCATTAAGTTTCATAGGTTCGCTACTTTTGGGAATTTTTGATACAAAAATTGAATAATAGCAGACATCCGTGGCGGAATGGTTATGATAGCGCGCTACGATGCCAGGGGGTGTTCGAATCCCGGTCCGTGCATGGGTTTTATTTGGGAGTTTTCTTTCATAAAGTTCGTCATGTCACTCATCCTTATCTTCGCGATTAGTCAAGAATGGCAGAAAAAGCGAAGTAAGGTAAAAAGATAAAGATCTCTGTGCATATAGCACCGTTCCATGAAGTCACATTTAGGGGATGTGGGAGGTAGGGCCCCTTTATATTCTCGATCTCTGTCATTTTGGAGATTATGTGATCAGCACCACGCTCCGGCTGCCTTTACCCCCTAGGGTTGCCGCCAAGTACCCATAGATTTGAGCCTGGATGAGTCCCAGAACGCTTTATGCGACGAGAAGCTGGGAAAATTCCAACCTTAAATCACCCAGCCCGGGAATCGAACGCGGGTCTCTCGCGTGGCAGTCAGACGCCATACCAAATCAATGAATCAATAAAACGCCAGGGATCCAGAGTTCGAGTCCCGGCCTAGGAATGGGTGTTCTTTGTGACTGCCCCTTCATCAATTTCATTATCATCTTCGCGATTAGCCAAAAGTGGCAGAAAAGCGAAGTACAATAAACCAAATAAATCAATCAACAAAAATCAGCGAAATATTTCGGCAACTTTTAGAAATAAAAAGCATAACTTAATTTAGAAATCCATATGCGCCAATATGTCCGAGGAGAATCGCTTTTGTTCCCTACAGTACTTTGGGGAGCAAGAGGAGGGGGTCCTGCAGTGCGAGCTGGGAATTTTGCGCTAAGAAACGGAGGATCGATAGGCGACCTAGTTTATATGCTTTTCACTTTTATTGATTGGTTCTATCCGGAAGACAGATGGGCAGCGCTCACGGCTATTTATAGGTAACACTCCAGCAAAAGTATTCTGTTTGAACTACTGGGGTCTTCAGATGTTCGAAAATCCAGATTTTACAAATCTGGAAAGGATTGTATCCCTATTTGCCCGTCCCCTGTACTATTTCTATATTTTTACGTCACTTTTCTACCCCTGTAGGTTAATCGCGGAGATAAGGATGGATGCTGGGACAAACACACTTCTCTACATCCCGCTGTCTAGGCCACACACCCTAAGATGCTGTAGATGTTTTCTGTGTTCTTGTAGTTGATTTAAGATCTTCAAAGTATGGATCTGCCAATGCAGATGTGATTTTTGGTAATTTATGTTTCGTAAAATTATGTTTGTGTACCCAGAATGCAACTGTAGAAGCAAGGACTGGAACGAGTACGAGGAGTGAAGAGAAATAAAAGGTTACAAAGGCCATACATTTCAGTGTAGTTCTCGTAGGGTCAAGTAAACGTGTGTGTACTGATATGTTTATTACGTTGTGTGTGTAGATTTGTCTCGTTCTGACCGAAAGTATAGCTGCGTAGCGACTGTTCAAAGTGGCCATACGTTTCAAAAATTGGCCAAGGAGAAGCGAGGGTTGCGATTCGTTTTTCGTGAGCCATAATTGCGTCGGCTGCCCAATTTCGCAGCGAACTGGTGGAAGTTATGGTGAAGGTATGATGTGAAGGCAGCATGTAGCGGAATGTTGTCGTCCCTTTGAAGCGACGCTGGATGAAGATCAAAGTGAGCCTGAAAAGTTCTGGATACTGTTTTCTGGAATGCGTCTGGCGTCTTACTGGTGAAATACATCGAACATGCACGCATTGTTAATGCCTGTGCGTACTGCCAGACACTTCAGTATTTATGGGAGATCACCACAAGGAAACTGGCAGGCCTTCTATGCAGTCAAGTAATCATTCTTTATGATAATGCACGCCCCCCATACCGCACATTAATCAGTTGATTGCTTGAGAAGTTTTCACTGGGAAAACCCTGGACACCCCCCTTACAGTCAGGATTTGGCACCAAGTCATTTCCTTTTTCTTCTCTGCTCTAGAGGGACACGTATCTGGACACTACTTTCATAGTAATGAAGATGTTAAAACCGCTGCTTCCAGATAGTTCCGAAATCTTAATGCAAAATTTAGTTCATACCGGATCCGGAAGCAGCGGTAGTTACAGTACATTTAAATAATCTAGGAAAAGAGCCATGCTTTAAACTATTTTCAAGTAGAAAACTTCTACAGTAGGTGTTTGTCATTACCACTTTCTTGTTGCAATTTTTGAATCGTCTTTGGCTGATATTACATCTATTACATATATTTCTATAATTATTTATTATATATGGTATAATTGTTATTTTTTATATAGAAAATATAATTATTTGTTTACCATTAGTCAATACATGGCAAGTAATATATAAAAGCTCACCCCCGATCCCCCTATCCAACAGTCACTTTGTTCTGTTTCCCTTGTTTTTATACGTTTAATATGCGAAGTAAATATTCTAAAAACTTTGGTAAGTGGGAATCTAAGTCTGGTGTTTATCTGAAATGTAGTGATCGTCTTGAGTTTGAGTTTTTAAGTCCACTTTATGCACAGTTAGGCTAATCGAGACTGGGCCTACAGTTTAAAGGGATCCGAACCACTATGTGCCTCCACCGGGTATCGAATCAGACACCTCTTGATTACAGGGCGACGACGTTACCGCTACGCCCACGGGGAGGCGTAGTGATATTCTTGCACAGATGTGTAAATATACGAATTGCCCTCATGACTTGGTCTGGAAAAGCCAAGGAATTTTGTTTCTATGAACTTGTAGACGTCCTGGTATAGAAATTATGCCGTGGTGGGCCATTGCCCCTCACGGCGCGTGGGCGAATAATGTTGCTACGGCGACAGTGCTCTTCCATCGTTCGATGAGGAACGTCCCGACGCCGTCTCCGCTGCCAGTCGCCAGCCTCCCTGGTCCAGCGCAGGATGCGAGATCCTAACCGGAATTTCTCTTCGCCGGAAATTCCAGCGACTCCAGAGGCGTTGGCGTCCGAGATGGAAGAGTAGGGCGCTCGAACGGACGGATCCTTGAGAACTCTCGAATCGATCGTGCACTAGGATAAAGGCAGGTGCGATATCTCGATTTATAACCCAAGATGGTGCCCGTGATCCCGGCTGTTTACGGTCGCGTGACCCCTCATTCATCCCGTGCCGGATGTGACGTCAGGAATAATAATGGAGTGGGCAGAGAGGAGTTCACTTCGATATCTTTAAGGTTAGGCTTCTAGATGATTTACGTAGCCTCTGCTTCTAGTTCGCTACATTTAGCACTAGGCGCACTAGCTTCATCAGCAGTATTTATTAGCATAAGCCAGTCGGCGTTAGAAGCTTTAAATTGTTTCGGAAGACATATTTTGTAGTGCTCTAATGACGCTTTCAATGATTTGGGAAACAATTTGAGATGACTCTGAGAGAGACTGCCGTCTCAGGCTCGGTTGAACCTTCGGCCGGCCCCAGCGAAGTCGTTTTCGAAAATTCGTCTTCTTTCGAAAAACCGCTCTGATGTTGAAAGTTCTGATAATTACACCTGCTTAGAATTCCTTCCGGAGCATTCACGTGAATTATTCGTGTACTCTCCTTTCGCTGTTGTCTAGTTATTTCCGATATTTTAATAGGTTTGGACCTCCCCGATGTTTTAATGGTAACGGCGTCGCGTTGTTAGGGTTCCCAGGTTTGATACTCGGTGGAGGCACACTGCGCATTGGTTTGAATCCCACTTTAAACTGTAGGTATAGTCCCGACTAGCCTATCTGTGTATAAAGTGGACTTAAAGCAGAAACTCAGTTTAATATGTTTACGTGGCCACGAAACTATTGCGAATATCTACGCAACGGCGAAAGCCAAGGACGCGAAGATTCACGTGAATGCTCCGAAAGGAATTCTAAGCAGGTGTCATATTCAGAACTTTCAACATTTCAGCGGTTTTTCCAAAAACGCCTTCGCAGTCGTTGGCCAAAGGCGCCAAGCTAAGAATCCAAAGGAAGACGAGGCGAAGGTTTGTTTCGCAACGGTCTTGTCTCTTTTGGTTGGAACTTTCATGAACCAGAACGTAGAAACTTAGCGAAAAATACAGGCTCTACCAGAACTCGAACCCGCTTTTTGACATACCATTCCTTTGCTGCACCGAATCGCCCTGATTTCTGGATTCCATTTTCTTCAACTACGTGGAAATTGATCCACGAGACGGTATGCCAGAGACCAGAATTCGAGTCTGTATTTTTCGTCAGGTTTTTACATCAATGTCATATGCATGGTAATTAAAAATTCCCTGTGAGATTTTGAAGTTAACAAAAGAGCAACAAAGTCGGAGCAGAAAGAAGCATATAATTAGATGCGGAAACTTAAAGTTGTAGAACAAGATCGCGGCGCAGAGTAGTAGCATCTTCTCTCCGCTAGGAGCAGCAGTGTCGCAATTATGGTGGGTACAGGTGAACAGAAAGCATCTTGTGTTGTCTACAAATGAGTCAGTAGTGACAGCACAACGAAGTTTTCTTTCAACGTACCTCAAAAGAGGCATCTACAGACAAAATAATTTGTTACTGGTGCAGGCAATTTTCACAGACTGGCTTTTTGTGTAATGCTAAACTACCAGGCTGGACCGGTCATTCGCCAGAGACTGTTGGATAGGCTGCTCTTCTGTAAACGTCTTTGCTCGTGTTTTTTTTTTTGGCCACCGAGCTCACCGGACCTCACCCCATGTGATTTCTTTCCGTGGTGTTGCGTCAGGGATCTAGTGTACTGTCAGCGGACACTTCTGGGTTGTAACGATCGCTCTGTGTAAGTCAATTGAGTTTTTACAACCCAGAAGTGTCCGCGACTGTACAAGCCCCTTGGCCACGTGACGTATCAGACGTTCAACAAAGAATCGTGGGCGCAGTCGCTTCCATTTACCATCAAGTGTTGCAAATGGTACGACAGGAACTAGATTACACTATTGACGGCTGCAAGGAAGGACATAGGGAGGATCTGTAATTTTCTACTTTGCGTGTTTCCTCATGTAATGATATGTTTCTATCTGCTGTATCTGCCTTGGCTGGTTTGTCTATCGTTTCCGGAAAACCTGGAGCAAATTATGAATTGCCCAGTCTTCAAATCTTAGTGGGTCGGTGAGTGTGGGATTATGTTATACAGGGTGCTCGGAAATTCCCCTTACAAACTCCTAGGGCTAGTAGAGGGGACTGAGTAGACAATATTTGGAATAGGAACCCATGTCCGGAAACGTATCGTTTCCATGCTACAACTATGAGAGTGTGTCGGATGTGCCTGTGTTGATATGCAACCGGGTAGGCAGTACATGATGTCAGAAGATCACCTGATGGCACGTGACGTCTACCCTGCCGCGGTATCCTGCCTGGAGCCTCATTCACGTGCCTGTTTGTGAATAGACCGAGGTGGTCCAACCGCATGGCCCACACTATCGCCGGATTTAACGGCATTGGACTATTTCTTGCGGGGTCGTATGAAGAGTATGGTGTACAAGACCCCTGTAGAGACAAAGGGGTTGCTGCACAAGAGATTGAACATGATTCGTCGTACAATGTGTGCAATGACGTTGGTGGTCTTCACATCGAGCCACTGTTGTAGTTGAGCAGTGCCGTATGCGACATATCCAATGCAGAAGACAGAAACAAATTGTTGCGTTCCACTGTCGACACAAGTGTTATTGTGATCAATGAATAGTACATTTATTTTTTGTTCCCTTGATATTGTTACCAAATAAATTTGTTTGTATTATGTACTGAGTCACACATCATTCAATTCCGTACCTTACGTAACACCTCATTTGACATGGTTGTAATAAATGATTACACTTTATGTTATCAGGTGATCTTCTGACATTATGTACTGCCTACCCGGTTGCATATCAACACAGGCACATCCGACACACTCTCATAGTTGTAGCATGGAAACGATACGTTTCCGGACATGGGTTCCTATTCCAAATATTGTCTACTCAGTCCCCTCTACTAGCCCTAGGAGTTTGTAAGGGGAATTTCCGAGCACCCTGTATATGTTGGTTAGTTCATAGTCATCGGGCTGGTCGTTTAGTAATTTGATATCTTCCCCGTCACCATTAATCAAATGGTACAAGCAAGCGACATTTAATAAGGAAACCGACATACGACACGTAACTGCACGATGGCAAGTCGCGGCGTTTGGCATACCTTGTCACCAGATCTCATTCCGTGCGACATTACGCGACGGTTCTCAAAAAATATGTTGAGAAGATTTCTAGGTTGAAGGATGATCAGATGATGTGGGTGAAAGTGCAAACGCAATAGAATCAGCCCAGATCCTGACTTGAACGTAGCACAGACGGCCGCGAGGTCGTGGGTCGACCAGGCAACGAACTCTGCTACAGTGGCGGCTAAAATCTGCCAAAAACTGCATCTTGATCCGATCTCGGCGGAGTGGTTATCACAGCGCGCTACAACGCCAGTGGTCCCGGGTTCAAATCCCGACATGAGCTTGGATGTTGGTAAGTGTCCCGTAAGTGTCCCCATCAGTTCCATCATATCATCACTCACCCTCATCTTCGCAATTAGTCAAAATTAGTCACTGAATTTGAAAATTCAAGCGCCAGGTGAAAATTTTCAGACGTCCTGTAATTTTTTTGCCCTCGCTTTACTCAGCAACTTATCCAGAAGGGCCTTCTTGATTGTTATAAATGTAGGTTATGTGTTGTTTAGTGGAAAGAGTTAATATTTTTACCTTGTTACAATAACCCCATTATTTTTGTATATGTGATTTCGAAACCGGGACAGGAGACTTTCCATCCTCGAACGAGACAAAAATGACCATCCCCTAGTCATGAAGTTATGTTTACCTAATTTTTTTAATTACTTTCGTTGTTGCACCTTATTTTTTGCATTTACCTGACGTCGCGGCGGTTGCATCTCTCAAGGACATTTTGGGCTATTTCGGTCAGGGGGACCTCGTGCATAACGGAGCCGAGAAAAATAGTTGCCGCATTCGGGACGTTTTATTGATTTTGCCACAAGACTCCGCGCCCGTTATGTAGGTCGTGGAGTTTCCGAGAAGGGTGGGTGGCGACGGGCTATGTTCCAGATGAAACACCACTCAGGGGGAAATTGGAACAGTTACTCAAAGTATCAAGGATGCAACGAGACCGGGACACGTATTGTCCTATCAATTTTGAAAAAAAAAAAAAAAAACCTCTGTCCCTGTCGTCAACACACTAAGCGAGCGAGGGTGGTGATACAATCGACTGCTTGCCGCGTAATTCCGCCCCTGCGTTGCCAAAGTGTGCGGCTCCCAATAGCCAACCTCATTTCCACGTAGTATACTGGTAAATAATTTTTCTAGGGTAATGTGATTGTGGCGCCTGGACTTGCAGCCAGTATAATCCTCGGAACATCTGTCAAAGGATAACGCAGCTGTCCTAAGGGCGGCTCACCGAGGCCAGAAGTCTCGGGTGCGGTCGTGTTGTTCTATGTTTGCCCTTACGTGTGCCGAATGCCCCTTTACCGTCTCACCTTTTAACTAGGGTGTGAAGATTTCGTCCTCGGTGACAGTATTGTTTTAGGGGCTACTCTGATGGCGTAGTGGTAACTTCGTTCCTTTGTAATCGTAGGGTTCCGGGTTCGATACCCGGTGGAGGCACACAGTGGTTCGGATCCATCTTTAAACTCTAGGTCTAGCCTGTCTGTGCGAAGAAGTGGACTTCAAGCAAACTCAAGGAATATTGTTTTAGTTGTTAGAAATCGAATGAGAAAGTTTTAGAGAGATACGTTTTATTATCTTGTCAAGGTCCTTTCCTGTCCAGCCCATGTGCTGGCGTGCCCACGAGTTAAAAATCAATCAAAATTTATACGCCATGGCGAAGGTGACGTGATTAGCACCACGCTCCGACCGCCTTTATCTCCCAGGTATCTGTACTGGGCTAGCCCATTAGAATGAATGAATCGGTTTATTTTACTTCGCGTTTTTGCCACTTTTCGTAATTGCAAAAATGAGGATGAATGGTGATAAGATGAAATAGATGAAGGGACACAAGCGCATGTGTCCCAGTAGGATTATACTGGCCATGGGTTCAGACGCCAGAGCCTCGTTAGTCTGCAAAATGCGTGGAAGTAAGATTGACATTTGGGAGTCACCCCTTGCACTCCTAGTCCAGTAGAAGAGTGGTCAAATTTAGATTCACCTTTTTATGTGAGAAAGAGCGATTATTTTGACTATATATTTGAAAGGAATATTCACAAAAATGAACCTTGAAGTGTGGAAAGTTTTCCAGGAAAGCTAGACGTGTGCTTAAATGTTGCCTCGTCGCTAGAGCTGGCATTCCCTGATGTTTCACGTTGTCTTATCTATTTGTTGATGGCGGCGTGCTTCTCCAGAGTGAAGTTTACGCAGCCTGCGCAAACACTGATAACAGATATGAACGCTTGTCTTATTTGGAAATAAATAAGACCACCCTTCTCTGTATCTTGTCGTTAATTTGTAGTTCATTTCTTTAACTCCTAAGTCTTCCTAATGACTTTACTTTCGTCTGGTTTATCAGGGACTCGTGAACTTAATGTACCGGGTGACCACAATTAAAGTTGCTATACTTAGAGCCCTCTGGAGCCTGTTGTTTTTACCTAAAGTTATTTGGAACAAACTATTATTATCTCTTCTTTAGAGTTTTATTCAAGATTCCATCGATACACATAAACAGACAATTCACGCGATATAACTTGTAGGCCGAAACCTGATATTTTCGTAATTGCAGAGAAGCACCATTTCGGAGTCTGGGTTAGAAACATCCGACTAGGAGTACACCAAACCGCCTCGAAGAGCACTGCAAGATATTTTCCCAGGCGTCCCCTGAGTCACCAGCCTTTCAGCAACCAGGGGAATATCCGCCGAGTTTACAGAGCCTTGTCCTTTTATACATATTTTTTTTTTTACATTTTTCCAAGACACTATAGATGTTTACACATTCTTATAGTTACAGAACTTTTACAGGAATTTACAATTTTCTTGTATTTTAGCAAAATACCAAAATCTTTTACATTGTTTTTTTTAGTGAGAATGATGCATGCTTCCAAGTGATTTAAACACGCGACATTCGCACCATTGCTTCCAGGCCAGAGGTACAGTCAACGGCAAAGATAAGGGTCATCACACTGTAATTCAAACCGAATGAAAATTGTGGTGGACAATTCGCCTACTGTTTCTTTTGCCGTTGGGTGTACAAAGATGGTGTTGGCAAAGGCGTGCGCAGACCCTCTGTTAAGGGGGGGGGGTGGACAAAAACCGTGATGAAAGTTCAGTCGGGGAAAAGAAACCCTCAATTCATCCCACCGTTTTATTGTATTGATGGATGCGAAACATGGGTGTGTATGTATATCGTGTGTGTCCGGACCCACCGAAAATCACTAAGAATTCCAACTTCTGGCACCAATTTTATCAGCCCCTCCCTTATTCCCCTCTCTGTGGTGTAGATACTAATTTACGTGGAAACATGGTTTCGTACTGCAGATTCATAACAACTACACATATTTTATTCATTTCCACAGTAGCGGTGACAAGGGGGCGTGGGAGCAGTTGATTCCACACTTTCCTCCCCCCTCCCTCACTTGTCTGCCAAGAAAAAGTAAACTGTACTCCCCCCCCCCCCGTTTTAGCACCCAATCGCCGCTGCTGATTTCCAATGTATGGCCAATTTGTTCTGCAAACGTATAGAGGTAACACAACTAATGAATAAATTGTGTGGGAGAGTTAATAATAAGAAATTTGGTAGAAAATGACGTCAGATAGTCCACTTACATAGAAATGAATGCACACCTTCTCCCTCCATCGTTGCTTGGAAAGGCTTGAAAATACTTAATGTTTTCTTTAAGAGCACAATATTGTTTAATAACGATTGCTTTACCTTAAATTTCTAAGTGCCCCCGTGCGCACGCCTATGGATGGATCAGTAACCAGTGGAAATCAGAAGAAAATAATGGACCGCTCAACCCAGAGGGACCTGCTTGGCTACGAAGTTTCAAGAGGAAAGAGTTTCAGTCATTTTTCAATTTGGTACATAATTTCCATGCTCGAGCGAGTGGAAACATGGAAGGACATTTGGTCTCAACTTGCAACCATTTGGCTGCTATAAAACATATGCAGCACACGATATATTTCTCCGAATCAGCTCCTGCATTGGAAAATGTTTACTCGAACCTTGGGGTTGGCTGGGGGGTGCTTTGCGGAAATTTTGCTATCTGGTAGGGAGGATACCAACCCCACCTCACTTCGAGAACTGGCCGAGATAATTCTTGGAGCAGACGCCCCTGTGTTCCAATTACTTGTATCTTTTTAGGATCAATATTTTCATTGATATTTATTTATGACTCACCGAAAACCTTTCAACTCCCATTACTTTATGCAAAAATTCCGTGTGAAAATGACGAAACTATAGAAGTTTTGCAATATTGTTGATTTTTCTGTCCTCGTAAATCTTTAGGGTGGTTCCCGAAAATCTGGAAATGTCCGGGAAGTTGGTTTTGCAAAATTCGAACCTTGGCTGTGTTTACATTTGAAAATGTAATTGTTGCAAATGGTGGCAACTGTAGTGCTGCGGTTGGATACACTTAGGAGGAACGACAATCTAATTAGATGATAGCGTCTATCTCCGTGGCGGAGGGGTTAGCACATCGCGCTACGACGCCAGGGGAGCCGGTTTCATCATATCATCACTCGTCCCTATCTTTGCAATTAGCCAAAAGTGGCACAAAAAGCGAAGTAAAATAGAGTAAAGCCAGGATTTTATTTCTGAGAGGGAGCGCATCCATTATCAGCACATTTAAAACTTGATTAGTAGAAATAATAATGGCAATAATAATTATTACCACTGTTATAATTGTCATTTTAGAATAACTATTATAAGTTAATAAAATATACCAATTTCAATCCAAATTTATTGTTATTATTACGTAAATGGAGAGACGTTCCTACTCTATCCACCGTATGAGTGAAAATCCAACACAACTCTTGCCCATTATTTTTCTTACATTTGGTACAGTTAGTGTACTGAGATTCATAGCTACTGTATTTTGTTATTAAATTTTACGCATTCCGTTAAGAAAAGGCTTTAAAAGTTAGAGCCAAATTTTACTCGTAAAGTTTATATTTTGTGACCTCTCATAAAGAAAACTACACATTTTGAGAGCTGTGAATCCATTTATTCTTTGGATTAAATGGTAGAATATGAAAATATAAACTGGTTCCTTTATTATACACTAAACTTTTTCGATCCGGCTAAGGATGTAAAATTAATTACCACTATACACTATTTAAAGTAGATATTTCTAGGATTTCTAGGGGGGCTTCAGCTCCCTTAGACCTGCTAGGAAGGAATGCGATAAACTAGAGAATGGCAGAAAAACGAAAAATTAATATCGACGTACTATAAAGAAATTAATTAATCAGTGAGCAATTATTCCAGTTTCGGGGGGAGGAGTGAAGTGCCACCCTCTCTTTGACCCCCTCAGTGAGCCATTTCGGTTTTTCAGACGTCCATATCTAAATATTAGATATTGCGCGCAGAATACGAAAAATAAAACACCCATGTCAGCTTCCTTCCGCTCGTTCGTAACTGAGAAAATAGAGCGTAGAATTGGGACAAGATTGGCCACTGATTACAAAATTGCTTGGGGTAAGGCGGAAATGGCTGTAGAGATGCGTCATCTAACTGACTTGTCTGATTTTGACGACAGATTTTGCAAATGGCGTGTTCTGTTAAAGCGGACGTCTTGAAAGACAACCGACAACGCTGCCTTAAAGAGTCAGCTGAGGTCACAGGATAACCCCGTGCCGTTTGGGCAGCAGCGGATTAATTTGTGGTCTGTGTTGGTGTGTATTGCGCAGTGTGGGTGCCAGTGGTCACTTCATCCAGTTCGTTGAGTGCGGGAGGACCAGACGTTGGTGTGCCTAAATTTTATTCTGTGCCAGAAGATTATAACAATTCGATCAGGATGACGCAGTAATTTGAGGATTTCTTAAGTATGAGGTGTGTATTAAGTAGTGGCGATATATCGTCTAGACGTTATGTCGTGATATTGAAAAAATATCGACCACGCGATATCAACTAGACGATATATCGTCACGATATTTTGGCGACATCGTGTCGGCGATGTGTGGTCATGATATACAAAAAAATACAATACGGAAAAAATATCGTATTGTCTTGTGACGATATTTTCTTGACGTTATATCGCGATATCAAATTTCCGATATCGTCCATCCCTAGTATTAACCGATTTTGTATGTCAGGGAATTTTGAAAAAGTCAGGAGAACCGAGATTTGGGACCTCATGATGGTAGGTTATTTTATGTAAAAAGGTTTTAAAGTTTTTGTTCGTTTACTTTGAATTTGTTTTGCCAAAAAAAAGTGGGAACTTGATAGGGAAAGTGCATCATCACATTTGGCTCCCCCATTCATCTCACCCATGGCCACTTGCTGCAAGGACTGAACCCTCGAATGTGTCGTGTCTGTAATGTCGTTTTAATTGTTCGGCACATTCTTCTTGAATGTGCAGATTTTGCTTTTCTCAGACAGGCTTTTAATCTTCCCAACTGTTTGTCATCCCTGTTGACAGAGTTTTACCAAATGTTTTTAGTTTTTTTTTTTTTTAGAAGAGCTGGTCTAATCCACCGTCTGTGAGGAAGTTTTTAATTGATTGTTACTTTTTAAAGTGTAGTTTGTCTTGTGCAGGTCCCTTACAACCTCGCACTTTTAATCTTTCTTCAAGGGACTTCTTAAACCCCTTGTTTTAACCTTTAAGTAAGGAGTTTAGACAACGGGGTGTTTCCCCGTATACTTTGAAGTGGACAAAATGGTCGTATGTGCCGACGCACCCACAAATTGTAAGTCAATGAATCATTTCTCGCCAGCTATGGCCGAGTACCTTCATTGGTTGACTTCTGATCCAACCAACGAAGTTTCCGGTTTCGGCCTCATGGACGTTCTTTGTGAGTATCCTTTCATCTAATTAACACTTCGCCGTCACTATTAGTCGAAGTGACAGAAAAGCGACGTAAAATAAAACTAGAGCTGAATAAAGGAGTTTCGCACTGAGAACATGACATTGCATGCTACAAACAGTTGACGCTACTCTGCATTTGTGTCGGTGGATCTTCAAGGACGCTTTTGAACAGTACCCCATAAAGATGGGACCGTATGTCCATCGTAGTTTTTGCATTGCAAACAAATGGGGGAACGGGTCTGAAGGTGAATATTTTCTTACTCCCATTCCTATACACAAGAAATGAACACTATATTGGACCAAGGTCGGTCCTAGATGAATGCGGCACCTAGAGCATACACAAGGCCTGAGATTTCTAGAAAGAGTTGTTAAGGTGTAGCGATAATTTATTAAAAAAATATTGTTTTCTGAGACTTACAGGAAGTAAGTTACAGTTAATATGTAGTATACAGTTATGCAAATTGTGTTGATACACAATATGGAAATTACAAATGTATGTACTTTTAGAAAAAAAAACAAGTAGTAGTAATGATGATGATAGTTTTTATGAGTGCCCTCGCTGAGAAAAATCCTGCGGGCACCTTTGGACACACATACAATATTCGCGTGGCCTATAATACAAATACATCAGATTTTCGTTTCTTAGTGATCCCCATACTATCTTCCAGCTGCAACGAGTTTCACCTTGGTCGTCCAGAACAAAAATCACCTCACAGTTTTAGTCGAGGCACAACAGTGGTGCCCGCATGAATTTCTCCTAGCTCAGGGAATTTTAGGTCAAAAGGGAAATTCAATGGAAAGTACGTATATTGCGAAGAAATTTGAAGATTCAAGCCTTGATTTTTCAGTTTTCAGAAATATGAAGATCACATTTCGCCACATTCTCAGTTGAAATTTGACATCAAGCCTACCTCTGTGGCCGAGTGGCCAAGGTAATTTTTTTTTTTTTGAATTTGAATTAAAACTTTTTGGGTGCGTCAGCACAGGCTATTTTACACCCGTCACACTATACGGGGTCCAGCCCCTTATCATAACAAAAATAAAAGCGTGTCTGAAAAATAATTTCCTTACCTTGGTTAAAATCTGAGGCTAGAAAGGGCGCTCAGCACAAATAAGGACAAAACATAGGACAGAATTATACTGGCCATGGGGCCAGTCGCCAGAGCCTCCTTAGTCTACAGTCCAGGGTATACTACGTGGAAGTGAGGTTGACCATTGGGTGCACTACGGGGAAGTAGCACCCCTTACACCCCTGATCAACGTAATGTGCTCTGTCATAGGTCTCAGGTTCAAACCCTAGGTAAAGGCGGAGTGCACCTTTCCCATCATCCATTTTATCAATTCTTCATTGAATCTCATCGTCGCCATTAACCCAAGAGGTAAGGAAACAACGTAAAAATGAATGAAATTTTTGAAGGATAGGTAACTTATTGTCGTGCCTCCCCGATGGCGTAGTACTAACGTTGCCTCGTAATCAAAGGGTCCTGAGTTCGATACCCGGTGGAGGCACATAGTTGTTTGGACCTCACTTTAAACTGTAGGTCCAATCCCGATTAGCCTATCGGTACTAGTTTACTATCCTTCGGACATAATTCTTCATTTCTACAGAAGAAACTACTTACCGTAATACGTTCCTGTAGTATTGTCTAACATCGGGAAGGTGTTTGTGTGAAATTCAGGTAAGTTTTCCGTATCCTGGAAACTGATTTCTTCAAATTTAAACGTTTGGGGCTCATTTGGGGGCAGGTGACTCCGGCCAATTTCTAACATCCCTTTAACAGGGAGTCTATAGAGGGAGCCGGAGCGGAGCGGCGTTAGCGGTTGGGGGTGGTAGGTCAATTATCCCAGGGGCGGAGCCCGGAATCGGTGGGAAATTTGGACTAAAAAAATTCAAACGACAATATTTTTTAGTTTAAATTTCCCACCGATTCCGGGATGGATAGCCCCAAAAACCATTCACGGAATGTTCCGCGAAGCAGATAGTTAAGTACGAATGTCAAAAATTGACGAAACTAAGAAGTTATAGGTGTCCGAAGGATAGTAAACTGTTACCCTTTGCGAGTGTCATATCATATCACGCACCCTCATCTTCGCGATTAGCCTAAAGTGGCAGAAAATGGAAGTCAAATAAACCAAATCAGTGACTTGGTCAACCTAAAGTGAAAATTTGGTGTCAACACTGAGGTACGGTGCGTAATTGTGTCCGAACATGTAAAGCACACTGCGTCGATTTTTCCATCGTTTATCGGCGGAATTTGAGTTATCCTCATTAAGAAACAACAGCTCTTGTTTTCACTTTCTTTTCCGCTGTGCTGAAATCCAGCTACACGAGTCGTTACGACCTTCACATGGTGCATCGTGACGTTCCCATTTTGCGCTTAAGTGCGACGCTATTATCGTTGTTAGCAACGGGCATTGACTTGCCAACACTTATTCCCGGTTCTTTGTCTACGCCACGCAGTGTGGCCGTTCAACCTTGATCAACCACCGCAGAAAAGACGGGGAATCTTGCGAGACTTCCTGAAAACATTTGTCCCAGATCCAGTGTTGCTCCCACAACGAAGATAACAGTTTCCTTTGTACTGAATAACTTTTCTCACCACATTTCATGTGCATGCTGTCGATAGCAGTCTCCTTAAATGTGCTCTTCCGCCTTTGTGCGTACAGTCACGTGCACTTGGGGTATTCGACGAAAAGTAATCCTGTTCCATATGAATAACAAAATGAATTAATATGAAAATTAATGGTTTTTAATTGCATTATCGTTTAGATGTTGAATGTATATAATTTGCACATTTCACCAATTAAAAATTAATAGAATCTGCAGCCTATGTGATTCACAGATAAATGGTCAAAATTTGCTACATTTTTAAAGTCACGCACGTAACGCACTTTCGTGAATGCTTTTCATGCATTCACCCTATGCCATCATACTCAATTTTTTGTCATTTGTTAGCAAACACCACGAAGTACTTCATATTTCTATGAAATTGGTTCATTATGAATATTTTAACCCAATCTCATTTCTGAACCTTAAATTTTGTGTGTAAAATGTCACACGCGTAACGATGAAAAGCCACACTTTCGTTACAACCAGAAGATTTGTAGAGTCGAATTACTTTCGAAACATCTCCAGCGGACTAGGCGAGTCTGTCTAGCGAGTCTAGTGGGCGTGTAGAGCCTGAGCAGGGGGCTTAGCGATAGGTTCTGGGTTGAGATGACGTCAGCGGCTCGCTTCGTTGATTGGCTGTTTCGAGAGTTGTGACTCGTTCCGAAGCTTCAAATGCATAACAGCCAAAGATGTTATGGAAATAATCTCCCTCTACCTGGTAGTTCCCGCGACTTTTTGATCTAATTTGCCAGCAGTGTTCCGTGACAAACATATTGAGCCCTCTGTTTACGTGCTTGTAAAATTGTATTGCGTAGGTGGCAAAAAGTCAAATATACCTAATTGGAAAGCTTCAAGTGTATTTTTTAATAAGCGTCATCTGAAAATTATTTTTCATTGTATTTTCTTATTATAATGAAAAAATTACTAAAAAGTGTAGTTTTTCCTTCCATTTTGCAAGAACGGGGAACTTAACTTCATACAGTTCATAATCAACTATTCATATAAAATTGAGATTTTTTGTATTTAAGACTGATTATTTTGGCACCTCCGTCGAAAAAGTCAAAGATCTTCACTAGATTCTTCCAAAATTGAAATTTTAGGCAAACGTGCAATCTGGAAATGCATAATTGCAAATTCAATGAAATTGTAAAAAGCCGTCCATATGACACATTTGATCCAAATCCAGAAGTTTAACGTATGTTTCTCAAGTATGACCACAGATATAAATTATTATTGACTACTCCTATTATGGAAAACGCGCGGATGACGTATGGCGAGATGCGGCCAATGTCAGACTCCGCGGGCTGCAGGTGACTTGCACAGCGTTGCCGCCTCGCTACACGGCCTGCGGGAATATTGGAAGTGCGTTCCGTTGGCCCGATCCAAAGCATTGTAGCAGTGTTAAATAATGAATAAACAATTTGTCATATTATGAATGACACATTTTCTTTGTATACTTTAGTTGTTACATTTTCTAGCTTTTTCCAATGTTTATACGAACGTCATTGTCTCCGTATCTGTATCATTTTGTGTCGCTCATTTCAACAGAGTAAGTTCAACTAAGAGCACGATTTGATGAAGGCGATAAAAGATCTTAACAAATATTCGAACCCGTGACTTCTGGCTTCGCAGTCTCCTCTGTATAAAAAACAACAACATGCCTGCGATGTGGAGCAACTTCATAAGAAAGGAAAACAGGAAAGAAAAAGTGCATGTAAGGGATCTTATGTATGTTTGCGAGTTCAGGTAATAATTCATGGTAGAAACACAAGTGTGATAAAATAAAATTTGCATTTGTCAATTACAGTATCTGAACAATGCTTCCCTGTGCACAACAATTCGCTTTGTAATCAAAACTTTCGGCTTACTTTCCGTGTCAAAGCCGCTGGCTGAACGCAGAGTTTAAAGGGCTGCCGACGGCGGGTGCCAAACAAAGCGCACTTCGTCGTAGCAACCAGAAGGAAAACGCGCGAGCCGGTTGCCAAGAAAAACAATTCTGTCTGTCGTTTTCAATTCACAGAATATGAAAAGATAAGGCATGGAAATTTGATTTTTATTCCATGCTCATCATTTGGATATGCTTTGCATCGCCATTGGGCTAACCGTTATCGAGATTGCAACACTGTTATTATTAAACATTAATTGTGGCTGTTCCACAAATTATAGCAACATTTGGCTGAGATATTTCCACATAAAACAAGCTTCAATCACAAGAAATGTCATATTTTTACGACTGGTTTACAAGAAGCTACACACAATTGAATTCGACTTACATAAAAAACACACGAAAAACTACACTTTTATAAACAGTTTTGTTTGAATAGAGAACAGACACAGCTAAAATCAATTTGTCTTGCACAGAGGGCTCAATATTTTTGTCACGAATAGTAGTTAAAAGTACCAGTTATTTATTGACGAATTCTAACTGTTAAGAGCTACTATTTTGCAGTAGATGTAACGTTATCAACGGCTACTGTAGGGAGATTTCAGACCGAAGCGATGCATGCCGCTTGGGAACGAGCCAATTAGCGTCAAAGTTTCACACTGTAGTTGCCGCACGTTGATTGGTGAAATCCTCAAGCGACACGCATCGCCTGTCGCTTCGGTGTGAATTCACCCTTACATTACGGCACTTAAGATGTTGACTTGTGGAGTAGATCTAAATTTGGCAACTCTGTTTCCAACTATGCATTTTCTTTGGATGCTAAGGTGAAATAATTTTCGTGGAATCGCCAAGGCAAGGAAGGTAACCTTCGTTCCATGATGAATTGAGAACATCTACGCTGTACTACATTCGTCTAATTGTCCACGAGGACACCAATGTTTGGGTGTCTGCATTCATTTGGAAATGGTAGCCGTGCTAGAAAGAAGTCATTGTTTAACACCGACCTCCGTGGCGGAGTGGTTATCACGTCACGCTACGGGGTCCCGGGTTCGAATCCCAAACTGGACATGTTGTTTTTTGCGAGTGTCTCTTCATCAATTTCATCATATAATTACTCCTCCAAACGTGGCAGAAAATGTACGTGAAATAACCTAATTCAATCAAAATTTCTATACACACCCACACACATATTCTACCATATGCACTCCGTCAAATAACGTCACAAATCCCTGCGTGTAGGATAAATCGCTGCAGTAGGCATTATAACGTCACAAATCTTATGAGAAGCTATTATCAGTGAATACATAAGACTTGCCACCTACACTTACATTTTTTTAAACTAACTAACTCTCTAGCCTTCTTAAACCCGAAGGTTCATGGCTGCAGCAACACAGGCCTTCCATCTGTCCCTATCTTGAGCAAGATCTATATACTCTTTTCCATCCCTACCGATTTCCTTTAGGCCCATCTCAACGTTGTCCATCCATCTTCGTCTTGGCCTTCCTACAGGTCTCTTACCATCAAGTTTCCCAACAAGAATCCTGTGAACTCCTCTTTCCTCCCATTCGTGACACATGGCCTGCCCACCTAAGTCTTCTTGATTTAATTATTCTAATAATATCTGGACATGAATGCAAATTGCAAATTATGTAGCCTTCTCCACTCACCTGTCTCCTCACCCCTTTTAGGTCCAAAGATTTTCCTAAGGATCTTATTTTCAAATAATCTCAATTTGTGTTCCTCTTTCAATGTAAGGGACCAAGTTTCACACCCATATAATACTACAGGCAAAATTACGGTTTTGTATATTTTAACTTTTAGTTTCTTAGATATTAAACGAGAAGACAATAGTTTATGAAGAAAGAAGTAACATGCATTTCCTGAATTAAGCCTACTTTTTATTTCCTCTTTAATATAATTTTCACTTGTTAATATTACTCCTAAGTATTTGAATTTGGAAACTAGTTCAAACGAGTTATCAATAATTAGATTACATTTTTTTTGTTTAATATAATTTAAGAGAATAATAACTATTTCGTTTTAGATTAATACATCTTTAAAAACTGGAATAATCCAGGTGTGATATGTGTGTTAACGACTCGCACGTCAAGTCAACTGTAAGTACGCGACCGATCCTACATTAATTGAAGATTTCTCGTTACTTGTAGATGTCCCGAGAGAATAGTTTAAGAAAGTCTACGATCAGGAAACTGATGGGATACACGCTGCAGCCTTTCATTGAGAGAAGCATTTTCTCTCCATTTCTTCGTCATGTCACCATCTTTGTTAAGTTGCATGTTCTTTACACTTCCTTGTGAATTCTTTCGCAACCGATCTGCAACCACCCCGCTAAGCACCGCCTTTCGACGTCACGGAAACACAACTATGCGAGTAGCAAACTGTGCCGTTGAGGTGGTCCGAATCGAAAGGATAACTAGCAGCACACTTGGCTGCTTTTCCCACCAGGTGTTAGTTCGAACGTCACCCATCGCGCTCGATGTCCTGTATTAGCGACGTCCCCAACAGATAACTGAGCAAGTCGAACCAAACCTGTTGCGCATTGTTTCCCTGTGCGATAACATTGGATTTTCTATTCGAAAGGATAACTTTTAAAATTGTGATTGATGTACTATACACATCGCGATTTTGTTTCATGACTGCTGTCACAATTGTAAAATTTGCCCCTCGCTGTGGCAAATCCAATGCTATTCCATAGGGAATCACCACGTGACTGGTTGATTTGGACTCAATGTGACGTCACACTAATACGGTAGCAAAAAGGCAGTTGCCAACAATGTAAATGCTGTCCACCTATACGTAAATTGAAAATGTGGCATGATATTTCTTCTGTTGCAGTTTTTCTAAGTACACTGTTATCGATAAAATTCCCAAGTAGCAAAAAGTTAGTTCCACCCCTTAGAAAATGAATGTGCCAACTTAGAATTATATATTTTACACAAATGCTCTTAATTTCTGTTAATTATTGTAAGGCCGTTGCAGGAACGCGTTAACTTCAAACTGAAGGGTGCTTTTTCGAGGGGGCATCACTATTATAAGGGAAAATGTACCCCCGATAATATACATTGCTTGCCCCTTCCTGAAAGAAATCCTGCGGACGTCCATGCTTAAGATCTCTATTTGAGCCCAGCGTTCTCTCAAAAAGTATCCCCATGTGGTGGAGAAGTATTTACCAAACAAGGATCGGAACATCAAACTGAGAAGGTTGCCTTCCAAACTTTTTTTGTTACGACGGAAAACTGTACATTTATACTAAACTAAGTAATGCACAGATCTGTTTTAATCAAAAGAAAGTTAAACATTTTTTTTAATGCGGAGAATCCGTAATAACTGATAAACGTACAGATTGGATGAAAGATTTGTAGAGAATCCGTACAGTAGAAATACGATGACGGATAACAGAATATGCGGAGAGCAGTTTCTATGTTTAATAAGAAACTCGAAATGCTGAGTAAGGCACAATTACAAAATAGCACACTACAAGATTTTTTTCCCATTTTCATTTGGTTCAGAGACTGAGGAAGACCTTGCTAAAAGGTTGAAACGTCACATTTATAAAGTGTGTTATTTTACAGTAAATTCTGACTTGGTCAGCATTTTGAGTCCCCCCCCCCCCAAAGATGCACACGGATTTGGCATCCCATCCCTCCATTGCAGTGTGTTAATCTAATGAGTTTTGTGTTTTCTTGATTGCAGTACCATGCCGTCAGACAGTATGGACGACATCGAACTGAAGAACATTCAGCTGCAGTTCCCGTCGCCTCGGACGTTCACCAAGGCAGACGGCATCCTGCAGGAGGAGAGGATCCAGACCAGCCAGGGGACGGTCTTCGTGGCTGTCCAGGGGAACAGGAAAAAGCCCGCCATCCTCACGTACCATGACCTCGGCCTCAATTGTGAGTACTCACTTTCACTGATTTTTATATTATGGCACATCAACACACAGGCTATTTTTTAACGTCACGCAGTACGAGGATAAGCATCTTAACTAAAACAAGATTGAGAGCAGGGCCCTAACAAGAAAATAAAATATGCCTGTTAAGAACTTCCTAAGATAAAATATGCCGATTAAAAACTTCTTAAAATATGCCTGTTTAAAACTTTTTAAAATAAAATATGCGTGCTGAAATCTTCGTAAAATAAAATATGCCCGTTGAAATCAAAATAAAATATGCCCGTTGAAATCAAAATAAAATATGCCTGTTGAAATCTTCCTTCCACGTCTGACTACCATGCTAAAGGTTCCGGGTTCGATCCCCGGCTGGTTCAAATCCGGGAACTGTTCTAACGTTGGAAGCGGCTCCGGCCCCCATCCAGCGTTGAATGACATGGGTACCGGGGGGGGGGGGGGGTAAAGGCGCTCAGGGGCGTCATGCTTATCACATCAACCCCAATCACGACCGGATAAAGAAAGTGTGGAGCGTTTCCCCTCCATACCCCCTATACGCCTTCATGGCGTGCTGCTAAGCACAGGGGAGAACTTTACCTTTTTGTTACCTGTTAAAACTAAAATATGCGTTAAATAAAAACTTCTTAAAAATAACATACGATTTTAAAAACTTCCTAACTCAATTTTTAAAACTAATACATTCATTCATTACTTCACAAGAACTGCTAATATATTGTCTCTGAGGTTAATATCTGTATACCACACTTACAATCTGAGTCTGTAAAGGGGTATTGGATGAATTGCTGAATTCGACGTCGTTTCTCTTTACAGCAGCCAATAAGGCAATAAAAATTTGGGGTTAAGGTCCTAAAAACTTGGAAAACAGCAAAATAGCAGGCACAAAAAATTAACACTGTCTACTTTACTTCGCTGCGGTCTTTCTCTTTATGGTACGACTGCACATATTTCTAAATTATTGACTGTCCCGATGTCTCAGTGCTAAATTTGTCGCCTTTTAATCAAGGGGTCTCGGGTTCGATACCGCTGGAGGCACATTCAGGTTAGGATCCCAGTTTAAGCTCTAGGTCCAGTCCCGATTGGCCTTTCTGTGCATGAAGTGGACTTAACAACAAAAACAAAAAACAAACTTGCTTCCAAATGATAAAACATGAGACACCAGCGTAAATTCTTCTAGACCCGAAGTACAAACATGGGTATAACTTGGGTCTTATGGACGCAGAATCAAACTTGGGACTTAATTTTAGGGAGCAGAATCGACAAGTTTTCCATCCCATAAAAATGACGGACTAATTTGCTAAATAACGTAACGTAAGAAGATCCTGTTAGAGGGTGGAAACGTTAACGTTCTTATGTATATTTTTATACTACAAATGTTTGCCTTGTCCGCATTTTAATGTTTTATAAATAACCGTTACATTTTTGAAATCTTAAAAATACTCTTCATTACTTTGCTCCTCAGGTCCTAGGAGGTTAAACAACTTTTAAATTTTATAACCTGAAAATTGCCCCGGCGAAGTTACGCGTATGAAAATTATCGTCATTTTGATGCTGAGCATGGCTCAATTGTGAATATCAGAGTTTTGGGAGTAAATAACACGCAATAATGAGAGAAATAACCTCGAGATTTAGGAACGGCTTCGATGATGCGTAGTGGGTCATCCAAGAACATGACTTCCGATAATAATTTTAAAAATAAACTAAGAGCGTTGTGCATTTGCGGTATTTTTAACCGCCTTATACCCACTATCTAAAGAACTGTAAGGTTTATCACAGAGTTCATGAACGGAACTATTTTCGCATTACATAATTCTGGCGCGAGGACTGTTTACAAACACGGTCTTATCTCTCCCAACTCGAGCTTGCCAAGCGAAGGGGATTAATTTTGTGCTGGGAGTGCGTCGTTGCTCAGAGTTCGTTGTACGAAGAGAGAGTTGAAACCACAGTACAGTCACACAGGGGTGCCCATCCCTCCCAAATCATATAATTCGCACCCTCAAACCATATCGTAATCCGCACAAAGTATTTAATCACGACAGCGTGTCTACAGAAAGTAACTGTTTCTTAGCTTTACTGAACTGTACTTGATCTGCCGCTCCTCCCTCAACAGGGGGCCCATCACTCAAGACTACCCATAAAATCGTTCATCATAATCGAGAATATCGCTCGTCTTGTAATGCATCTACAGTATAAAAGCTTCACATTCACCTCATTAAAGCGCCAAACACGCACCTTAGTAACATATTGCGAGCGAAGCGAGCAAGAAATTTTTTTACATCCATTTCTTTGCGGGCTTTCAAGAATATTAATTTAATAGGATGTCAATACTTTATTAGTATTTTCCAGCTTCTCCTTTGCCACGTTCGGGGTCGAAAACGTTTGGATACCATATCGCTAAATACAGTCTCCGAAATTTAATGTTAAACTCTCTCTCTCCACTACAGAAATCCCTTGACAATCTAAGATTTAACGCTGTATCAAGAGCTATCTATCTCTCCCTTTAAATTTAATACTCAATTAATTTTAGACTCACTGTTGATATTGAAGAGTAAATATTGCCTCCTCAAAAAAAAAAAAATAGTCTCCACAACAGTCTAAGACAATAGGAATACACAAGAATTTGATATCGCCTCAATTTAATGCTCAGTCTCCCTCTAACTAAAATACCCGCCATAATCTAAGACCTAGAGTTGGATACTGTCCCCCGAAAATTTAATTCAGAATCCCCCCCCCCCAGAACCCACATGTCAATTAAGGCCTAATATGTAAATGTTGAATATCTCCCCCCCCCTCATCTTCGATAATACCCTTAAAAACATTTTCTTTTCTTCATTTATTGGATTAAATATGGTGCATTTGAGGTGTAAAATGTTTACATATATTTTGGCAAAAAATATAAATGTTGAATTTTATATTATTTGAATGGAAAAATCCCCCCCAAAATCTCGATGTCGCAACCTGCGTCATATTCCCCGTCCCTGTGGGCACCCCTGCAGTCACAAACACTTGTGGTTAGTCGCAACTCCACCAGTGTTATGTCCTTAACTGTACGTGTGTACTTGAAGCTTTGCGGGTTGTCCCGGAGTCCCAGGGAACGTTGTGTAAGGGAGATTTCACACCAAACTGGCGAAGGTCAAGCACGGGCAAACAAAGGACTTGAGCGGTAGAGTGACCCTAATACAGCATTTACGTTGACCCCAGCACCTCCAAGCGGCGATTCTATCGAACACAGGCAAGCATGTGCCACGTCGCACGTGACCAAAACATAGTCTCTTTACATGATATAGATATTAATATCAATGGGGAATAACAGCCGGTAGTTGCAAAAACAGAAATAATAAATGCAAAAGATTTACATTTTGAAACATTGACATTATAATGAAGCATCAATATGTACAAACTAGAATGCTTTAATCTCACCAAGCTATGTACAGTTGGACCTCGATTTTACGTTTTTCAGGAGACCGAAGTGAGAATACTTGAAATACTGGAAAATATAAAATCTGGGAAAACTTTATAACATTTTATTCTATTGCGACCATGAGTATTGAATATACAAGGTACAGTCATTAAATAACAGGAATTTTATTATAACTTTCAGGGAGATAGATGCACAACGAAAAATTGTATCACTGAACACAAAATGGTTCCTTAGAAATATGCCACATAGGTGTCGGGACGATCAAGCAGTTTGCGCCTGCGCAGTAGTACATACAACATGGCCGCTCCGCTGTCGACCTGCACCGAAGAAGAGCAACGAAATGTTATTCGTTTTTTGTGGTCAGAGGGAGTGAAACCTTCTGAAATCTACAGCAGCATGAAGGTTCAGTATGGAGACAAGTGTTTAAGTAAGGGGAGAGTACGAATGGGTGGAAAGATTCAAAAACGGGAAAAAATGTGAGTGATGAACAGCAGAGTGGGAGAACAGTTTGCGTGGGAACTGAGACAGTGAAACAGCAGATCGAACAGCAAATCAATGCCAACAGGCAAGTGAGAGTCACTGTTGATTAAATTGCCATGGAATTCAACATGAGTCATGGGTCTGCATTCAATATCATCCATTATGACCTTGGCTATAGGAAAGTGTGTAACCGATGGGTACCAAAGCATCTGCCGAGTGTTCATTGTTCATACAATCTCTCAGGAGCACTTGGACCGTTATGCTCGTGAAGGAGATGCTTTTCTTCATCGAATTGTGACAGACGAGTCCTGGGTGCACCATTATGAACCAGACAATCGATGGAGTGGAAACACCCAACGTCTCCGGTCAAGAAAAAATCAAGACGCAGGCATCCGCTGGGAAAGTGCTGCTAGCGATCTTTTGGGATGTCAATGGCCCTATATTGTTGCACTTCCAGGAGAAGGGTCAAACTGTGAATAGTGCTCGATACGGTGACATGCTGGTAAGCAAATTGAAGCCTGCCATACGATCAAAACGTCGGGGACTTCTCTCAAAAGGAGTATCGCTGCTCCACGACAACGCCCGCCCCCATACGGCTGTGCATACTATGGATACAATACGTGATCTGAAATTTGAGGTGTTGAAACATCCAACATACAGTCCCGACCTGGCGCCATCTGATTTTCACTTGTTTGGACCTTTGAAAAAAACATTTGCGGGGTCAGAAGTTTGCAGATGACAACGAGGTAATCGAGGCGGTGCAAAGATGGTTACACGTCATGTCAAAAAGTTCCGCAAGCTTTTGGACAGGTGGACCAAGTGTGTTAAAAAGCACTATGTCGAAAATTAAGGCAAAAACCATTTTTGTATGTATCCTTGTAAAAAAGTTATTATACAATTCCTGTTATTTAATGACTGTGTCTTGTATAATGTAGAAGAATGTCTACTGCAGGAAGATGTAAAATCCTGGAACGTAAAATTGGAACTTCACTGCATAAGCTCTAGAAGAGAGGCCAACCGGGGTCTCATACAAACGCAAACAGACAAGAAAACTTCGTCGGATGATAAAGCATTCACTTCGAGGCGCGACTATTGATAAAACGGCCCAGTCCGAGTGACACGCAGGCGACAAGCGACGTGTGCAGCTTGTTGTCGCTCCGGTAGGCAGGCCCGTAGCTGAGCAGGTGCCAGGGGGACTGACCCTCCCCCCTGGCATTGCCATCAGGCCCTTGACATTAGGTAAAACTATTGTGTACAATTTCTTTGCAGTGAAAAGTGAAAATGGAGACAGCAGATATTATTTGCTCACAACTTTGGTGAAGGATGAATTCACAGAGCATGAACAGCAGCGGCAAGTATTTAGAAGATTCTCTTCTGTAGACTGTAGATAGCTCCTTCATAGGGGAACTTATTTATATGTACCGTCGCTGCCTTTGTTGCGACCTCCTGTTTGTAGCTACAGAAATCTGTGACTTGACGTCATCATCAAAATTCCCTCCGCATCTGCGTCAAAGGTTAACAGCTCCCAAGTTTTGGGAATGAAGGAGTGTTTCATTGCTTCAGCCAGAGATGGAATGTACTGTAGGTACTATTATTGAATATTGTCAATTTTTTCTTGCATGATATGAATACGTATATCTGTATTATCAAAAGTAGTATGGAGTTTGTAGTAAGGGACGATTTCAGTAGGATTCAATTAACACTTCAAGTGATATTTTAAAAGATATAGAAAAATGTAGTGTTTGTATATTTCTAAAATTTATGTAACTTAATGGATTCCCCAACACACACACAATTTGCCTTCATTTAATAATGTAAAACTTCGGAAAAATGGACTTGGTTTACAAAGCCCCCCCATGATAACCCTTGAGCCCCCCTGAAAATCAATTCTACAACCTTGGTGACAATGAACTTCGACCGGAAAGGAATACGTGATTAAATGCACAGAGACATAGGCGGTGGAATGGGTGACCCGCAGAAGTGACGCATGTGTGTAAGAGGAGGCGTGTGAGCAGGCAAGAATCGTGATCCCAGCATGTTGCACCCAAGGTCACGTAAAGAACGAAAACGGGGAACTATACGCGTGACATTGAACTTCGACCAGGCACCAGACCCATACGGAAATTCCAGATAGTGGCGCATTCGACGGAAGCATGACGTCACGGACACGATAAGGGAGTCCGCCGTATATAAGCGCGTGCTGTGCACCGAGGAACCGCAGTGCATCATCACCATGGCCAGGGCAAACCTATTGACAACGCCGTGAGGAGAAGAGTGGTGGAGTTGCAACGGGATGGACTCAGTGAACGGGAAATAGGGCGCCAACTGAATTTACCCAAGTCAACCGTCCACTGCATCATCAAATACCACCAAAATACGGATACTACAGAGCCAGGTAAGGCCCCCGGTCGAAAACGCCTGCTGAGCGTGCGTGACCTACGAATATGTAGGCGCTATATCCAGACCAACAATCATGTTTCTGTGGCCGAATTACGACTGTGGACTCGAGAACGCTTTCACATTGAAGTGTCAACCAGAAACTTTCGCCGTTACCTACAGCGATGCGGTTACCGAGTGTACAAGGCGAGACCTAAACCCTTCCTTTCCATGTTGAACAAAGGCAATCGACTACGGTGGGCACGAATGTACCGGGGATGGACATTTCGGCAGTGGAACAGGATTTTGTGGACGGACGAATCCATTTTCAATGTTGTGTACGGGAAAATACGGAAAACAGTCATTTGTCTGAAGGAGGAACAGAATGAAGCAAAATGTTATGCACGTCGGGTACAGAAACCTGCGTCAGTGATGGTATGGGGATGCATGACGGCATCTGGGGTTGGCCCACTACACGTCTGTGAGGGCATTGTGAATGCACACGCCTATACACGCATACTGGAGCGGCATCTTCCCACAGTGCGAAGGCACCTGTTACACAGGCGGCGTCTCATCTTTCAACACGACAATGCCAGGACTCGTACAGCGCGGCTGACAAGAGAATGGTTGACTCGCCATCACGTGCGAACTCTGCCATGGCCACCATCGAGTCCCGACCTCTCGCCCATTGAGAATGTGTGGCGTGTTGTTAAGCGACGTATGCAACAGAGTGGACCCACGACAGTGGCTGCTCTTATCGCTTGCCTGCAGGAGGAATGGCACCGCTTCGATGTGTTACGGGCTGCTAATTTAATAAATAACTAATTATCTCAACTAACTCAACTGAGCTGAGCTTAGCAACGCAACAACGAAGAATCGCTCGCCTCACCTACTGGGCGAATTAAACATTACATGAAATATAATACGGTCAGGATAAGTGCCTAACAGTCGGAGTTACCGAGAATAAACCTAGGAGGATTTGATTTTAAATACCTGAAATGACGTTACATAATACTACGGTGTTTCTGAATATACACATATATTAAAGCACAGATAAATACACATTACATCTTGCCCTCTTTCACTCGATCTCACATTCATTCTCTCATTCTATGGCATATTGCGACAATATGACAAATACAAAGGTTAGATTAATTACTACTTTGACCATACTCTTGCTATGCCTTGGCTACATGGCCTTTTACAATTTATCGATTAGGATTTTAAGTATAAAGTGAATAATTGTTCCTTGTGCGAACCCCTTCTATATTTTCTGAAGGTATAAATATATTTCAATGAACTATTGTTTGCTGTTAACATAAACTCTCATCTTTAACATTTGATTACTCCGCCGGAAAACAGATGTCTAGGGTTGCCATAGCACTGATTTAAGTTATGCAATGATTTGATTCACGCAGATTCGCGGTAGATAGTCGTCATCTTTCTCACACACGCACATGGTTGGATCTTACCTTCGCTGCATTCCCTCTGACCTGGGTTGGGTGAAAGTGGTCCTACAGTTTTGGAAGGCCTCCACGCTCCATTGTTGCACCTCGCGGTTATCCTGGTTCGCGAAAGTGGATCCGTCGGCAGCTCCATCTGGCATCATCGGATCCTGGCTTCACTCGTTCACTGTCGACTCCATACGACAACTTGCGCAATAATAGGTCAGTTCTTCGCGGTCACTCGTAAGTACAGATACGTGACTTGGGCGATGAGACGAACATACGCGATGAGCCATTCGCGGTTTCACATGGATATCAAATGTTATTAACTTTCACTACTTAGGACGTTGTTTCGGACGATTGACACGGGTGGACGTGTCTGGCGTTATTCTCACATAACCACACGTATGTGCACGGATGCGTTGACGGCGAGGGGGAGAAGGACCCCCTGATTCTACTTTGCTCTACTCCATGGCTCTGAAACACTCACTCGAGGAAAACAAATCCAGACCTCGAGTCTGCTTGCAACTCGCAGCTCGGTCGCGCGTAGCTCACACTCCGGTGGCGATTGTAGGCAAAACTGTTCCAAATCATCCCTTTTATTCCAGATTTGAACGTAGTGACGCTGTACCCTCTATGATCAGGTGCTTGTTTATTGTTTCTGGTGCTTTGACCGTTGTCCTCCTATCCTGGCCAATGCTCACTCAGGTCCTTAACCCCTGGCAGCAGCCCCTCGCGCAGAGATTAGGCTAACTCTTCCTCTTTTGTATTCAGTCACGAAAAGCAGGAACAACTCGGTAGGGTAGCGTCTCCCTTTCAATTCGGCGATGAATCTTTAATAAATCATAACTCCCGTACTTCTATTCTGATTAGGCTCAAATCTTGGAATCAGTACTTTCATGATGTGTTCTTCCGCTGGTTGAAATCTCATCCAATTCGGTCCATTGGTTTAGAAGTTGCATTTTTCTTGTTATTCCCATAAGAATGCATGTAAATCCGAATTCGGGCGAAAAACGGTGGTTGAGCAAGCTAGTGCTGGCTAAGACAGTCGCTAGACACCTGTATTCGCGACGGATATTAATATTACCAATTGCAATTAATTCCTACTAACGGGCAATTAGATTAATTACTTGTCACTCAATATTTGACCGTTATAGATGTGGAATACCTTGAGCGACTCGTCCGCAGCATGCCCCGATGCATTGCCACAGTTATTCGCCGACGGGGCGGCGTCACACCATGGTAATCATGATCCCCTCTAACAGTGGTCGAACTTCAATGTCACGTGTAGATGGACGAAAATGTTTTATTTTGTGTGGACACCATACATTGCTGCGTTGCAGCGGAAATTTATGTTTTCCTTTGTTCCATGTAGCCTGCTGAATAAAATATGTTCAGCATATGCATGTGTTCTCCTTCTTTCACAACGCACCCCTATATTTGTGACTGGTCGAACTTCATTGTCACTAAGGTTGTAGCTATGGGCCTGCCGGCAGGAAAGGTTGCATCTATTTCTGAAGGCTTGTTTCTAGGTCACAACCAACCTAAATCAAATGGAAAAAAAAGTTTTTATCTAGAAGATTTCTGCAGGTAGGGTTGCACAGTTTGGCTGCATTTTAGCATTGACCCGTTGCTGATCTACGTATAGTTTCAAGTCTTGAGTTAATGCCTGAATACTTCAAGAATCTTCGGGATTCACTGCGAAGGTCTTTCAACCCGTCTGCCTGTGAATTGATGACATTGTTGAACCACCACCAACTTTCGTAAATTTGGTGGTGTGAAAGTCTCACCGGGACCTTTTTACATGACCTATGTTTGACACTTAGTCCGGAGACCGAAGTCCCCTTCCTAGGTGCCGGGCCCAGCTAACGGTTTTGATTCCAGGGTACGTGTGACCGGATCGGTTTTTACCCCCGACGAATAGCCGACTCGTGCATAAAGTGACGTTGAATAATAATAATAATAATCAATAATAATAATAATTGATGTTAGCCAGCAGAAATGCTTTGCTGACTTAACGTTGAACTAAAATATAAATACCACCAGTTATGAGGATTAGTATACTATTTGTATGAACACAAATCATAGTCAAATCATAAATAACAAAAATGTATATTATATAACACACAAAAATAGACAGATTACACAACCCCTCACTATCATTCAAGCATTCACACACTCTCTCATACCGCAGGGGAATAATTACATTAAGATAAATACATTGGCCCTTTTTTAGACACCATGCAATATTTAGTTTTTTCTTATGAATATTAAACTGCGCCCGAAGACGTTAATTGGCTTAGAATTAAAGATACTAAACTTTCATCTGCGCGTGCTCATTACATTCTGCCAACGGGCATGACACGTAAACTTTTTATTCTTGCAATTTACCAAAACATTTAAACAATTATTGTTTAAATTATTACTAATGCGCCTTGGAACTTCAGTAACATTAGGCAGGGCACGCAACTCGTGCAACATAGATGTCAACTGCAAGGCATACATGTTTACAGAAAAAATGAAGACACTTATGTATGAATATATATTAAAAATAGCACGCAGTTAATTTACTTCCTCACTTAGCATAAGCATATAAGGTGACATAAATAAACATTATTACTCAACAGCTCGGCGCAGAGCGTGGAAAAACAACAGTATGCTGTGAATATATCTTCCGAATTAGCAATTGTCGTGAAATTTAGATGATGCTGGCGAGAAATAATTATAATCAATACCTTTGCGACTTTTAACTTTAAATACAGGTATCTTTTCGTCCGACGGCCGATCTTTGGAGGCTTGGGTAGATGATCACTCACACATATAGAAAATTAACAGTAGTATACTATACCATCTCGACGTTCTAGACGTTTCAGCGACGTTTACCGTAGTCCTCTAAACGGCGGGGGGACGTCGATCCGCGGTCCTCTTTGCGACACTAACACTTCCCCACGCTACTTCTTTGTAGCGGCACTTCGCAATCTTCTTTGACACACCTTCCTTCACGCTTCAAACATCACGGCGATCATCCTGTCGGCCTCGTAATGGAGCGATTAATTGCTTCGCATCGTCTCTCTCTCTCTCTCTTTCTGGGGGGACGTCGAAAAAATGGGCGAAGTTCCTTTACCGGGGGTACTCGTGGATTCTCGCTGCTAATCTCACGCGGGACGTCGGCGTCGTCTCAAGACGCAGTAGGTGTCGCTTCATTATCTCAATCTTCTCTTCTAGACGGTAGATCTAAGTGTGGGCTGGTGTCGCTTCATCTTCCAATTTCTCTCTCTCTCTCTCTCTCTCTCTCCGTAGAATTCTCGTCGGGCGTCGGCGTCGAAGTACTCTAGGATGCTGATTCGGCTTCGGCTTTCGGCGGTATCATTTCCTGGCTTCTAATCGGGCTGTGGGCGTCATTTGTGGTGATGTGTCGTTTGTGGCTTTTGTAGCGTTTGTGGCGGCGTTTTAGTGGCGTGACGTCGCGACGCTGAGCGATGATCTGCTGCGTTGTCGGCTTCATGCAGGCTAGGAAGACCCCAGGCCCTCCTTCTCTCGTGATTAGCCCGCCATAGTGGTATTAGTGTTCCTCGTCACAAAACGAATAACGCGAATCCAGTGCACAGGTCACCAATTAACACGGCGTATTCGTACAACTAGTCACTGTCACTCACTCACGCAGGTTAAAATACACGGCGCGGTAGAAAAAAGACAAAGTCCCGAATCTTTACTCCGACTGTCGCAGAGGTGTTGTCGGTTCGAAAACTGGCGCTAGACTGTACTTGTTTGTTCGTTCTGCCACTATATAAAGACAGCTTGAAACTTCGAATACAACGGACTGACTTTTAGGCGCGGGAATCTGAAGTTACGACGTTGGTGGTCAAGCGTCCATTTTTTGCCTGGTCCAGCTTCTTCAAGCACACGTGTTGCGTTAAAAATGGGGTGAAAGAATAGTTCTACCCTCATCCGGTACGTAACATGTTCCTTCCAGTAATTGGCCTCCCAAGTTGACTTTCCCGTCGCCAAATGCACAAAAGTCGCTCAAAAACAGTGAAGGATTTATCACAGCACACTGTCGGTCCCGAGCTCCTACGACCGAAAGGGGGAAAAGTTGACAAAGGCAGAAAAACACAAAAGGTTCAGGAACGTGGCGTTTTTCTACCGAAGCTTCAAGCGGATACGAAGTTACAGAAAAATATAAAATAACGAAAACCTAGGATAAAAAAGTAGGTGACAAAAACTGATTGTCATAAAAGCATGCATAGAGATATTGAATTTTCATTTGCAGGATAATTCCTATAAGTTTGAGGCTTCCAGAGGATAAGACACCACTTTCTTTCACTCGTGCAAGTGTATGGACGAGGCACGATCTTTAAAATTACAAAAATGTCGTTTTGAAATCTTGAGGGCGTTTTGTAAATAACAGCTGATACCTCATGTAAATTTGAGCTGTAAGTCTGCCCTATAATTTTTGTCGGAATTTAAAAGATTTTCACGAGACACTCCCTCCCTTGTTTCTGAAATACATCTGTCCTAAATAGTCATGATAAAGAGAATATTCACGACCTAGGTGGTATTGCATGAAGGAGAAACGTCGAAAAACCTGTGGAGATGAGAATTTCGTAATTATTTTGTTTCTTTCCATATCCGATGTATGAAAATTTAAAGTCTTCCTTATTTGCTCTTGATGTGATTATTAAACCGCTCTTGTTCTTGTTTCCAGACATATCCAACTTTCAAGCCTTTTTTAACTACGTGGATATGAGGGCCCTGTTACAGAACTTCTGTGTGTACCATGTGAACGCGCCGGGGCAGGAAGAAGGAGCACCGATGCTTCCAGATGAGTGAGTACCCTATCTTCCTCTTTTTTCATCTGTGGTCTGTTTATTCTTGTACAGTTGGTGCACAAAAAGTTGCTGCACTATACCGGATTGCATAACATCTAAGGGGCTTTCAGATCGAGACGACAGGGGTTGTTCATACCGAAGTGACAAGCAACAAGCTACAGTGGCTTCTCCAGACAAGCCCGTATCCTGAGGGGGGGGCGGGGGGCCATGCTCCACCCTCGAGTTATAAAATATTTTAACGTGAGCCCTTAAAACGTACGAGAATAACGTTGACGATTTTTCCGATTTACAAGAATTTCAGTTTTTTCCTTGCATACATGAATGGGTTGTTTCTGGAGAGAGACAGTCTCCAGAAGTCGACAGTGCAATATTTTGTCATTTTATATAACCATTAATTCAAAGCTACCAGACGTCCTGATTCAGTCGGCACAGTCCATTCTTTTTAATCCCTTTCCCGACTTCTTTCGAACTGCAGTCGTGATTCGAATGTCTTTATTTTTTCTTAACTCGTTTTCAAACATGTTTTTCATTATAAGAATCGTTGCTCATACGTATAATTTAATATCGTTATTATTTTCTAAACATAGAATTATCATAACTGTTTCACTGGTGCTGACAGTTCTATTCGAATACTTCTGAGAATTAACTGTAAACCAAGCTGTACGTCATGTGCAGTGTTTGTCTGTAAGCGATTGTCTGGTTGGGGGTTCTAATAGGCGAGTTGAATTTTTCCCGTTACTTTGGACCATAATATTGCAAGTCAACAATTGTACGTCTCGCTGCAGTACTACGTACCATAACCTTGGTTGTCACATGGAGCAGGGTGCGAAATCTAAAAGGGGGGATTCCCCTCCCACCAACGACCTTGTCCTAAAACGTTCCCCCCACCAAATATACTTTACTAATTTGCCTTCTCTAGGATGTAATTGTAAAACCTTATCTCGCTTTTTTTTGGGACAATTTTCATGTAATTTAACACACTGTATGTGTAAGTGAATCCTGGGTGCTTTCACGACGTAGCCGAATTGAAGCGTCTTTGTTAGTTCGTACTCGTGTAAGCAAACATCAAGAATCAAGATAGATACCGAACAAAGTTCAGCGTGCCAGGAAGCAATGAAATCATTCTTGTCTTCAGTATACAAGGTTTGAAAGGAGGTATGGAATAGAAAGATATGCAAATAACAGTTTGTACCCTTGACCCTCTGCACCCCGTTAGAAAGTGAAAAATGTTTCATGGTTTATGAAGATTGTTGTTTATGTTATTTCTGTTGTTTTTCGCTTGCGTATGTGTGTCATGGTTAAGTAAAGCACCTCTTGTTACCTTAGCCTGAAGCAGCCCAGTGGCAAGTGAATATAGCACCCGACGCGACAATCCAAAACAACTCTAGACGGTCGTTGCCACTATACCGTTTCATAAACAAAAAATACCGATAAAAGTCGAATAAATTTACAATAAATATTAATTATATTATAATGCAATTTAAAATAAAGTAAATCCAACACGAAGGACTTAAAACTTCGAAACGAAAACATACGAAACCAAAATAGAAGCGAAGTTATAGAAGGAGTGTTAATGCTGTGTTAGGTTCGACGCTGATAGCAATTGTTATCGACGTTTTTTGTTAGGAGTGTCAAGTTTGGTGGTGTTATCATTTGCACGTGTTCTTTACAAGTGGGTGTGCGTATACGGGTTTTTACGAATAAAAACCGAAGTACTCGGATATAAGATTTTTTTTTTCCTTACGCGGGACATACCGAAGGGCTGCAGCAACACAAGCCTTCCACCTGTCCCTCTTCTGGGACAATCCAATCTTTTCCATCCTTACCGACTTCCTTTAGGTTCATCTCAAGGTTAACCCTCCATCGTCGTCTTGCCTTCCTACAGGTCTCTTACCATCAGGTTTCCCAAAAAATAATCCTGTAAGGGCCTCAATGGCGCAGTGGTAGCGTCGTCGCCTTGTAATCAAGGGGTCCCTGGTTCGATACCCGGTGAAGGCACATAGTGGTTCGGATCCCACTTTAAACTAGGTCCAGTCCTGATTAGCCTTACTGTGCATAAAGTGGCCTTAAACAAAAGAAAATCAAGAATCCTGCAAACTCTTCTTTCCTCTCCCATTCAGTGACTGCGTCAGCCTGAAATAAGTGGGGCGGCTAAAGATTTCGGAGTCAAATTCTAGGGGGGGGGGAGGGGTTAACCTATACCAGCTAAATAGTATTTTCGTAAAACTTTTCTATGGTATATTTTTACCAGTGACATATTTTACAGTTAGATCCAAAGATAAATCATTGCATTTTGTTCCATCACACACAAAGGTACTGTTAGGCACAGATCTTTCATGTCAAGTAAAATGCAATAATTCTATTGTTCTCTCTTCCAAAACCATTTTTGAGTGGAATAATATCACAGACTTACTAATTACTATTCATATAAACAGTACAAAATAAGTTATAAAAGCTACGGATAAACGTATAAATATAAACGTAACACTATTTCTATGTAAAGATTTGTTGTTGTTGATTTGGTGTCCACTTTATGCACAGTAAGGTTAAATGGGACTGGACCTACAGTTTAAAGGGGGATCCGAACCACTATGAGCCTCCACCGGGTTCTATGTAGAGAGTTTGAGTACTTTTTTTTTTTTTTTTTTTTTTTGCTAAAATGAGAAAATGAACCACATCAAGAAATACCATAAGATAGGTATATTTTCATGAGCAGCTACAACCTTGTTTAAATCCAAAGATTTTGCAACCTCTTTCTCAAAGAGAGAATAAGACAGAACGCTCAACCTCTCGTCACCAATTCGATTGCGAAGATAACACCTGATTTGCTGCAAACAGCCGTTGATATGGGTATGGACATTTCAATAACACAAAGCTTGTAAAGTTCGTAAAAGGCAGTTTTTAATTTTCAACCATTGCAAGGAGGTGCTGAAGGGCCTTTATTTTTAGTTCCTTTCTACCTCGTAGTGTGTCATAAGTCTAAATTGTCCAAATCACAACCACAGGAAGCGGCAAAAGATTGTAGCTTTTCGTGCTTCAGAAAAGTGGCACTAACTTGTTAAAGTAAGCATGAAATAAACAACACCACCCTTGAATAGAAAATGTGTTAATAATATTATTTACTCTGCTGTCATATTACGTTTTCTTGTTCAACGACTGCAATTCAGAACTTGGGGCTAAAATTGGGGAGGATACGAGAAATACCGTCAACATACGAGGTGCCACTCTCAAGGAAGAACCATATTTTCACTATAAAACTCACCTCCATTAGGAGACAAATATATTGACATAAAAACAATTAAGAGTTGCAACCCTTGCACCGAGCATTTTGACTAGTGAAAATAACTTCTGAAGATTATAATTTTATTTCAGAATATATTATGCATAAATACTGATCCGAATTGGATCAAAGATTGATTTTCCTGCACGGATACCACTATGACGGTACTGCAGAAATTGCTTTTTAACCTCACAAATGTTAATTAAGATGTAGGACTAAGACTGCAAGCAAGAAAGTTGCCCAAGCATGCTGATTTTCGCACCGCATTGCAATGTTTAGTTGATTGGATTTGTATTAAGGTTCACAATATGCACACAGAGACCTACAGTTTCTAGTGAAATCCCAACCGAACTAAATGAAAATGTTATACCTCGTTAGGGGATGGAAGCCAGGACCCCTTGATATCAGGGCTGGGAGCCCAATTTTCATGTTAGCATTTAAGAATCAGGTAGTTTGTGTACTCTTTGATTCTTTATCATCGTATTGTCCCTCTCGAATATTTGCAGCGATAAGAATAGATATAACGACGAAACCAGTGAGAGAACATCGCTAACACTTGTGCAATTCTCGGTACTCCAATGAGGAACTAACAAACAGAAAATAAACATAACGCTCCTTTAGATTTTGAACGTCGTCCTACTTATTCATGTAAAATTCATTTGTCACACCTGCTAGACCTATTCAGGAACTGTATATGCCAACAACCAAAGAACAATGTCGCAGTCACTGACTACGTTCACCTACCAGGCAGGCACCAGATTTCGTAGCAAGTTTGGCGACTCGATTGGCCAATTACTTAGTACTCACTCTGTCCCATAATTATTGTCCGGTATGCCAAAATGGTAACTTTTTATTTAGGTTGTTTTGGATACTTGATCGGCCAATTTGTACTGATCCTTGAGTATTAACGTTGTATGACACATTCCCGTGTTTCATTTACTTCTTCTGTGTACACCAATTCACAGTTTGAATATCGTACAATTATGGGACAACAAACAAAAGTGTACCGGACAATAATTATGGGACAGATGGAGTATCAAATAAATGATCAGTGGGCACTGTTATCCAGGCATATCTGCAGCTGTTCTCCCCCTATGTAATTTTACAACACATCATAAATAAGGTAACCTTGCTATCTAACCGAAGTTGAAAATGTATTTGAACATTGAACTTGCCCCAATGGTAGTTTTATAATGGAAAATGTAAACTTCTACTTTTTAAGTTTTCGCTCCAAATGAATCTACCGTATTACAAAAATCTAGGGGGCTGAGACCAGTTTTAAAGCCCCTCTAGTCTCCCTGTAGCGCCGTCCCTGCTCTCATTCGTGCCACATCTTAAGTCTTGTTGACTTAAAAATAAAATTTTAAAATTTAAATTTACCTGCTAATTTCCAAAATCTGGTTACAACCGTTTTTAATGTAAACCTAAATGCTTTATTATGCACAAGGATAGATAATGGTTATAGGTTGTAGTTTCGTGCACCATAAATGTATTTTTTTAAAAAAGAACATTTAAAATTGCATTAATTAGGTAATCATGTAATGATCGCTAACACTATAAAACGCCCATGGCCAGACTGGAAACTGAGAACAACGATGCGATGTTGCGAAAATAATCGTAGTGTATGAACGTATTCTCTCCACTCATGTTTCTTTGATGTATTCCCCGCAAGGCGCCACCGAGGCCGCGAACAGCGTAACGTTGTCTAAGCACACACCGCAATTAGCTCTGTGTTAAGGCATTTGCACGCTCGCTACTCAAGGTTATCGCCTCACCCGATACTCGTGCCGTTCTTATGGCAATCCAGTTAGACACGGCTACGGGCAGATAAATAATTACTACATTGAAGTTGCGAAGAATACAATGAGCAATTCGAGTTAGTTAGTTACCTGAGGCGAGAAATTTCTTTTGTTCTACTGATTGATTTCAAGCAGTGACTGTATCCCCCCCCCCCCATCGACCGGTCCGCCCTTTGTATCCTCCTACAGGCAAGTATCTAGAAATACATTTCAGGGGGGGTCCGAACAGGTGTCTCAATAATAATAATAATTAGGATATATTAAATTAGATTAAAATTTTAATTAAATATGTAAATTAATTAATATTGTATTAGCATTACATGAATAGGTAAAAAGATAAAAGAATAGAGATATAACAGCATGTATTCATTATCTAGCTTACGTGTAGTTAAGATGGCCAAAATGTGTATAAAACAACTGCCCTGGGAGGAAAATTGCCAAATAGATAAAGAATTTAACATTTATTGAATAACAAAAAGGAATTAGATCCAATCGTAATCGGCAGATATAATTGTACGGAGATTACTTTTAATTGCTTATTACAATTTATGAAAAGTAAAGTTTCTGATTAATATTTTATGCATATCATCATAAGTAGTAGTGTGCAGAAATCTTTGGAAATGCCCTTAGAAGCCGTATGAGGCAAATTCTTTGCCTTCCAATAAGTTCAGCGAAAATAAATAACCATCGATTGTGTAAGAAATGCTGAACAAATATTTTTGATTACTTAAGTACTTGGTAAGTCTTGGGGGGGGGGGGGGTTCTGGACCTTCTGGACCCCACTAAATAGGGTCCTTGCCTTCTGAAAACAAGAACTGGATAAATGGGTGCTATTATCCCAAATGTGCATTTTAAACTGTATTTTGATGGCAACGGTATCTTGTGTTTGTGTCACCAGAAAATATTCCCATCCCCCATGCCTCCATATTCTGCTCGGCGCACGTGGTTAAGTTAAGGGCACGAGGAACAGTTTTCACGTCCAGCCAGACGCGAGGATCCTAAACTACTGCTCCCCCAGCGACCTTTCCCTGCGGCGAGTTGGAGAAAAAGGTGTGTGCACTGGATGGTTGTAGGAGGGGAGAAAACTTAGCATTATGCTAATAGGATTATTATTTTATTTGCTCTCTTGGGAATATCAAACTTCCGATGGCGTAGAAAAACACGGGAACAGGACAGGTTGAAGATTGTTGTGTTAGGAAAAGTCGAAACTTCCATTTGATTAGCCATAACTTGAAGTTGTTGCGTTTTTTTTTACCACAAGGAATACATTGAATTCTGAAAATTCTTATCATATTTTTCTAGCATCGTGTCTACATTTCAAAACAATTTTGTAGGTTAATAATCAACTTGAAAACCGCTTCCACTTGCAATATGGGGAGAAATTCATACTCTCTTGGATAGCGTGTTTCTTTTTAGTAGCAGCCCATTCCGACGATATTGACAAAAAGTTCTTGGTGTGTTTTCTGTATCATGTGTATCATTAAATCAGAACATTAAAAATGCCATTAAGATTTTCACTTGCTATCCGAAATTTATAATCTGCAACGATATGGTAGAGTCGGCAATAGTACATTTGAATGTGTAGTGTTGTTATTCATAATGTTCTTTCGGAAGGTCACTCCGGAATTAATTACTTTTAATCCAATCTTGTATTAATAAAATTTCGAAATATGTAACTTTATCGTAGTTGGATTCGTTAGCTCGTATATGAAAGAAAAAGGGGCTAGCGCCTGAACTTTTGTCTACCCCCTCCGTCACTACAAGAAAGTGTCTTTGGAGGAAAGATGGGTGAAACACTGATAGAAGGATCATGCCAGTCCCTGCTTAAAACACACCCGCCTGCACCACCAGTTCTGATATCTGACCGATTCAACGGAAATGGAATTTTTATCGCTGGAAATAAACTGAATCAATCTCGTCCGTTGAAGCAACAAGGCACGCGACATTCCGTGACGTCATGCACGTAGGCAAAGTTGCACTTCGGGAAGGGGAGCTTGAAGGAACTCGCTCTTCGGACAGAATTCTTGAAAGACGGACACGCAGGAAATCAAACCGCACCAGCACCAGCGACCAGAACCATTTGCGAGTATCGACACACAACCAGGCAGAGCGGTTCACCCCCACAACGAAGATCTTGCCCTCAAAAATCCTCCCCTTAATTTTTTCCAGACGGGGAGTTACTATAACAACAACAACAACAAATAAGAAATTAAGTTTTGATATCAAATATACTAACTATACTAAGAATAATGTCGAACACAAGCGCGCACAGATGGAAGGATAATGTTGATGTGTGTGTGTTCCTGTTGCTTCCTGGTCCTACTCTTGTAGTGCAGATAGCAGCATGGTGAAGTAAAATAGATTTTTAAACATTACGTCACATTGGACTGTTAAATAACAGATTACACCAATAGCATTATGTACACAATGAAATAATGCAGACCGAATATAAGTATTAAAAAATATCCCACCAGTATTAAAATAAAATAGAAAGAACAATACTTAATGCAAGTATTTTGTAATTTATTGACATTCATTCATATATTTAATAATATAATAAATAATATAGAACATTCCCTGACATTCCCTACGAGACTTGGCGGCAAGCGGCCCGGCATCAGCGCTTGTCTTTCCCGGTGAACGGGATCCGCGACAGTCGCTAGAGTCGGCTATTAAAATTAGTTTTCATATTGTGTACTAACCTTCACTACAGAAGGTGTTGACTGCTGCAACACATTCCTGGCATCTCCGAAGGAAATTGGCATTTACACGTGCAAGTTCGTCTACTGTAATTCTCCCGATTTCTCGTACAATACTCTCTCTTAACTCACGGATGGTGTGCGGATTGTCTTGGTACACTTTATTTTTTTTTTGATTTCCCCATTTTTGTTTCCACTTTTATTCAGAACTGACCCTGTTACTCTAAACTTTTTTACGAGGTTTAATATAGTGGTCCTATGTGGAACGGGAACACAGAAAATTTCGTTCCAAAACATCGTCGTACTTTTCCACAATTCCTCTTTCCGAAGTAACACTCGACAAGATAAATCCATTGTTGTAATGTAAACTTTTGTGGTGCCATATTAAGTCACAATCTTCAACACAAGACACAACACAACTTCCGAGGGAGGATTATGCTGGCGTCAGTCTGCAACGTCAACAGAAAGTGAAAGAGAGCGAAGGCAGATAGAGCGAGAAAAACTGACTGTAGCGTGCGACTGTCGCAGACCCCGTTCACCGGGAAAGACAAGCCCTGACGCCGGGCCGCTTGCCGCCGAGTCTCGTAGCGAATGCTCTTATAATAAATATAATTGCACGCACATATATACGTGAGTTTAAATTTAGACCTTCCTCACACCAGTGTTTTATGATTTGGCTCTGTACAGTGATATGCATAAGTGTTACCAAGCAAATTGCCCTTCATTCACCATTTTCACAGTTTTTTTCTATTTCATTCTACCCGATTTTGCGGAATGAAATAGTTCTGTTACTGGTAGACACTTTGTCAACAGCTTCGTTGGTGTTTTTCGACTACGTTTCCTAAATCGAATTCTGCAATATGCAACGTATCTGTTGAATTTCTCGAGTTAAAACAACATTTCAAAAATAAAAGACTAGGAAGTGTAAAAAATAAAGTGAACACAAGACATAGAGCAGGATTTATTTGTTAAAGTGCTGCCATTTTAAGACCCGAGATTAGCGTTTCAGGGATTAAACGTTCTGTTTGTTCAGGAGCTGTGATAAGATAAGCCAGTCATTTGTCTTTTCCACGCAGTGTCTATGCTCACTCGTGCAACTCATTCGGCGATTAAATGCTGCGACTTTCTTGTATTAAAAACACGCGTATACAAAAACACATACACGAATAAGAATAACATCAGAAGCACTGTTAAATTGAACAGTCTGCCTTTACAAGAACGGGACCTATTTTTTCGTGAGCGCAGGCGTATTCATGTCGTCATGTTTCTGTGTTGTGGTTAGAATGAGACTTAAAGTTGGCTTTGGTAGCGGTGTGGAATATTCGACACACAAACATATGACCAATGATTAATCGGTAGATCCCAGATTTCAAAGCACTAGAAGGTGCCCAAAGGGGCTATGCACGAGAAAACAAAAACACATCGAACGGCACAATCGATTGTGGAACTGCAGCACAGCAACTTCCGGTTTACTTCCACCGGATAGGACTTAAGCACGTACTTGTGGCCTTTCTTCTCTTTTTGTGTATCAGATTAAATGGATCGTGTAAAAGTACTTGATGACGAGGAGAAGAAGATATATCTGGACAAAGTAGAGGGTTTTCCATATCAATTGGATGAGCAACGACGAAGTAATACGGGATTATTCCAAGCTGAAATCTGTTTTCTGAGCGTAGTTGCATTTGGCGATATGTGTAGCCTACATATTTAATAGAAAGTAATTTTTCTTACACAGTTCAAGCGCTTAAAGCATATAAATCTTTGGATGCATACATTATGTTTTAAGTGAAAAAGTGCGACATGTACTTTTTTTCTTCTTCAGTCAGGGCGAGTCCGAGGGATGCGGTAATGCACACTTGCTGGTTTTGTTCCCGTTTGAATACAGAAATACAAAACGCTCATTGTTACTTTAAGTAAATTTTCTACCATTTGTGTTAATCGTGACGACGAAGATGAATAATAAACTGGAAAAATCAATAACTGGAATAAATAACACAATGATTCACCATTGACTAATGTTCAAACTTAGGACCCCTTCTCTTTCAATGTTTCAGATATATGCAAAAGACAAAAATTAATAATAATACTGCCACTTAGTTTTTCTGGTCACCAAAAACTTATTTCCTCTTATTACACAAAAATTTAATACAGTTCATGATTTCTTCAAGAACATAACGTGTAACCTGACTATGACCGAGCATCTTTTGAAATGAAAAGTAATAGTATTTTTGCTCATATCACTAAAACCGAAAGAATTGAGATTTTAATGATTTCACTTCTACCTTTAATGAAGTGGTTGGGTGTGCGAGATGCAAATTTTTTGGTCTGGACGGAATCAGGACGGGGTGTTTTTAAAATTCTGACGTTCAAAACTGAAAAAAATAATGTTATTTCCCGACTAAATTGGGAGATTATAGGAGCTGAAAATATTCAAAATTACTCGACACTGAAAAATGTTAGTATACACACAATTTCAACCTCGGGTGATGATTTATTTTGCATTTATGGAATAAAATCTGGTGATTTCAATACAATTCGGACACTTGTAGTACAAGGAACTATGTAGGGAATAAACTACTTTTAAACTCTATTATTTAGATTTTTCGGAAGTCTGGATCGGGATGGAATTTCTTTTCAGGTCCCGACTTTTTGGAATTCTGCACATCCGTCGTGATTACTACGGAGTCTAATGCTGCTAATGGGCTGTCAATTTTCACGCCTGACAGCTTGAATGAAATAATTTTGACGCCCTAGATCTTGAGGAAAGATCCGTGAAAGATTATTTAGCCCTGATCGTAGTTTACATCCTACTGCTACACGCCCATTCGTTCCTCTCCCATATGATACAATCTGAACTCCCTTTAGCGGCATGTTGTGAGCCTATGCACCGGAAGTTATCGTGCTACCACTATGGTGTCCGGCCGAAGACACTTCCTTCCGGTGGATAGCCCTCATAGGGAAGGGATAGCAAGCAAAATACTGAAATGTATCTGCAAGTCACTGTAAAGATTAGATTCGGCGAATATGTAGGTATTTTACTAATTACTTTCAGATGAGGGGTTAATTAAGAAAAACGGAAGAAAATCTGGTATTTTTGAGGGAAAAAAAATAGCTTTCGAACACAGGCGATTTAGGCCATATATATAAAAAAACTATATGAAGATATCTTACGTTCTGAAAACTGAAACAAAATACTGTATTTACTGTCGGAAACAAAATACTGATGTATTTTGTATATCTGTGTAAAAACTATCGATGTTCCTGTAAAAATTCCTGTTTCTTGAAAAATTACCTCATTTTCTTAGTTATTTTTTCACTAACAACTTATCCGTGAGGAGTGAGTACAACATACGGGCTTTCTTCGAAATCTAAAGTTCGACCTGCTAACTGTGGGAGTTTGAAGTGAGGAAAAGCGGTGTTGTTACACGCCTGACCTTTGTCTAGTCGTACACGACACCTTTTTCTGTCGACCTTGCACTCTTCGCTCGCATTTCAGGGAGAGGCAGGAAGTCGGTGACCCATTCGTTTACTTCGCGGAGGCAACCATTACACCCGGTCCACACGGGCGGAAAGAATGCTTAAAAAGTGCTTAACGTCTAGGCATTCTTTCCGCATTGTGTCCGTAAGGTATTGTAGAGAATGCTGACACTCAGCGGAAACTGCAAATACTTCAAGTGACAGCCAATTATATATTGGTGAGGAATGTAAACATATAAAAAATGATATTTTCACCAAAACAAAAAAGTTGAGCCCCTTCCCTTTTTGGGAGATGAGGATGCCTTTTATGTCGGTGTATTTTGAGATATTTATTAGTAACATCCAGATTAATGTGTTTGCATGCCGTGTGTTATGAAAAAGCTCTCGTACATGAGTCATGACTTACCAACAGATTTCCTCTCTGCATCTGAAAGCTGAAAAAAGGTTCCTGGACCGTATTTGAATTGGTCTTGAATAAAGGTCCCTGGACCGTATTAAAATTGATGCGGGGAAAAAAAGTTCCTGGACCGAAACTGGTTGCTACCTTATTGAGCTGCACTATACCTATAGAATTGGCAAATCTACGGCCAGTGAGGTTGTCAGAACAGTTTGTCGTGCAATATGGGACACTCCTCATCTCAACCAACGGAAGAGATGTGGAAGAATATGGCAAACTGCTTCGAAAATCATACTAATTTTCCACACTGCATAGGAGCAATAGACGGGAAGCATGTACGTGTGAATAAACCAAAGATGAGTGGTTCGTTGTACTACAACTACTGAAAGCTCTGGGAAGTTTGGTAACAAAAGTACAGCAGATTTCAATCCACGCCGAATCTTTTCTGTTTTTGTCTTTATATTTCTCACACCCAATATCCCAAATACATGGCCTCTTTTGCACTTCCATAATAAATACTTCTGTGTCTAATTTATCTATATCACCCATCTTCATTTGCAAAAACAATGTTTATCAGAAACACAACGCTAGAACTCAGCACCGCGTGGTGTGAAACAATGAACAAAGCGCGTCACGTGATCATTCAGCCCAGCAGACGTCCCGCTCGTGTGGACGTTGCCATAAGACGCAATAGAAATAGCAATCAGCCCAGTCTTCGTTCCGCACTTTGTCCGCTGCGGCCGACGTTCAGCATCCGCAGGCTAGTCAGTCCGTGTGGCCGATCCTATTACTTCCTTCAGCCTTAACAACCAATGCTTAAAGAGTGCTGAAACGCTAAGCAGTCTTTAAGCATTCTTTCCGCTCGTGTGGACCGGGGCTTAGGCTTCGCCGTGCTTGGCCTTGTTGAGGGAGCCACCTGTTTCGAAAACTACTCGAAACGAAAAAATTGGCAACGCAGAATGCTACGAGAGTTTCCCCTCGCCACGCCAACTGGACCAAGCGGATTGGTTCAGCGGTTCATGTGACCCACCCTGGCTTTCAACGGAAAAGACAAAAATAGATTTTTTAAAGTTTATTCTTTCGCTGAACACGCTTTAGTCTTTACATTGATGCACCGTACATCTTTTTGTTTCCTAACCGCTGTCACTAATAAAAGTTACACCTTTGCGATCAGTTTCCAATGCCAAAGCATAGGGGCTTCGCCGCGTGAAACGTACATCCGGGACACTTGCTCTGGTGACGTCACGCTTAGTCAGTCCGTAGCCACGATAGTATGCGGGTGTTCGAGAATCTCAAAAAGTTTGGATAAATGTGGAATATGTGCCAAAAATGATCGAGATCACTGGTTGATTTGGTACGGATTGGCCGACGTAAAAAATTCCGAAGGTAGATTGTTTGTGTGTGGAGCCTGCAAGGCGGGTTGTTTATGGCGCGAATAAGAAAAGTGTTCATAGAAGGTCACGAGCCTTAAACTTGCGGACACGCGGAGAAATAAAGTCGATGAATAGATGTTTTTCGAAGCCCCAATCACGTGTGGGCTCCTTGTAGGAGCTCTGCTTAGGTCCTCATCTGCATGTATGCAAATGTTCGAGACGTACAATCTAAACATGGCACGCGTCCAACTGGATTTCACTCACCTTTAGTCGTACGACAGGCTCACGCCTTCCGTCGGGAGGCTACTTTGCCTTTCAAAAGATGGCGGGAAAACTAGTTTCAAGGGGTTTTGTGCCCCCCCCCCCACTCCCCGCTTCTCTAGAAGCTCCTTCGACTTTGCTCACAGGAAACGTCCAGGAAGTAAAATAGATACTACCACAACATGAAGCATTATAGTAACCCTACCAGGTTACTGTACTGTACAGTCACCAGCAATAGAAATGGGACACCTACATCCTGAAATACTCGCTTCCCTGCAAGGCGTTGTGCGTGTTGCCTATTTCTATGGCGATAAGGGGATTTTAATAGCAAATTTTCAATGGCAACTTCTACCACCGCACAGTGGTCCAGTGAATGGAAAACCTAGTCAAAATCCCCAAACTTGAAAGTTGAAAATGAAACCTTTGTAATTCGAGAATAAAGTGGCTATTGGAAACTTCGAAACTATCTGCTGTTACACAATAATGTCGCCTTCAGTCGGCTAGGAACTCTTGAAGTGTCGGGATTATGTGATCTTTCTTAGTTTCTTATGGTAAGGACTTTTCCACAGTTAGTTTTACGTTTTTATAAACATTGATCGGATGCCAATTGCAGTTTGAAAATTAGTTTTTGTAACTTTTAAGCTTTAATTTCAAGGAGATACTTTTATAATTTGATTTAATCAAGTGTTAAATTGTTGATGAGCTGGAACTCAAGTTAGTGCTAAATGCCTTAAGATTTTTCCATTTTGATGATTCTCATAGTTACAAACGACTCAAACTAGCTGAAGTTAAGATTAAACCATCTTATGTTAGCATGTTTCTGGTTTCAGGATCCAAAATTAGTTTTTGCTCATTCTTGCCCTTTTTCATAAAAAGTCGTTAATTGTTATTGGTTACGTGACACATTTTTTCCGACAAATTGCTTATCATATTTAAAAAGCTCGAACAAACTTGCAGCAAAACATATGCCCTTCGTATAACCAGGTTCTGGACGCCAAGAAGTGCTATCTGAAGCAATTGATGTAACTGAATCAAAGCCTCCAGACAGCATAGTGGTAACGTCACCACAGGAATCTCTTTGATTTATTACCTGGTGGAGGCATGTTGCGCAGTGGTTCGGATCCCACTTGAAACTATAGGTCCAGTCCCTATCAGCCTATCTGTGCATAAAGTGGACTTGAGTCGATGAAGTTACATGCATGCCATGTGAGTTGAAAGGTAAGTAAACAGTTGATGAAGAAAATAAAGCAGAAGATATAAGCTGAGCTGAAGAAGGACTTAGGCATCATTATAGATGCATCAAGGGAAAGTGGGACGTTCAAGGACAGAAATACTGAAAAAGTATTCATTTTTCCCAGAACTCAGAGAAAGTGGTGGATATGTAATGGGAATAGACAGAGACCTCCTCAAGAAATGTGCCGTGATCCTACAGGCACTACCAAGAGGAAAATTGAGCTGCACTTCTCGCTCTATTCTTTGATCAACATGCCAGCTTCTGTTCACAAGATACTTGTCCAAGGCCCAGCGATTATTTCGGCTGCCTTTCTGCCAATAGGAGAAATGTCAGAGGAGACTCAATATGCCAGAAACAAGAACATAAAGCATTCGGACCAGCTCTGGGGGGAGGGGGGGGGGAGATGGACGTAATCCTTAGACTCCTTAAATCCAGTCATCTCCACAGAGCAGTCTGAGATACACTTCAAAACGATGTATTAGACTTCCTTAAACGTCCCATCCAGCTAGTGGCTGATGTTGAAACTGATTCAGATGGAAATTGTAAGTATGTTGAGCAACGCATAAGTCGTGGTTTACTGTATTGTGAGTGCAATTGGCAACAAAATCTAATACCATTGTCAAATATTGTTCTCTTTCCCTAAAATGATAGAATACATGAAAATAATCTGCTTTCAGAGGTCACAGACCAAAAAATGAATTTCGACCAGGTTTTCCTTGCATTTGGACTACTGTGACACTAGCATAGAGTTGGGCAACACACATAATGGAAGCAATCATGATGTACACATTATAACTTGCTGGTTATATGCAGTGAAGCAAGGGCCTTTTGCTAAAACTTCAAGAGATCATCCTAGTATTTCCTTTTATCAAATAGCTGCTTACAATTCGACAAGTTCAATGAAAACTCTGAAGTCGCTTAGATCTTTTCAAGAGGTATTTAACATGTTTTGCATGTTCTGCTAATGAAAGTATGGAAATTACTAACTTTAACTGTTTTTGAAACTTTAAATGAAATTGTGTAGTGTTAAAAGCCTGGAAGGTAAAAATCCGAGGAAGAAGACACATCTGCAAGTAGAATAACGAGAATAGAAGGCTTGTCTAGTTTCAAAAACAATTATTTGTGAAATATTTATTGTGCTCTATGATTTTTGTTGCATTGTGTGGAAGACATTGAGCGAACATACTGATTTTTGTACCTTTGTTGCAGCTTTATTTACCCCACAATGGACGAATTGGCTGAGCAGCTTGCAACAGTCATGGCACACTTTGGGTTGAAGAGCGTCATTGGATTTGGAGTGGGAGCCGGTGCAAATGTCCTTGCCAGGTTTGCTTTGGCGTATCCAAAAAAAGTGAGTATGATTCTGTTCTGGCAACACTGGAATTACCTTAAGTGAACATATCAATGTGACATCTTGTGCTTAAGTGAAAATAAGAAATTGCAATCATCACAATATGTATTCCAATACTGCCAGTGTCCTCATCAGCTAGAGATTACATTATTAAATGCAATAATGCAAGATTGCATGAACTTATAATGCTTCAGAGAAATACTTATTTGGGTAAAAAAAAGAAAGTAAAGTAAAGTACTCCCCTGTGCTTTGCACCACACCATGAAGGCATATACGGTGTAGGAGTGTGGAGTTAGGGTCCCACACTTTAGAAATATTACATGCAGAGGTGAAATACTAAAAACAAATATGTTGCATTATGTACCAGGCAGTTAAAACAAACTTATTTCCAGTGTATGAAACTAGATTTCTAGAAAAACATGCTTCACTTCACATTTTTGTTAAATTTCTTCAACCTTATCAGTTAAGTAGAGCTGTCCAAGTGAACCATCCCAAGCAAGTGATCTTCCAGCCGCAGTTGAAAAGGGGACTTTCTTAATTGTACTCTTTATCTGTGAAAAAGGTTTTCCGTTTAGAACCCTCATCACATTTTAGCCTCTGCTCTTTCTTACCCAAGAGATGTCAAATATTTCAAATTGCTACTGAAAAGTGTCAACAGACATTCTATTCTGAAATTGTGAATCCAAGAATAATAAACCACAGAATACAAAACAAAAAAAACTAGATAACTCTCCTCGTACTACTTTAGAGGAAGGGGGGCATGCACCATTAGCCTTGTGGGATAGGCATCCCTAGCTTGATGCCTCCAAATTTTTTTAAATGTGGATACGCCCCTGGCTACCTTTACCCCCCAGAGTTTCCTCCAGGTACCCACTTTATACAATGCTGGATGGGCACCGGAGTTGCTTGAACAGGTGGGAAAAATCTCTGTTCTCCCCTGCCTGGGATCAAACTTGGGTCTCTTGCATGGTAGTCAGACACCCTAACAACTGAGGTACCGCTGCTTACTTATTTGGGTAAGGAGAGGAAAAGTAACATACTTTCTAATTTGTCAAGGTACAGCATTTGATAACGTATGAACATATTTGCCCAAATCTCAAAGTTGCAAATTTCTGCATATAGGGATGTACTTGGGTACATGTAATTTGTGCAGTAATAGGTGGAATTAAATGCCTTTCCAAATTTCAAAGATAGCATAATCAGACAGTAAATACTATGAATTGGTTTCAAGTTTAACTTTATTTGTAATACTTTTAAAAGTATTATGTGCTGGAATATATTTGTTTCTCCTCTAAAATACATTTAAAATATTCTACTTTATAGTTGTTACAAGCATTTAGGAACACCAAATAATGTGTTTAAAGGCTTGGAACAATGTAATCTGGAAGAAGAATTGTACAATACATACAGAATTTAAAATCTTGCCATTACACGTACCTAATATTTATATCTTCGTAGATTAAAATTGACACAAAAAGGATTTATATCTTTTGTTTTCATATCAGTATTTATAGTTTCAAAAAGTAAAAGTTGGTCTGTGAAATTACACCTAAGATTTCTAAACCTGTTTTGGTGTTACGTATTAAGAAGAAACAAATTTATTTGCATGCATTATGAACTTGCAATGAATATCCTTGCAAATTAGACTTATGCAGGTTTGTAGTGCTATATTGTGTCATCTTTGTTTAAATGTTCTTGAAGGTTCATGCAAAGTTATTGAAATGTTTTATCTTGGAAACCTACCTGAAAGAATGTGAAATATTTATTCAGTAACATTTACATGCATTGCAAATAGTAAGTTTTGTATTGATCTTTTACTTATGTTCAAAATAGGAAATATTAGTGAACAGCTGCATTAGGCTTAGCAACTTAAAAGTGCATTGTTGATCAAGACTTTCACTATCTTCTGATGCTATACATCATCCAATAAATAAGGTTTGCGTTGTCTTCTTGCAGTTGTTTTCATATTTACTGTAATGTCATTGCTTTTGTGATTCATATTTGTATTTTTAAACTTAAGAATTGGTATTTTTCTTAGTTTTTGTAAATTTTCTGGTAGTTTTGGCTAATTGTGACAATAAAGATTAGAGAGTAGGTTAGATAAATTGATATAGCAGATAATAGCAGTCTGAGACTTATGATGAGATTGTCAATTGATAACGTAACATTATTGGCCCTAAAGGCAGTCAAGAGTTAGATAATTGCATAAAAATTTAATACTATTATATTGTTAGCATTAAAAGTAGTGTGTTTGCAAATTAGACCCAGAATTGGAACTTTAGAGATGTCAAAAGAAATCAAAATTTCACCTGCTGTGTTTGCTTAAAATGTTTTTTTTAGTTTTCTTCACCCTTCAGCATGTATTTCTGTTTTGTGGTAATGTTTTTGGGGATGTATGTATGTAATATTGTTGTTGACAACATTATTTTAGGTTGAAGCACTTTGCCTCGTCAACTGTGCATCAACTCAAGCTGGTTGGATCGAGTGGGGATACCAGAAACTGAACGCTCGTCATCTACGCTCAAAAGGCATGACACAGGCTGTGCTGGATTACCTTATGTGGCATCATTTTGGCAAGGTAAGCTGAAGAGGTACATTGAATGCAAAATGCTGAAGATGTGATGATTATAAGGTGATCAGACTTCTCGCATTAACTAAATCAGTCGTGACTTGTGTTCAGTAGAGGTGATTGGGCTCCAAAACTAGAGGGGCAATGACATTTCACTTCCTGCCACTGCTTGTGGGCATGCAATTTCTGCAACAATACACCTTCTCTACTATTACGATAAACTATGGCATCGTTGGATTGAAATTATTTCACATTGCAATATCAACAATGTGCCATATTCAAATTTTCTTAAAATTTTGGAGTTTACCTGGAACTAATGCCCCCACTAGGGTGACCAGACGTCCTCTTTTATCCGGACATGTCCTCCTTTTCAGGGGTCTGTCCTGCATCCGGGCAGATTTTTCAGAAATCTGTAAATGTCCTCCTTTTTTGAAAAGAGTATATCATTGATCATAGCAAATGTGCTGCCTAGAGAATGCTCATTTAAGGCATTTCTTGGGGGCATGTTAAGAATTCGAGCTCCCCTAGCATCTTGGAACTCCAACATGGAGGATGGATGGCCCGTTCCTTTAAGAGTCTACAGACACGATACAAAAACGCATTGTGAGAATTTTTATTAAGTAATAGTTACTTTTATGAAATAACGAAGCGAAAGTGTACAATGATCTCGCAAGAAAATATCCAGCTTTTAACTGATGGAAGAAACAAATATGAGGTAAAGTGTAATGTGGTTGAAAGAGTGCTACTAATGTTAGCGGCATTAAAATCAAATTTCTTGTCCTAATCTAAACTACCTAAACTGTAACGAAGCCCGTTACATTTGCATTCATTCATGGGGATATTTCATTCTAATATCTAAGAATTGGAAAAGGAGCAAAATTCTGTGCCTGCAATGTATATGTTCTTGGTTGTGATTATGTTCGCCATGCATATAGCACCGTGCCATGAAGGCACATTTAGGGGATGTGGGGTGGGGGTCATATTCTCGATCTCTGTCATTTTGGAGGTAATGTGATCAACACCACTCTGACTGCCTTTACTGCCCAGGCACCCATAGATTTGAGGCTAGGTGAACCCCAAAGCCGCTCTATGTGAGGACAAGGCCGGAAAAATTCCGACCTTAGATCATCCACCCTGTGGGAATCAAACTGATTTTCCGCATGGTTGTCAGACACCCTACTGACTAGTTGTCATGTGCTAAATAATAGATTAAAACAGTGGTTCCCAAAGTGTGAGCCACGGTGTCGTGGCTAGTTTAAAGGTTCCAATAATTCACTAAAACGATATGAATTGTTTGAAATATGTGCTTATTTAGTACTTAGTTCCTGAATTTCAAATGTGTGTTTATTTCTTAACTTGAGGCAAGTAAATTTACCACATTAACTGAGCGTTGCAAGTGTTAGATAGGCTTATATTCTGACTTGGGAGCCGCGGCTAAATCTTGAAACGCTAAGGGTGCCGTGAAACGAAAAAGTTTGAACTCTGAAGGTATTGATGTCTTGAGTATACATACTTTTGTGAAAAATAGTTTTCCGTCCCCCTTTATTTTACAAGCAAGCGCAGCCACCTTTAGGAGACCTCTTCAGTGCCAGCTACTAAGCACAATGCAGTGGACTCTCTTTAATTTGATCTCCAAGGACACGAAAAAAGTTCGAATTATCTAGTAATCGAATTATCCAATAAGCAACTTTAAACATTTGATGCACGTTAGGGGTCCGAACAACAAAATATATTTATGGCATTAAATTATAGGTTAAGAACTGCTAACTGGTAGTGTGCAGTTATTATTATTAATAATTTTCATTTCAAAATAAAGAAAATAAATATGTAGCCCTTTTGTGTTCTATAACTTTTCCATCATTATATTTTAACAGGGCACAGAAGAAAGGAATCACGACCTTGTCCAAGTCTACAGGGAATATTTTGAACGACATGTCAATCCATCGAATCTTGCATTGTTCATCGACAGTTACATCCAAAGAACTGACTTAAATATCGTAAGAGAAACTGACCCGGTCCGTCGCCCAACTGCACGGACCTTGGAGATGGCAGTATTAAATGTGACGGGAGTCTTCAGCCCTCACGTTGACGACACGGTGACTTTCAACGGCCGACTTGATCCTACTAATTCTTCATGGATGAAGGTAATGCGACTTGTGTTGTTCAGTTGCTTTTGTTGTTAGTGTAAGTTTGCTGTACTGAAAAGGTGAAAATTTCTGTATCTCATGGGTTGTTTGATGAAATATCACCGTATTACACCATTCTGGTTCATTGACTGTCATGTCATTTACAATTGTTTGTCTTCGTCGTCATGCGTTGTTAATCTCTGGCATTGACTCAATACAGTTCCACACCTTGGTTGTGGGGTCTAAGGCGTCATGCTTTGGGCTTGGGCTGCAGAACGTGCTCCTGGGGTAAGCATCAAGACTTTTGTAAGATTTCGGCCTGTGTATGGAACCGGTGCCCCCCCCCCCACCATCACGAGGGAAATGGGGGCTACGAATGAGTAGCGTAACCCGGTCATGGAAACCTACAGCAATGACTGGGGGTTCCTCGTGCTGACCACACGTAACTGGTTGGATGATCTATCATCTCTGGTGAGAGAGAGTAGAATCAGGTGGGAGTGAGGTAGGCCTTGGCCCTCATGGGCTGTTATGTCACTGGGTTATTTACTCATTACAATCATTAATCAAATCTGTGCTTTCCAATGTAGTTAGTTTCTTTTTTAAATGTTGACTGTTTCTGAGCCAATAACAATACCAGTGTATTGATATCAGCCTATACAATTGCTATTGAAAAGTATTAATTCAAATTTAATCACGGATACTGACTGATACTTTCTACTTTCCATAACTTGCAAAATTATTACCCAACATTTTTGCAGTCTTAAGTATGCAGTAAAGTTTGCAAAATGTGTAGTTTTATGTAATTTTACACCAGTAGTGTCTGTTGGCAATATTTTTTTTACTATTCATCTAATAATGTTATTTTATGAATAGATCTATAAATTATTTTATCTTAATTATAAACATTTTATTATTAATTCTGAGCCACTTAGTCTCCCCTTCCCCTCCCGAAATATATTTTTAGATTCTAGATACGTGTCTGCTTCACTCGTAGATCTCGCTGAAAAACTCCTTTCTCTTTCAGATCCAAGATTGTGGTATGGTTCTTGAAGAACAGCCAGGAAAGGTTAGTGAGGCATTCAGGCTTTTCTTACAAGGCCAAGGATATGGTAAGTGGATGTCCAATCTTCCTACTATACCTGTTGTTTTCTAAAGAAGTATATAATGTTACTGTGTACATAGTCTGTCGCACATATGTTTTTTTAGGTAGCTTACTCCATATTTGTTTGTGATATACATTGTACGGAGTATGAATTTAAAGATAACACCAATTGCATTGTTTCCATACAATCATGGTGCATTGTGTAACCTTGTGACGTGTACAGAACATTAGATGCATGGATGGAAGTTGTGTTTTTAAGTTGTTGAAATCTGTAGATGGTTGGACCAGCATTGCGGAATAAGTGGTGAGGTACGATCAATGAGAGACTGCCCATTTTCTTTGCGAGGATGTAGATTTATCCATAAAAATGTGAAATGTATTTGTTTTTGCCTGTCCTTTTAGATTTTTATTCAATTTTATTTCCATGTGGATGGTCGAGAACATCAGAATTAACGTAACCTGCAATAGTCTACACCTATGTTTGTTTCACATATCTATGAATATTTTACAAAATTTACAGTACCACACAACTAAGATAAAGGACAGAACGAAATAATTGAACCAATGTTTCAAACCAAAGAACTACGGTTCTTCATGAAGGCTTCATATGCTTGAGAAGCATGATGTGGTAGAATTGATAAAATGCTTAATACATATGCAAGGCTGGTATGGCCAGCACAAAACTGATGTACTGAAAAGTTAATGTGAAAAATGGTGTCTCAACCAGAGTGAACATCCTCTGACCTTCATACAATTTAAAAAAACTTAGATTTTTGTGTAAGTTTGTAATGTCCATCACAGAGGTGCATTGCAACTTTGTTTTTGGTGAACTTTTTTCAGTATAATTTGGTGAACACAATAAGTTGTAAAATACTACCTTTTTGTGGACTAATTAATACATATTGACTATTGAAACTATTACAGATGGAAGGGTCATATTTCATGAACTGGAAGACTGGTTTAATACAATATAAATTAACCTGATAGATGAGTTCCTTCAAGAGTTTGAAACCAGTTAAATATTGATTCACCTGTTTTTGATTAGAATCCATAGAACACAACTTGATTACTAGGACCTAATTTTTACATAATTGAATACTTTTGTCTTTTCTATGTAAGAAGCAAAAATGACAAATGTCTGCAAATTAACAATGTTAAGAACAATACATGTATTGTTACATATTTTCCGTTTATCATTCGTATTTTTATGCAAAATGCAGTATTTGGGCCTTATCTCTAATTTTCATTGAGTAAATTTTGGGACAGTATTCAAAATATGGCTATCTAAAACTTTGTAACTTTTATCTGATTTTGACTGATCTGCCACGTCATCTCTTTTTCAAGAAAAAAAAAATACTGCCAGAACCAAGGTTCCATTTTTTACTTTGTTCGTCATCATTTCCATGTTTTTCAAATAATGCCTTCCGATTCTGAAAAGAGGTTAAGGTATTGACCCTCTTGAAATTTCAAATAAATCCACTCGAATGAAGGAAATGGAACAAAATAGATGAAAACTTCAAATTTTAAATAAATTCCAGGATAATTAGATTTTGCGAAGATTTTTGCCGGACTGTGAAAGACCAAAATGCTGGAAAAGTAGCAGCAGGTATCTGTAAATAATTCCAACTGATGCTTTCCAGTATTGAGACCACCGGTGTCAGCCAATACAGATACATCAGCTCAGCACTAATTTTTACATTAGGGACATTCCGTTGTCATAGTTGGGACACCCAGATTACATTTTTTATATTAAAGTAACTATTCTACTGATAGCAACATTTATCTTGCAGTTTCTGTGCATTGAATTATCAAACTAAACACTGTTGTTTTAAAAATAACTACCCTTAAAATAGAAGGGTAAGTCAATAAATAAGTTGCAAAATGGAATAGAAAGAAAAGTTGAAATAGTTACCTGATGAAATGTAGTGTATTTTTCAACGTAATCTCCATGAACATTAGGCACTTGTCCCAGCATTTCATGAGTCCCTCAAAGCCAGCAGCTGGTAACCTCCCGATGGACCTCCTCCATATCCTGGAACCGGTGACCACCCAGGTGATTCTTCAGTGGGCTGAAGAGATGAAAGTCTGATGGTGCCAAATCTGGACTGTAGGCTGGATGTTCCAGGGACCGTATGTGAGCCACTGTGGTATTGGCACTGTGTGGATGAGTGTTGTCATCCAACAGAAGAACTCCATGATGCTGGTTCGACCACGATTGACATGTTCCACCCAGTTGTAAACGGCTTTCCTGGATAAACATTTACCGTAAACAGGTATCATTTGCTGCGCAAGTCCACGGAAATCGAATTATGGTCTGTTGCTCACCACACGTACACTCGGCTAACACACCTGCCATCTTACCCACTCGAATGACTCACCGCCACTTGAGAACGTGACTACTAGCACCGTATACGATATACGGTGGTGCTGCCACCTACACCGACACTTGCGGAAAGGATCAGTGCAACAACTGATATTCATAAAACAATTTCACATTGCAGCAATGCGAAGATATTTCATTTTGCAGCTTATATATTGACTCCCCACGTACTTTCGAAGATTTATAGCCATGAGTGAACAATTTTGTGTCACGGGTGGGATAGATTAAAAAAACACTGCCTTTTTACTAAAGAAATTTATTTTAATTACTGGGAATTGTAAATTATGACAAATAAATTATTTAAGACAGAGAGAGAAGGTAATTTACCTTTGACTATTCTAGTGGAGTTGAGGGGGAAATGTAACAGTTGGAGAAATTAATTGCTTTTGTGTGTCACTGTTGGGACACTATACAAAAATCAAAGTAAATAAAAAAGTTAAAATAAACAAACAATATGTAAAATACATTCTACCTTCTAACTTAATTATGTGTAATACTTGCATTTCTATGCATCATGGCAACTATTTTTTTTTCTCGTGAACTGGGCATAACACGAAAAATCTAAGATATACGTTTGAAAGTGTATGGAATGTACTTTTAAAAGAAGCCACCAGATGGTGTGTGTGAACAACGGTGGAGTAATAAACATGCACACAAGTTCAGTCGGTGATTGAGAGCTTTCAAAAATGGAGGTTGTGAAGCAGGAGCAACGTTCGTTCGTTAAAACAGCAGTTCTCCACTGCAGAAATGCTGTACAGAGCTACGGGAAGCACTGGGTGTTCATGCCATGCCCTATGGAACAGTGGCAAGGTGGGTGGAGGCCTTCAAACGGGCCAGAGTGTCAACTGCCGATCTGTCTCTCGCAGTGGGCATCCTGTGTCCAAGGACAAAGATGTATGGGTAATGGTAATTGAACAGTGTTTACATGAGGACAGGTGCCATGCCTTAATAAAACACAAGTGGATAACCTGGGTGAATACTTTGAAGGTTGTTAAACAGTATAGTCTTGTGTATTTGTTGCCCATGCCACAATAAAACACTGTTGTCCACTGTCCTGTGTTCTGCCTCTTTCCTACGAGAGTCTCCCGCATCCAGACTTATCAGATGGCTTCATTTTAAGGTACATTCCATACTCTTTCAAATGTATATCTTAGATTTTCCGTGTTGTCCCCTGTTTGCGAGAAAAAAAAATAGTTGCCATGACTTATGACTTAACCCTCGTATTTTGTTCACATTTCAGTCATTAATTGTATATATATTTACATACTGACTACATAAAATTCCGGACCTTAGTGTTCACACAGTAAATGCAGCTCTGTCTAGTTTGCATTACATTCGTGTAGTCTATATCCTTAATGGAAATTGAGTTTTTAGGAAAATCTGGAATATCCTATAAGACGAAAGTTTACAATTATGACATATGGAGTGGTGATCTGTAAGAAAATGCAGTAGGCAGTCCTCATTGTATGCATGCAGAAAGCTGAGTAACAAATACATTTCATGCGTTGTACGTGATTGAAACACATCTTCTTCCATGAACATATCACTGTTATTTTCCTGTGTGAATCTTAGGAATCCAATGGCTATAATTAATGTGAAGTGCAAACTGTGTTGTTGTTTTTTGTTTTTTTTTTAGAAGAGAAGCAACTGTAGAGATCCTAATGTTTAGTAGTTGATAATCATAGTACAATGTAACTTTGTTAGGATGTTCTAGAAACCACTGTGTTTCTGGTGTTGTGAGAATTTGTTCTTTTAAGATGGATTGGTATTGCAAATCAATGGAGGAAGCTTGTTTTAATGAATATCAAAAGCAGCATACACCAGTAGCACAGTCTTCTGAGCACATCTGTAGTATGAAAGAATAAAATAGAATTGTAAATATTTTCAAACTAGTGAAAGAAAGATTGTGTTTCCAAACATATTGTAAGCAGTAACTGTCAGTTCTGGTGAAAGACTTTTAGAATGTAGATAAATCATGTTGAAACTGATTAGAACATGTTCAAAACTTTTATTTTCAATGTTTCCAAATGGAGAGCTACGTGGTATGTATGCTAAGCTTATTATGTCACCTTGCAACATAATTGAAGTCAGTTTTAGGCATATTTTAGCATGCTGTCGTAGCGTGTTTTTGTTGGCAATAGTACCCGCAGAAGCTTATATTTAATTTTTTTTCAGCAAAACATACAAAATTTGCGAAGATTCCTCTTACATTATCGTAGATATTTACTTGTTTTGCAAGTCTTTCCATTGTTGTATTACCTCGTCACCCCTTTGAAAATCTTATACTGTTTTCCATAATGTGCCCCATGTTTTTGCTTGTAAAAAATGGAATAATTCCTTTTCTGTATATGTTGCATGTGTTACGTACCCTGCAGTTTTTTCAAATGGCACTTTTTCCCAACTCATTGAATAACATTGATGCACCTATAATGTTTTAAGCATTATGTTACAAGTAAAACTTAAGTAATGCTCAAAGTGAGGCATTCGCGATTAAAATTATCAGATATGCCATCTGGTGAGATTTTCAGGAACTACTACTGTATGTAGGACACTGCTGTGTTGGTCATTCAAAGCATGGGGAATGTTAGAAAGAGTAACATCTACTGTTCAGCTTTTGGCTCTAAATCGTTTTATAGATCAGAACAAGTGAAACGTTTTTCATGTGTTGCCACCCCCTGGAATCAACAAGATGAAAGGGAGAACTGAAGCGATATGTTTGCAATTTTCTCCTGCCCCCCACCTTTTCAAGTAAAGGTCAATTTCTTTATTTTGAAATCATTTCCAAGAGCCCATTACAACATGAGGTGCAGATGAAACAGCACTGCTTTGAAGAACCAGTGCATATACATTAGTTTTGTCTGAGTTTTCTGTTATTTTTGCCTGTCATAATTAAATGCTTCATTCTCAGCACAGCTTCACCTTCGTTATAGTTCCCGATATTCACATTTTTGCAGTTTTTAAAAATATCGTGTAACTTAGTTTCTCCCATAACAGTCATGACCATGTGCTACTACTAATACTAACTGAATGTAAACATTGGACGTATCCTACATACAGTGACCATATAGGAAGTGACACTAGTGCTCGGGGGGGTAATTTAATGGCAAATAGCATTACTCAAACTACAAAAAATTGCATTAAGTATCCCCATCATCAGATTCATTGCCATCAGGTTAACAGTAAGTCTCTTGGAGTGGGAGGTTTTTGAGCATGTGCTTTTAAATTTGCAATGGTGCACAGAAATATTGTTTGAAGGAAAACTGTTTACCATAGACAATTGTGGTGGTTTCCCCCCCCCCCCCCTCAAAGTATCGTTCTCTTGTGGGAAGGGAAATTATGGTATCCCAAGAAAGCAGAATTAGAAGAAAACTTAAAATTTTTACTGAAAATTCCTATGTGAAGAGTCCCAGGGTCCCCTGCAATAAATTGAATTGAATAAAAAAAAAATCTGAAGTGTAGTACTCTTAGGATCCCACAACCATGCAAACTTTTGTGATACTAGTTCATTAGTTGATAGCAAGAAAATATTAATAGGATTACATTATACCAAGGTTGTTTAAGGTTCAGGAATCCATAAATTCTAATGAGTTCTGTAATAGGTCCGGAACTTTTTCTCGCCCAATTTAAACTGTCCAAATTGCCTATTGTTTCATTGCATATTGCCCATTTACGCTTGCTGATTTTCACTTCTGGAGCAGAATTGAATTTATTTACAATTCCTGGATCTTTAACAACCCTGGGGTTAAAATTCCCGGAACCCGTAAATTCTAATGGGTTCCGTAACAGGAGTGGAACCTTTTTTCTCGCACAATTTAGATGTGGTCCAAGTTGCATATTGTTTCATTTCAATACCAAAATTGGACCGTATTTAAATATATCCGAAAAAGGTTCTGGGACTGAATTGAAATATTTCAAAGGTCAAAAGGTTCAGAACCCATTTATGCTTGCTGATTTTCACCCCCAGACCAGAATTGAATTTTTATTTATAAGTACCTTAGCCTAGCCAGTAAGCCAGTGTCCTAGTGCACATTGTATGTACACTCCCTCAGTCTCAATAATGAACAATACTGTCTGTGTATGCCGTAAAGAGTAAGTTTGTCAACATGACTGATACCAGGTGTTGAATCTATTGATACTAGCTATTCATGAGAATTATACATCTTACCAACCTTGACTTGAATACTTCAGGTTTTACCATTATACTGATTTGTTTGTTACCTTAGTAACAATTTACAAAGTATTAAAAGTTCCCAGAATTCACTCGTGAAGTACTGTCCATATGGCTTTGTCCTTACTGGAAGCACATCAAAAATTCCTCTTTTGTTGTATTGGCTTCAATGTGTGCGATTGTTGGGACATTAATTGAGGAGTCCCATCTTGGGAGTAGTGAATGGCCAAATATAGCTGTTGCCAGATCAGGTAAGTAAGGTGGTTGTAGCACAAGTGGGAACATGCTTCTCCGCCAGGAACTTTGAAATTTGAAAGGCCTTCACTCGGCAGCCTCTGTCTCACACCTGAGACACACCACACTTGCCACAATGGTGCACCAGTCCTGGGAACTTTTTAATAATACCTCGTGTATTGTTTACGTCTCAAAAGAAGTTATTGCCCCTTGCATATACTTGGATTACTTTAGGAGTACATTAAAATTGCGAAAGTAATATTTACATCAGTTACCTACCTGTAAAATCTCTTCCTCTTTGCCTTGTGGCTTCATGAAATTAAGAATGAAAAGTTATAAACAATTATATATTCTTTTGAAATGAATTTCAAGTAAGTTAGTTGCATTTTGTGGCGTTTACATGGTGTAGTTTATTTACTTTCTGTTGTAATTTTTGTGACTGTAGCATGTTCTAATTTTGAATTGTCATTCTTTATTTTTTGGGTTTCAATATACTAAACTGGAGGTTAAAAATGCATGTAAGAACATGTGAAAAATTTGTGGTACATGTGTCTGTCGAGGTAACTTTAATGCTAAGGAATGAGTTGTTTACAGTGTAAACGGTTCTAGAATGAAACTATATTAATATAATTAGATATAGGCATGCACTTCTTGACTGATTTTCTTTGTTAGTGTTATATTGAGTGCTTATGTTATGTATTGTGCAGTTTTATGGACAGAGTATCAAATCGCGGGCAATTTACAGCATGTGGGAGGAATCCTTCTTTGTCCTGCACATTAAGCATGAATCAAAATGTTCTAAATAAGTGAAATTTGAGATAAAGATGAATTCAATTATTGAAATGTAACTTCAATTTAAGGTTGACAATGACCAGATATTCCCAAACATGGATGCCTTTGCTCCATTTAAGTCAAATGCTACTCAAGATAGCAAAACAATAGCTTATACTGACTCATATATTTTTTTGTGGCAACAATTAGTTGTCAATATTAATTAGATTTGAAGAAAAGTATAAAGTATGTGTTGTCACAAGAATATGCATGCTGGTTTTATGTAATGAAATTCTAATGTTTTCCAAACAGAAGTAATTAACCATGTTATTTAATGGTTAATTTTTATTTGGTTTGCAGTTTTGGGCTTCTCAAATAAGTACAGTGAAATTGTCCACTGCCACACTATTTATTTTTTATTTTTTATTATTATTTTTTTTTTTTGTACAGTGTTGGTTTAAGTGAAGCCAAGTATTCCGTCCATAACATTACCAGTAAAAAACCTGAAAAACTTAGATAAATCAATTTTCAATTGGGAAAGTCCTGGATAAGCGGGAAAAATATTCACAAACCTGGAAAGTTAAGCAGTTAATTGTTTTTGTATACTTCAAGATTATAGACTGAAATTACTCCAAGATGTTCATATTCAGCAGTGTGGAATTAAAAAATAAACTTGGTTCATCTGAATAGTATTCAAAGTTCAATACCAACACCCACTTTTTTGCAGTAGTTTTCTCTAGCTGTACGACAGCACTTTTTTTTTTAACACACACAAGAATAGTAACAAATAATTGTGTGCATTAACTAAAGAAATATTGATAAATGTGTGTTCCAACACACCATCATGTATTAATGTGCTGCAGTTCATCAGTACCTCACGATTAAAAATTTGTCTTGTCAAACTGAGTTATGAAGACTACCAGAATCCCCATCACCCAAAAGCTCTGCACATGTTAAAATATTATAAACTGGTCTAGAAATTAATTTTAAAACATGTGGGGAAAATCAGGGAATTTGGTTTGTCAGGAGGAGTGGGAATCATGAAATACTGGAAAATTTACATAAACATGTTTTTAAATTTTTTCAGATATATGTATAAATAAATTTTAAATGAATTTTTTAAAAAAAATATGTGAAAAAAATATATGTGAAATTCCTTCTTATATATTTGTTTCTCTTTCAAAGCTGTGAAGCTTGCTCGGAAGACCTCATCAGCTTCGGCAGAAGGTAATTCTAATTAAAAAAAAACTCATCATTCTCTGTCTGGAGAGCATACTTCCCCCATGTCGATGTAAGTGGCTGCTTCTTTCAGATTCTGTTCCAATCTTTCCTATGGTTTTGTGTCGCATGGCCTGAACTCGTGGGAACTCATGGTCTTTTCTGTCTTTTTTTTTCTCCCCTGGTAATGTGTGGTATATTGGAATGCTTGCATGCCCTTCAATGCAACTTACCTCTATTGTTTTATGTAGTGGTGTGCTTGGTTTGTTAACAGGGTTTTCACAACTGGTACTGAATTAGTCTCTGTAGAACTTTTTCAAGAAAACTGCTGTGTTTATAAAGAATGGTTGATTGATTTTAGCAATTCTTAAAATTCAGTTTCTTTTCATGCCAGAAAAGTTTGTATTTAAGATGCGGTTGGGCTTGTAGCTTGTGATTTTATTTGTTTGTAGTTTACATTGGAGCCTGCATCTGCTCATCCTTAGTATACAGGGTTATTCAAAAAGAAATTCACACTTTGAAATGATTGTGAATTTATTTTTGAATAACCTTGTACATACATCAACCAGTTTGCTGACAATCCAGAAAGGATTTGAAAGCTTGAGACCATTATTAGCTTCTTCTCGATGCCAGTTATGTGTTGTAGTAAAACAAAATTACTCTGATTGTAAAAGTTTTCAGTAAATATACTGGTATTTGAAGAATATTTAGGTGATTCAAGATCACAAGGCAACAAACGTTTCTGGTATTTGTTGACTTGTCAAAAATTATCCTCGGACCAACATCGAACAGTGCACAGCAGTTTTCTCTCTTCCAACTAATATTGAATAGTCTCTATATCCTTTCCAGCAGAATGTGTTTGTCATAATGGATTTCTTTGTATTTGGGATCCAATATAGTAGTGTGGTATGCTGGTGGGTTCTCTATGTAGTTATGTATCAGATATGTACAAATGTATATGTAGTATTAGATTTTCGTGTGTGTGCATGAGGTTTTAATGTGTTATCAAATATTGATTGGGTGATAGTTGAATATCTTGCATATGAAACTGAGATCTGTTTTGTTTTATGACTGGTTCCAAATTAAAGGAGGGCTGTCCCACCCACCTGCACTCCCTTTTCTGGTTTCAGTCGAGCCATGCACCCCACTCCGGCCTTCTATGGCAAAGTGGTAACATTGTCAGCTTGTAATCAAGGGGTCCCAGGTTCGAAACCCGATGAAGGCACACAGTGGTTCAGATCCCATTTTAAAAATTGTAGGTCCAGTCCCAATTAGCCTATCTGTGCATAAAAGTGGACTTTCAAAAATGGTTTCAATATTTTACATTTTACTTCATGGTGCAACAGCCCTCCGAAGGTGGCTTTATGATTGGATGATAGTGCAAGTCCCATCTGTCTGGCTTTTGAGCCCAGAGCCTGATACTTCTTAGTTTCAAATAGCTCCCCAATTGTTCCTACAATGTTGGACCAACTCAAGGTTCTCAATGGGACGCTTAGCATCAAAGATGGCAGCTGAGAGCCCAATTCTCAAATGTAGGCCAGTTTTGTTTGTTCTTAAGTATCGAGTAGCATCAAATATTTATATTTAAAATGATTGATTTGGTTTATTTTACTTCGCTTTTCTGCCACTTTTGGCTGATCGCAAATATGAGGATGAGTGGTGATATGATGAAGGGACACTCACAAAGAATATCCATGCCAAGATCAGAACCTGGAACCCCTGGCATAGTAGCATGCTATGCTAACCACTCTTGTCACAGAGATCGACTATATTTAAAATGTTTGTGTGTGTTTAGTTAAAAAATTGGATCATTAACAGTGTGAGCAGACCCACTATTGGGAACTACTGTGTTTAAAAAGATACTTTTAATCCTTAAAACACTTGTTTTGCTCAGAATGGAAGTCATCCTTTTTTAGTACTTATTTTTGGTTCATGCAGAGAACTTACTTCTGTTGTGGCCACGTTGCCTGCCAGACAATATATTGTCTCAGCCATAGGAACTTTTTGATATATTTTTATTCCTGTAAACCACATATGCAATGAGATTTGTCAGAGCACTCGCACACGAAAAGAGTTCTGATCCCTTAAGTTTTTTTTTTTTTTTTTCAATTTCGTGCTCAAAAGGCTAATCGGTTGATTACAAGATTACTCTGTTAGCCACTACACTATTGGGGCCCCTTGTTGCATTTTCATGATGCAGTTGACAAATTTGTAATATTTTTTAGACATGTTTCCTCTCCTATTTAGAAATACAGTACAATAACAAGGGGCAAGAAACAAAATTTTCGAGGAACCTCCTGTGCAGCAGAAATTACTTGCTTACAAATTATTATTAATTTTTTACAATAATATACACAATATATTTAAATTAGTACTTGTGATTCTAGTCTTTCTACTTCAAGGAAGTCTTGCAACTTATTAATGTTGTCATTTCCCCACTATTAAAAAAAATGAGATAATGCTGGAAGAATTAAAGATATATTGCATTTTTATAATGCAGGTGGCACCAGATTCTGCTGCTTTTATAACTAATGCAGTTCTGTCCATACAAATGTAATTGCACAATTTTGAAGTGTTGCTTTCATTTCTTCCCATGCTTCCACATGTACGTTGCAATTGTTTTTTTTCCACCACTTTCATCTTCATGAGGATGCTTTTGTAGTCTCTTTAAGTGTGGGGTTTAAGCAAATCCCCACAGAAAAGAAGTTGTGGTAGGCTGGTTAAAAGACCTTTCCCCATGGCATAGTGATTATGTAGTCACCTTGTAATTAAGGGGTCCCAGATTTAATACCTGATGGAGGCACATAGTGGTTTAGATCCCACTTTAAAAACTGTAGGTCCAGTCACAAATTGAACACAGTCAGAATCCTTACACAATTGACTCTTCTCGTTATACAGTAAACCCTCGTTAACACGAATCCCAAGAGACTGAAAAATCAAGAGTTCGTATTAAAAAAAATTGTGCTAACCGGGGACTCAACTTTTATTTATTTATTTATTTTACCTAAAGTTTCAGATACAGTACTGAATGACCATTTTACACTGAAACAGTAACAGCAGGAAAATAACAACAACAACGAAGATGGCACTGAAAACAAATCAAAATTATACATATATCGTTAAAAATTTTCTAAAACTTTCTTCTGGCAAGAATATGTCCACATTTGGAGGCAGGTTATTATATGAATGAGGAAGCCTGTAGAAAAGAGACCGCTGTAGAAGGGAGAGCCTTGTGGTGGGATTGTGGAAGAGCTTAACGTTGCGGGTTGGCCGTGTGGGAACACGTAGATGAAATTTGTTGAACAGAAATTCGGATTTAATTTTACCATTCATGATTTTGTGCAAGAATTTCATGTCTGCTAATTCGTGACAACGACAGAAAAAAAAATTATGAAAAACTTGTGAAAGTTCCTGTTAAATGAGATCTAATGACGCAACGGATTAAAAAACAGTTCGTAATTCGTGGTAACCAAAATTTGCATTAACCAATAAAACTTTCTATAAGATATAATGTGTCCCTGCCGGGACCAACATTTTGTTTTAACAGAGTATTCATCTTAAGGAAGTTTGTGTTAACGAGGATTTACTGTAGTTTACACCATTGTTAAGGCATTTCAAGACACACAGGTTTCTCTTGTTAGACTTGACAAGTGACTATCTCAAGAAGTAGCTTTTGGTGTAAGGTTTCTGACTGATAAAAGTTGTAATGAATATGTCACAGTCTACCATGCTTTATTTGCTGGATACCTCTCGTATATAAATTAAGGGTGACTTGACACTAATACTTCAACATTTAAATGTATTTTTTTTCAATGCTAATCTACCAGTGTGTTTTGAAGAAATATTTGTGGATGTCTTGAGAAGCAGTCATATAAAGTAACTCCAATTTGTGAACAACATTTTTGACATAAAATTGAAAATAATAATAATATTGTAAAATTCAGAATATTTGCTATCCATCTTCTCACCCTCAATGTTTGTAGGAGGGATATTCAGAAAATAACATGGTGCAAGAATATTCTTTCAATGCAGCTCTTTGGTAATGATTGTTGATTTGGCTTGTATAGCCAAATGTATTTCACATCGGCTGTAACATTTTGTATCAAGACTTTTCAAATTATTTTTTTTATAGTATGGCTTACGTATCGCTCTCTTGGCATTGTTAAGGTCCTATATTGGACAAGATAATCTAATCGCAACAATTCTTACCAACTGTTGCACTGAAATATTAATCTAGAATTTGGAGATTGTTTTTAATCCGTAAATAGCATTTGTAGTACTGCACTCTGCTGTGGGAATCTCTGGGGCAAGGGAAGAGGTCTCAACCAATGAGAGGGTGAGTGAGTACATGTCGGAGAAAATGCCGTTGCAGCAACCAGCCGTTTGCACTGATTTGTTCCACCTACTCACTTCCTCCCCTTTTCTACCATTATGTGCAACCTTGCTCCACAGATTCCCAAGACAGAGTGCAACTGCTCTTGCTAAGTAATTTTAACAAGTACGTTCTTTTTCTGTAATTTATGGTACGGTGGAATTGAAACTTTTTTACCCTTAATGCAATTGTACTTTAAGACGTAGTTGCAATTAGTTATTTAATTGCTTCTTTCTCATTTAGCTTAAGTATTTGCTACAAGCTGTGAAGCATGATTTATGTGAATGTTTAGATTTTGTAAACTTTCTTACAACTACATTAGATATAAATCATACCTCGTTACTTGTATTCTGTAAAGCCTGCTGTACTAACAATATCAGTATAGAGATGTGTGGAATTCCAAAACTTCAATACATAAGATTCTTGATTTTGATTTCCTGAACGCTTAGCAGTGTTCAGTTTTCAATATCGCAGGGTGTTTTGAAAGCCATACAATCGTGAAAAGTGTAAGAAATGTTTGAACGCCGGTTTGAACTCAGATCATGTAAGAAATTAGAGGTCGACCAGACCATCAAATTTGAAATGCTAGTTTCCTTAATATATCCAATTTCCCGTTCACTTGTGCAGGAGACTCCAGCAAGATTTTAAATTAGAAATTGCCAGAGCTATAAAATTACAGCTCAAGGGAATATAAATTAACTCAATTGAAAGTTAAAGATCCTGGTAATGTAACATGTTTTTTTTATTGCCCTGTTTGTCTACCTGTAAAAAATAATCATTTAATTACAACTTAAAAGTATTTTTATCAATCAAGAAATGATAACAAAAATTAATCAATCAACTTTTTGAAATTTTGACAAATGGCTTCATGGCTTGCAGAATTTGGCAATCTCTGTTATAAGCAAAACACAATGTAAACACACAGTAAAATTCTGAGAAGTTTGTAAGTTGCAAGCATCAAGTCTCCATGTCTTGACAACAATGAACCACGTTCCGCACATCTCTAGTTATAACTACAAAAATATCAACGAAACTGTCACGTTTCTGTTTAAATGTATCAAAATGAATGTTGCTAAAGTGAATTAGAATATTATACTCATTGTGTTCCTTGTTTTTGCAGTTCCATATCTTTCTCGTGAAAAAATAGAGGCAATTCGTAGAGCTGCTTCTATGGATGTATGTCAGAACCCCAGCCCTGCAATTAACATAACAGAGAACCCCATTTCTGACACCGCCGTGTGTTAAGATCCAACAATAGGAGCAGGATGCTCTGTTATGAATTCAATGTATGTTGCATGCATTGCACTATTGTTGACAAAGAACTGTTAAAGCTTAATTATTTCGGTCACCTTTTTGCCCTTCCCGGAGAAAGTACGTAATTCTAGTTAATTTTTTTTCTATGTGCAAATCAATCACTTATGACAGTTGTATTTATATATACAAGTTATGTATTAGACTTGAGAAGGCTTTGTATGTAAATAGATAGCACCATGGTTATGAAATTTAAAAAAAAAAAATAATAAATGATTGGTTATTGTTGTACATGGAACAATTACTGCATGTACTGAAATTGTGTAAAATACATGTGCTTGTGTAATGAGACTATACGTTAACATTAGATGAGTTTGATTCAGATTGCTTGAAATTCAGTGCGCACAATTTATTTCGGTCTATTTTTAGTTTCTAGTCACAGCAAAGCATATACATCCGAGGATACCAGTGAATGTTATGGTTACGTTACTAGTGTTTTTGTAGGTGTTAGAACAGAATTTTACCTTTACGATTAAAATTAATGAATTTATTGCAGTGAAATTTTACATTTAAGTGGCGATCTTGTAATCTCATTATACTTACATGGTTAGGAGACGATGCTCTTGCACCGAGCATACAGTAACTGTATAGGAGTTTAAGAAAAATGTATGTAAGTGTACATATTCATGTATTGTTCTGTTAACTATAAATATCAATGCCGAATAGAAGGGTTTTGCAGCCAAATATGTTAAGCATTTTATTATTTTTTCTATGGAATGTGCCTGCTACATCGGTAGCTTCTATAACATATAAGCTTGTAGAAAAGAAATGAATTATTTTTAGTTGTATAAAAAAGAAGTGTTGAAATAAATTTTACATGTAAACTGTATTTCTCTTCAACAAATTGTGATGTTAGGAAATAGTATGGAGAGATCCTCACTAGAGTTGAGAGGAATGAGATATGCATGAAAATATTTTCATAATGTAACACTGACATTTGTATTTATAATTTTAATCAACTTGTGTTTTTGTAAAGTTGATAGCACTCTTTAATCCTTGACGGTGGTGGGGTGAGACCAGTGATGTGCGTCTACGCGTAAACAACAATAGTCTACATTCTACATGTAGATGACGTAATCTATGTAAACAACATGGCGAAAGGTGATAACTTAGCAAAGGGCGCCGTGGAATTAAAAGAAAATTATACTGCGTATCAGTTGCTGATGTGTGAAGATAACTTTTCATACTCTTTCTTCCAAATTCGAACAATTTCTCACCTAGGAAGAAACCTAATATAGGAAATATTCTAGTGTTTTGTGGGGAAAAGACCACTCTTGCCTGAAGACTGCCATCTGTTGTTGTTGTTTTTTTGCATAATATTTATCTTCTTCCATAGTTGATAATAGAAGAGAAGATACACTTTGTTGTAAATAGGATTCTTTTCATTTCGTTAGGAACCAATATAGTTGAAAGTCACTTTCATTTCATGAAACCCTTGAAAATTAATTTTAACGCACTTTAGATTGTCTACGTAGTCTATTTAGACTACAACCCAATGTAATCTACGCGTAGATTACGTGTAGACGTAAACTTATAGCCTACAGCACATCACTGGGTGAGACACACATTTTTCTTTCTACACTCTTTTCTCACTTGCTCTCTCTTTACTCCCCATTCTCCAACTCCGTTCTCTCTCCGAGGTAGAGGAGAGAAAGAACTCTTCTTTCCTCTCTATTCACTCCCCCTTTTTCCTCTATTAAAGTGGAAAGCTGAAGAGGAGGGGAAAGATGAGACAACTGATGGATAAGAAAAAGAATGGAGAGAGGAAAGAGAAAACGAAAGGGAGACAAGAGAATTCTCCCTCTTCCCTTTGATAGCTGAGAAACTGAGAAGAGGGATTATTGAGAAGATAGATGAAGAGGAGAAAGGAAAAACTTCTTTTCCCTCTTTCTCATCTGTTATCGGGGAAAGATATTCTACAATGGGAGGAAAGTAAGGCTGCACTGCATGAAATGCATAGACTGTTATTAAAACTTCTGTGAGGCTTTGTGTACTTCTTTTCCGTATTTTGCAAATTAGGAACTACACATTAACATGGAAATATTTTTATGTAAGTTTTAGAGCCGTTTGGTACAAATTGCTTACGTTGATTCCAGATTAAACAACTAAATTCCCGTTGGCTGCTGACGAAGCAATAAAATTCCCGAACACCTTGACTGCCTCAAATGTTTCTCTCACCACACTTTTGATTCTATCTGGAGGAAGGTCGAAGCCCAAATCGCCACCTCCAGGCAGCTCCATGGTGTAGGAGTACTTGATCCCAGCTTTGGCTTTTGCCCAGTCATCACCTCCTCCACCTGCAGGCGCTGTAAAGCAGAGAAAGTCAACTAGAAAAGTTTGTCCAATAAATAGAAAAAAAAACATACCAATTAGAGCTAAGGTGAGCAAATACTGATGCTTGAAAATTGTAATAATTAAAAGCCGTTCAAAATATTGATTAATTTTAGTTTGTAAGTATTTCACAAATTATATGCATCAATGTACCAAGAGTTTTACTTTAAAAAACACAAGAATTACATCAGCATATTAAAATACCTCTTATATAACCACAAAATCCAGTTTTCACACAAAACTGGTACAAAATAAGCTTTAGATAATTAGACTCTGTGAAAGTAAGTGTGTGACAGCATTTTTACAAAACCATGAAAGCTCAAAATGCCGGAAATTCCAACTGATATTAATGTACTCTTACTAGCTTATTAATTTTCCAATGCAATTTTTTGGCAGTCTATTTTCCTAGCCTTCTGTGTGCTCTTTCATAACTATACTAGAGATCCTTAAATATGTACTTCCCGAGTAAGTGGATTTGATACTTGACTTTTGGTCCTAAACCCAGATCAGAGTACTTTTTTTTTTATTCAGGTACCCAGTAAGTTGCTAAAGTTTTGTTGCTGTTGAGTTTTGCAGCTTTAAGTCCATTTTACACACAGTAAGGCTAATTGTGACTGGACCTACAGTTCAAAGTGGAATCCATACCACTATGTGCCTCCACCAGATATCGGACCTGGGACCCGTTGATTACAAGGCTATGATGTTACCACTATGCCATCATGGAGGTCCCTTGGTATAGTGCACCTTCTCCTACTGGTATAGTGATATGCATAAGTATTACCAAGCAAATTGTCCAACACCATATTAATGATCTTTATTTTACCCAATGAGAGCATCAAGAATTGAAACAGAACACCAAATAAGCTGCTGACAAACAACCTCTGCACAAGCATACATAAAAATCTATTCCTTAACCTTTAACGGACGAAGCCTTGTCCTCTGCAGACAGGACCTTCTCAAGCACACACTTTTGGTTTTTTCTTAAAGACAGGGCTTTTAGCAGAGGTAAAATTTATACATTGTGCTTCCTAATAATGAGTATTAAAGGAAGAAAGTAGAAAAAGAAAATCAAAATTTAAAAAAAAAATGCTCCTGTGGCCCTCACAATAGACTGAGGTACATTACTACAACCATGCAAAGTTTTGATGAATAAGAATGTATAAGGACTCCCCAGTGGCATAGTGGTTATGTCGTTGCCTTGTAATCAAAGGGTCCCACCAGGTTTGATCTCGGTGGGGCACATTGCACAGTGGTTTGGATCCCACATTAAACTGTAGGTGCAGTCCCAATTAGCCTTACTGTGCATAAAGTGGACTTAAATAAGTGTGGCAGTGTTGCCAGCCTACAGAAACAGTTTCTAGAATTGATATATGATTTTGTAATTTGAGTATGTCATACCTTTAGAGGTATACTAACGAACACAAAAGACAGAATTGAAATATCATGTGTGGCATGGTGGGAGAAATATCTCCCATCCCTCCACTAAAGGTTAAAAACATAGGATCCAAGAAAAAAAATATTAAAAATATTCATGCACAATACTTATGCTTCCCACTGTACATTTGCTGCTACTAGACAACTTGAGTCGTCTTGGCATGAACATAGCGATTCCTCCTTTTGTGTGTGTTGCTAGAGCTCATGTTGCCCAGGAGTGCACCCAAAGTTTAACACTGCAGGACACATGGGGTCTGTGCAGATAAAAATATGGCAACAGTTTCCTGAACGAGGCTGACGTTTCAGGAATTCTTGTACATCTGCTCGATCTATAGTTTATCATAATGTGCAGTTGTCACAAACTTTGGTGATGTTCATGTAGCATTGTTTCTATTCATGCAGTACCACAGCTGTTTATTTCTTTCAATTACTGTTTTAGTTTGATATAACTTCTATTGGTGTTCGGATGATTTCAATCCAGTGTGGTCTCCCGTTGGTGTAGTGGTAACATCATCGCCTTGTAACCAAGGGATCTGGGTTCAATACCTGGTGGAGGCACACACTGGTTCATATCCCACTTGAAACTGTAGGTCCAGTCCCGATTAGCCTATCTGTACTCCAGTGCAGTGTATTGCAAAGTAAATTAAAATCAATCATCCCATATACATTATAATAATATTTGGTTAATACACTCACCAAGAAGTTCACATGGAGACCCAACTGTGTAATTGGTCCCAGCAAAGTTATACAAGGCATTTGCTGCTTGCCTTGCAAGTTCAGCCTAAAAAAAATTGAACATTATTTACACGTTAAAAAATTATCCAGCAGGGAGGGGGTTATTTTTAAAAAAAAATGACCATAAATTAAACCACCACAAAATAAGGTGTGTGAAGGAAATTTTGGGGGAGAGGTGGATAAATAACTGCAATAAAGTGAATCTCAAAAATTTCCACGTGAAATTGCTTTTAAATCCAGCATCCCTCAAAACATAAGTGAGGTTTGATGTTACTTCTTCATTTTCTTCAGAAAATAGTAATAAAAGGCAACGAATAACAAAATGGCAGATCTTGCACTAGGTTAAAAGCAGTGTTAATTGAATTAAATCACTCTAAATAAATAATTTATAAAATAATGTACATAAGGATTTTGTAGATGAAAGTACATTAACCTCATAAAATGGGGATTATTCGGTTCTAAGATAGCAAAATAGAGGAAATAAAATATATGTACTGATGGTGTGAAGTTCATACGAACGGAAATGTAAACACAGGATTTCTCTCCAAATTTCAGCTACGAAGACTAAAAAAATATTGAAGTTAATATTTTAAGTTACAATTACAGAGTACATCCAGAATATTTTATTTTCACTGGAAGAAAAATTACTGAAATAATTATTAGTTTCATTAACAAACTCCACAAACATTTCCATAGTAGTTACAGTATCAGAAACAGAAAAATGTATTATTTAATTAAACTGTTCAAATATTTTACAGGGACGTTTACTAGAAAAAGCCTTTCTGTAAAAAACATATCTATGTTCATGGTGCCAAAAACCATACAAGCAATTTTAAGCATTTTTTTTAAAAAAAAAAAAAGATTTAAATAAAAAAAATCTACAAAAATTATTTTTAAATAAAAATCATGTTTTTATCCACCCTGATTAAACGTTTCTTGTAGAAATATAGGAGTAAAATTATTGGCAGTTACCCAGTGCACTTATTTTATCTGATATCAATCAAGTACAGATTATTCTGCCCTTACCAAATATATGCAATGATTTATATTCTTGGTGTGTGATTCTGTACTTTCTTTTAATGTTACTATTGCTCAGAAATCTAAATTATATTTTTGAGGGGAAAAAAATAAAAATAATATGGAGACCAGTAAAAGAAAGAAATGTGAAAACAAAGGTAAAAAATTGTATCGTCTTTTTAAAGATCCCTGTATAGAAATTTATAAATACTGGATTGGACAGGCCATATACAGGGTGGGCCATATTGGTGGATTACATTTTATTTTGTAATTTCAGAGTAGGAATATTCTATCATGTTTCATTTTGCCCTGTGGACTCCTGTCGAAATTGCTTATGGTGTGGAACGAAGACTAAGCATTATAATGACATGTTAATAATCTTCATTCTTGAAATGAGGCAGCGCGATCTTCCACAAATGTGAATGCAACAAGATGATGCCACTAGTCATACAGGAATAATGCCAATGAGAAACCTTAGACAACATTTCCCTGGGAATCTCATTTACTGATATCAATTGGTCCACATCATTAGATCTAGCATCACTGGACTATTACCTGTGGCATTACTAAAACTGAAGGATGTAAGCCAGAAGACTCCAAACGATTCCTGAGCTGAAGGAAAATATCCGAAGGAAGATAGAGGCCATTCCGGTAGGCTTGCTGCACCACAGCATGGAGAGAATATAACTCTTCGAGGTGGTACTCATCTACGGGATGTTATATTCAAATGATGAACAGCGCTGTGAACTCCTGTATGTGGGTTATGTATCACACACAGTGATTATACAGGGTGTCTACCAGTCAAGAAAGTCATGAAAGTCGAAATCAAGTAGCAGGTCAAGAAGTCAAGAAATTATAATTATGGTCAAGAATTTTTGCTATCACAATGATTGATTGATTGATTTATTGTATTTTACTTTTCTGCCCCTTTGGCTAATTGCAAACATGAGGATGAATGGTGGTCATGAAGAAACAACCAAATATATAGGGATGACTGCCAAATGCAGTTCAGGATGCATTAATACATAAAGCAAATCTAATTTTCTTCAGTTTTTATCTTAACTGCCCTTTTGGTAGTAGTTTCTGCTTAAATAAATATTTATTTTCTTAATTGATAATTTTCAACTTTACCTACGTAAGGATCATATAAATAAAGGTTAAGAAAAACTGAAAATGGTGAAAAAGTCAAGAATTTTGAATTTGTCATTTTGATAGACACCCTGTTATAGTAAATGTACATGTTTCATTCCTAGTAATGTGCATTTGAAATGTGTTCCATCAATAAGGTCCACCCTGTACAAAGGATGGAACAAAGAAAATAGCAAATTGTACAATCATACAATAGGAAGATCCCAAGGGAAACCAGGAGAAGATGGATGGCAGTGGAAGTCGCAAACTGGAGGAAGAAAGCAGAGATGCATAGAGGGGCTACAAGGGAGGCCAGGGCTTGATATCGGCCGTAGGTGCCATAGACTAAGATGAACCTAGAGTATGAAATATTTTTATAAAAACTATTAGGTATCAGAAATAAGTGTAGAAAACTTACCACTTGAACAATGTCTGCTGGAGGCTGGCACGTAAATGCAAACGAATGCAGAACAAACTGGAAAACAAAGAAAAATGAGAAATAGGATTGTTGCATTTTAAGAGAACTGATAGGAACAGAATACTAACATCACATGATGTCAGCATGTGTAAAACAGAGATAAGATCACAACATGTGGATTCTCAGGTCAACACCAAACCTTTTCCATGGATGGGAGAAAAGATTGCGTTGTGGAAGGGTTAACACATTGTTAAAATAATTAAAAAAGTATAAAAACTTAATTTCTTGATTTTGCCTCCTCTGAAGCAATCAGCCATTACTTTTTAACCCTTCCACATATCATTCTTCTTTTTCTTTTGTTTTGTACCATTCCTGAAGTAGGATTGAGTTCCATCTGAAAATCTAGAGTTATAAACAAAGGTACATATTATGATTTTATCTCAGTTTGTAATGGACTGAAGTCATTGTTAATGTCATCACCTTACAATCAAAGGAGTCCCAGGTTCGATACTCTGTGGAGGCTGATAGTGGTTCAGATCCCAGTTAAAACTGTAGGTCCAGTACCACTCAGCCATAAGGGTGGGGGGAGGTGTTACCCTTCCCCAGGGTGAATGGCATGTTCCCCCAGATCATGCCACAAGTCCCATAAAGTATTTAATTACAACAGCGTGTCTACTATTATCCTATTACTGAATGCCACTTTTTTTAAAGCTTTACTGAACACCACTTTATTTCCAATTTATCTACATACATGCTAGGGAAATTTTTTTGGCAGGACAATTTCGAATAATGACAAAACGTCATGAATATTGAGAAATCTGTTTGTCAGATTAGCTACTTATTAAATCATCGGTAGAAGGAATGAAAACATTCTTGTGGAAATATTCCTCTACAATAGTACGAGGATGGTTATCTAGTTTTGTTTGGTGTTTTGTTATTCTTAGAATTGCAATTTCAGAATTGAATGTCTGTTGACACCTTTCAGAAGCAGTTTGCAATATTAGGCTAAACTCTTCATCTGAAATCTCCAGAAGTCTCTGAAGCTGTTCTGCGACATCTCATGCGTAAGAGCAGAGGTTAAATCGTGATGAGGGCTCTCTAAATACTTTGACAACTGCACTAGTCATGAAAAGCACTTCACAGAGAAATAGTGTAATTAAGGATGTCCCCTTTTCGACTGCGGCTAGAAGATCACTTGCTTGTGATGATTCACTCTGGCAGCTCCACATAACTATTAAGGTGGAAGAAATTTGACAAAAACGCGAATTTAATCATGTTTTTCTAGAAATCGTCTTTTGCACACTGACAATAGTTATTTCTTCTTTACTGTTTGGTACATAACACAATAGATTGTTTGTAGTACTTCACCATTGTATGTATTAATCTAAAATACAAAACACAAACCTCACATACTGTACCAAAACAGTTTCTCACGGTGGAGTTAGACATGGCTGAAGTCAGGCCTAGATTTATCGTATGACTGCCACAGTGCACGCACATTCCTTTTGGGTACTGTCATTTTATTCGTGAATGCATCTGCCACTCCTATTACTTGCACCATCATATCCCTGGCATATGAGTTATTTCATTTCAAGGGCAAGTTTGTGACACTCTTCAAGAAGAACTAGCTCATCCCTTATCAGAAGCTACCATCTTAAATCGAGCAAGCGTGGGGTAAAAGCCATGAAGATGAATTTCTAAGTAGATTACAACTTATCTAATCCTGCTAAGAAAGTAAAATTAATTAGCATTATTCACTATTTAATTTAAATATTTGCAGGATTTCTGGGAGCTTCATCCACCCGAGCTCCCCTGGCTATGTTTCTGCTGTGTGAAACTTTAGTGGATGTTATTGTCAGAATCCACAAACCGTGCACGCAGAGATTTTTTCCATATCTGCTACATCAGTCTCTCATCGGGAAATATGTTGAATATTTTGAAAAAGATGAAAGAAATTTAGGTGGGGGTCCGGACCCCCTGGAACCACCCCTAGGATATGCCCTTGCTATTCAGGGATATTGTCAGAAAAATTCCCACCTGGGTATCGAACCTGGGTTTCCCACATAATAGTCAGATGCTCTACTGACTGGAACACCATTGCTACAAATAATACCGTATTTCACCACACAATCCTCGCACCCTGTTTTTTTAGTCAAAAAATTCATCGTGCATTTGTCACATCGGCGCACGAGATAACGAAACCAATGATAGCATCACAGAATCTTAAATTGTGTAAGTTTGTACTTTGCAACATTGTAATAAAATTTTCTCAAGTGTAATATTTCGACTACAATGCACAATAACATCTAAAGTGTAAACTTTATTTTCAGACAGGCAAAATGTTCGCTTAACTGTCATGAAGTTTTGTACATCAATTTGGACTATATTAAATTTTAATGTATCTTCACGAGTATTCCGGGCAACCTAATCTTGCACGAAAAACAATTTAGTAATAAATGATTTTTAAGTACAAGTAATGCCATCACAATTTTTTTAACAAATAAAAACTTCACAGAACGGTGGCACCCCTCTTTTTTTTGCAGAAAAAATTGGCATAAAATCTGCGACGATTGTGTGGTAAAATATGGTATGTTAAATACTAAACTAAACTCCACGATACAACAACCCTTCGAGGACCAGGGTTGGCCAAGAAGCTATTTATTGGGCCACACGTGGTCAGTGTGTAAAGCCCCATGATAGTGGTTGAGTGGATCTTGAACCCAAAGCCTAACAGAAATTCTTTCAAGTAGCTCCCCAAATCGGCCTCACGATGCCGGGCCAGCACAGACATTTCAGAGCTTCCACCAGGACAGGAATCGAACCCTGGACCATTCACACCAAAAACTGGAGTGCTAACCTTTAGGCTACATGGGAGCTCATTAAATAGTTGAGGTTTTATTTTGATTAGCAGCTGATATTAGCCTGTAGCTGCATAAAAGTCTTTCAATGTAGCGGTGTTGTGCCATGACAGATGAAATCCACATGTAGCTGAAATATATGTTCCTTTAACATTGGTAACAAAGTATATCTAACAATGAAACTATTCTTTTTCTACAGTTCTCTCAGAACTTTAATGATGTGAAAGTAAAATATACTTGCTGGTATTTTGGATCTCTTGCTATTTATTACATACTGGAAGATCACTTTTCAAATAAATAGCTTGTATTTACAAGGTGAACTGTCCCATGAATATAATATACGAGGTGTGACTAGAAAAAAACCAGATTGATGTTGCTGTCGACAAACGGAAGCAATGGAAGATTCGTATGTAGCGGTGTATCAGTAGTGCAGGGGAGTACTTTGAAGGGGATTATGTTCATATTGTACAAAATAACCAATAAAAGATTTTGTAGCAACAGTCCAGTTTTTTCTAGCCACACCTCGTATATAAGTTAAGCCACTGATTGACACAGGAAACAAAATTTAGTTTAATAGCTTACTGTACATTACCTGTCCGTAGCTGTGGAAACTGAGATACAGAGCTATTTGGTTCCTGTGGTGGTAGATAAAATTGGAATGAGCTATTATTTCACTTTCAGAAAAAGGTTTAGGGCCAGCATATATTTCAGAGCATGGGTCGCTGTCGGAACCAACTTCTGCAAAGAAACAAATAAGAAATAAGTTAATTAAAACATAATTTTAATATAATTCACAAGATGAAATCTCTTCAGTAAAAATAAATGTGTCAAATTCAAGTAATATTGGAAAGAAAAAGTAGTAAGTAAAAGTGTTTTTTGTTATTTTACGTTTCTTGGTGAAGCGATGATGAGATGAAATTGAGGAAAGGACACTCACAAAGAACATCAATGCACAGGCTGGGACTCGAACCAAGGACCTTTGGTGACAAGATCAATTGTCAACCACTTATAATACCCAGCCATAGAGCTGGCTAATAAACCTGACGATTTTAAAAATGATATAACACAGTAAATAGAAACATTGATTGATTGAGTTGGTGTTTAAAGTCCACTTTATGCACAGCAAGGCTAAACAGGACTGATTGATTGATTGATTTGATGTTTTAAGTCCACTTTATGCACAGCAAGGCTAATCGGGACTGGACCTACAGTTTAAAGTGGGATCCGAACCACTATGTGCATCCACAGGTATCGAACCCTTGATTACAAGGTGACGACGTTACCACTGCACCTTCGGGGAGGCCGATAAATAGAAAGAGTTTGTCTTTATTCATGTACTAGCCTTACAGTCGTATGTATGTCATTATTATTGAAAAGAAAAAAATTACACCAACATTAACCATCAACTACAGTTTTGATGTCCCACGGACCGGAGTGTTCCTTTTGTTTGTTACCCCGCCAGTAGTTTTGACCTTGAGGCTACCTCTCTTTCAGTACCTTTCTCAACTTCAATGTGCTGTGAAAGCGTGAAGGGAAAGGTTGCATTATCTGCTTCTGTGGTGTTCTATTTATATACTGTGGTCCCGCGGACCATGTTTGAGGGTTAAAATCACCGACGATTTATTACGATCAGTAAAGGTAAAAAAAAAGGTAAAGTGTTCCCCTGTGCATAGCACCACGCCATGAAGGCGTATAGGGGGGTGTGGGGGTAACGCCCCACACTTTCTTGATCCGGTCGTGAGTGGGGGTGATGTGATCAGCATCACGCCCCTGACCGCCTTTAACCCCCAGGGTTTCCCCCAGGTACCCATGTTATTCGACGCTGGGTGGGCGCCGGGGCCGCTTCCACCGTTAGAAAAGTTCCCGGATTTGAACCGGCCGGGGATCGAACCCGGGACCTTGAGCATGGTAGTCAGACGCGTTACCGACTGAGCCAACGCGGCCACCAGGCAAGAGAATTTCAGATTTTTTATTTGTGGCATATACTGAATAGAGGGACCCGTGGTTTTAAAGAATGAATGTTAAACAATAACTATGGACTAAATTCACGTTGATCAGCTGTGTGTAAATACTCAGTTGAGAGATATTTTGGCTTAGTGAATTTGTTTTCCTTAAACTCACAATAAAACAAAATACTTTTTTTGAGAAGTTAAAGAATAATGTTTCGCTCTCAAAACTATGTAATTGTGCTCAGTGAATAACAAAGCATACAACATGATTAAATTCACATCATTTAAAATATGTCCTGATATAGTTATATTCCTTTTTTACTTAAGAGGTCCTGTGGACTGCACAACTGTGTTAGTGCCCGGAACGTTCACGACAGCAGTTAAGGGATAAGTGCAGAAAATAACATCTTGCAAATGGCACCCAATTTGGTGTGTTAAGTTCCATGGCTTCATGGTGACTGAAATGGCAGCTTGTGAGGAATGGAATCTCCACCACCTTCCTCCCACAACCCACTACGTGATGCAACCCAATAAGAAAACAACAGTCAGCAGGTTTTTCTTCCCCAGAAAAGAGAAGTTTCAGTGACCGACTCCAGCAGTGTGTGGACCAAAATGGGCGCCATTTAGAAGATATTATTTTTCTGCACTTAATGTTAGTGTAAATCATATTGGCTGTAAGGCTAGCACATGAATAAAAACGAACTCTCTTTTATTATTTTATTTACTGTGCTATATCATTTGAAAAATCATCAGTTTTTTCTGCCTCACCCTGTACATTAAAGAAAATGGCCTATGCAGATATCTCCTGTGCACTACAGGTGTGTTTCACCTACATCACAAACTGTTGTATTGTAGCTTCGAGCAGCCGTGATTGAGGCCAGTTCTTGTAAGCATACAGAATTCAAGTGGGCGGGTGAGAGATACTAACAGACATTCTTGATTTAAAACAATGCAGTTGGTGAATATATAACGAACGCTAAGTGGTTGATATTTCCTTGTAAATGACAAATTAAATTGGCTGCAAACATGGTGGCTGTGTACATCCTGACATCACATGAAACCCACCTATTCACTGATAACTTCAATATCTTGAATTTTTTTTCTATTTTTATTTCTGTTGTGTACTGCATGTTGGATGCTTTCATTGGAACTGCTTCAGTGGGTGAGTGCATTAAGTGAACAACTAAAGATTTCACATTTTATATTTGTAGTTTAACAAACCTTGATTTAAATTGCTTTGCTAAGATTAACTTGAATTATTTCTCGAGTATCCAGTCACAAATCTTCAATAAGATATTTATTTTTTCTGTGGCAAGCCTTCAAATATTTCATCACCATCCTTCGAAATTTCCTGCCTCTGGCTGGGTCGGCATAGAAGTCCCATTTTTTCCTGGTCTTCATCATTCCTCTCTTTCCATTGTGTTCCAATCTTGTCCTCTTCTCCTAACACTCTCCACTATCTGCTCTTTCCACAGACATCTTGGTCTCCCCCTTGGCCTTATTTCCACTCCTTGTGCATTGTAAGCTTTTTTCTGATAGTCTTTCTGCATTCATCCTCTTCATGTTTCCGAACCATCTCATCTGTGCCTGATCTATCCTGTCCTGAAGCTTCAACACTGTCTGTCAGATCTCCTCATTTCTTATTCTATCCCTTCTAGTCTTCCCCAATATACTCCTTAAAAATGTCATCTCCACTGCCTGCATTTTTCTTTTGTCTCTCTCTGTCATTGTCTAAATCTGTGCTCCATACATAATTATTGGTATATAGTATGTATTATATATTACCTTCTTGCATTTCACAGGTACATATTAATCTTCGAATGCTTTGATAGAATCCACCTCCCATTTGTCCTCTTCTGTTTACCTTCTCATCTATTCTTCCACTTCTCTCAATTATGCTTCCTAGATATTTGACTACCCCCAACTCTTCCGTGTCCATGTGTTTCTTGTTGTTATTAGCACCTCTCTTTTCTACACTGAATATCATTCCTGCTCTTCTGATTTCCTCATTCCAAGTATCAAGCTGTCTCTGTACTTCTTCTTCCCTGTTTCCCCATATTACTAGGTCATCAGCGACAACAGGGCCTTCATCTGTTCCTCTCCTATCTTCTTCCCCACCTCTTTGTTAATTACATCCATTGTAATTATGAAGAGCAGTGGGGAAAGAACACTTCCCTGTTTTAGTCCATTACTTATACGAGGGTTGCTGGAAGAGTTTCTGCAAACTACCACCAACAGTGGCGCTAGTGTTCCGCTATTATAAAAATCGGAAGAATAGACCTTTTTTTGTTTAAATTATCTCGTACTGAACCACTCTGTTCTTCTCACTGGTGTCTTCCCACAGCACTGGTTGGCCTTGTGTGTGCTATGCACTCTACACACTACCTCTTCCTCGACCTCCTCCTCTCTTAGAGCCTTCCAAATCTTTGTTCTGTCCATGCTATCATATGCCTATTCTATATCTAGGAATGCCATAATCAAATCATTTCCATACTCGTAATGCCTATCCTGTAATTGCCTTATGGTGAATATCAGATCTACTGTTGATCTGCTTCTTCTAAATCCATACTGTTCCTCTCTCATGTTCAGCTCTGTTACTTCCCTTATTCTTTTCTCTAATATTTTCTCATATACCTTTGCTGAGTGGCACTTCAGTGTTATTCCTCTGCAGATTTTACATTCCTTTCTGTTCCCTGTTTGAATACAGGGAACTATTAGTCCCTTTGTCCAATCCCTTGGCACTTCCCTCTCTTGCAACACTGTTTTCAACACACTGTACAGTCACTGCACACCAATCACTCTTGCTCCTAGTATCATTTCCACTGACACCATCTCTTCAGTGCTTCCTCCACTTCTTTCCATGTGAGATTCACTTTTTCCTTCACCTCTTCATGTTCCTTTCCTTTTTCACTTTCAGCAATTTCTCGAAATGATTTTTCCACATTCTCTTTATTTCTTCATCCTCTTCTACGATGTTTCCCCTTTCATCCCTTAGTTTACAACTGTCTCCTCCTGCTCTTCTCCTTTCTCTCACTAATCCATACAATACTAGTCATTTTGTCGCCCTGAGCCATGGCCGCATATGCTGCTCCTTTCGAACGCCCCCCCCCCATCATTACGCAGCAACGGGAAATTGAAAATCAATTTTTTCTAAGTAAAACATTAAATTATAAAATAAATTATGAGACTTGTTACGCTATTTCAATACTATTAAGGACAAAAGGATATCTCGCTCGACCACAGTTAAACTGTAAAAAATGCGACACTAATTTTATATTATTATTATATTTTATGAAACTCTCTCTTTTAAACGTATCTTAAATGTAACAAGTATTAGGAAAGAAATGAAGGCTTGACTGCATATGTTTACCATTGTAGGTCTGTGATATATGATTGGATTTTTTTAATGTAATATTCCCGGATCTCCCGCATGGGTGATCTTAGGTCTGAATTATTTCCTGCGTTGTTCCCGCATAAAGCGGCTCTAGGTTTCAACCATTCTCAAATTAATGGGTACCGGGAGGGACCTTGGGAGGTAAAGGTGGCCAGAGAGTGGTGCTAATCACATCACCTCCAAAATGGCCGAGATTGAGAATGTGCGTGGCCCTACCAGCCACATCCCCTAAATGTGCCTTCATGACATGGTGCTATATGCAAAGGGAACTAACTTTACCTTTGCATGCAATATTCTTCTTCTTATAATGCTATCTTGCATAAAATGGCAACAAGCATGTTTCAGACATGATTGACCGAAGATAGTAATTTTATTAACATTAAATTAAAAAAAAAAAAAAATGTGTTCGCCACTTGCCACGGTTACCGACAAAGTTAATAAATTCGAAGTTCTACACTCACATTAGGTGCAAAATCATGACCCTTTATCAGTTTAAGGTCTCCTTTGGTGTAATATAGCAGAAAGCAATTTTAGTTCATCTTTTAATTCAGTAGCCTTCATGTGTTTACATTTCGGCAAGTTTTCTACACTTTTCAGACAAAAGATATCTATGCTTGCTAATATCATAAAAGAAATTGAAAAATTCACTATGATGTTTAAGTTGCTCAAATCTCTCTCTTAGAGCTAAAATAATCGTCTAGGACTTGGTAATAAAAATCAACTTTGTACCATTTATGAGGATCTTCAACAGTTTCATCATACTGAAACTGCTTCTTCCGATTTCGGCCCTGTACAGTGTTGCCTATCTTTGGATCATCTATATCTAAAATCGATGCCAATTCTCTCTCGTCAATCGGGACTCACAGGTTGCCGCCCCCGACGCCTCCACGAGTGGAGGGAGGGAGGCCCTGCCAGTCTGCCAAGTGATGTCTGAGAAACTTTCAAATTTTTCATCACTTCTGCTTTTTTCAAAGCTCTGATAAGTTTCCACGAAACCATCTAAAAAATCACTGATATGTTTCCAAGAAACCATCTAATAGCATCTAACGAATCGTAGATTAATGTTTTGAAGGTATTTGCTCATTACATTAGCTACGTGGAGTGAAAAGTCATACCAGATAACTAGCGAGAAAGGGAATGTAAAGCCACACAACTGGTTTGCAATACACTGAGCCTCATGTGCGACCATTTGGACAGTTTTATTATCACCATTCTTTGAAGGAGCGCATCATAGACCACTCCCACTTGATATCTCAACAGAGTTAAGGCATCAAATCTGTTTTCCCACCTTGTGACACTCAGGGGTTTTAAAGCGAGAATACTGATATCTTCCTTCAAAACGGTGGGTTGGCATATGTTATCTTCCAAGTTATATAATATAATATTATAACACTCAAGTTTTCAATAGGCTTATTTTTTTTTCTCTCTTCAAATTTTGCCACCCTGAAAATTTGATGCTCTGGGCGGTGGCAGGGCCCTTCCGCCGGCCCTGCCAGCCACTTTCTTCTTTCCTCCATCACTACTGTTCTTGCCTCTTTCTTCTTTTCCATGTAGTCTTTTCGTGCATTTAGTGAGTTAACTTGAAACCTTTTTCTAAATGCATCATTTTTTGTTTTCACTGCCTCTCGAGTCCTTTCATTCCACCATGGTGTTTCTTTCTTCTTTCCTTTCTTGCTTGGTCTTCCACATACCTTTTCGGCTGCCTCTACTATTTTTTTAAAAATCTTATCCATTCTGTTTCTACTCCTTTGGGTTCATCTCTTGGCACTTTAGTATGCAATATTTCTTGATATTTCTCTTCTATCATCTTATCCTTCTCTCTTGTTCCTCCCTTGCATCCTTTATTTTCAATCCCCTCACATCTCCTACTAGTAACCTGTGGTCACAGTCTTAAATTCTCACTGGGTATTACTTTAATGTTGTTCATTATCTTCTTTACTGTCCTCCTCCGTAGCCGAGCGGGTTAAGGCATTCACTCGTCTTGAGATCGTTCGCTGCGGGACGGCGTAGGTTCAAATCCGGCTCTGGTCGGAATATATTCGGCCTACGTATCGGTCTGGTGGCAACCCACCATCGTGAGGAAATTGGGGAGCTTCGAATGAGTAAGAGTAATCTGGTCACGGAGACCTACTATAACGGCTGGGTATACGTCGCGCCGACCCCCCAACTATTCCAATACTGGTTGAAGATATCCACGCTTAGAGGTGACGAAGGAAAGCGTGGAAGGGAGACCGGCAGTCGGTAGGTATGCCTAGGCCCTTCATGGGCTGTTGCGTGACGGATTATTATTTATATTTATCTTCTTTACTTCCTTGTTTACCAATATATAATCTATTACAGACTTTTGTTCATTATTCCAACTGTATCTTGTAATCTTATGGCTGTCATATTTCTTCATAAACCAGCTATTACCTCTCTTACAAAAGTTCAGTATCCTCCTTCCCTCCTCATTCGTCTGTCCCCATCCATCTGCTCCAAGTACTTCTGTATACCCTTTCCTGTCTCTTCCTACTTGTGCATTAAAATCACCCATACAATTTGCCATTCATTTCCTACGTGTTCTTTCTTCAAATTCCTTCTTTCTCCTCCTTTGCACATCCTGTTTGCGTGGAATACACTTTGATTATTTCTATTACTTTTTCACTTACATTCATTTTTAGTTTTATTATCTTGTCATTTACCCTCTCTACTTCCTCACTTATTCCACCTTTGACTACAAATCCAACCCCACTTCTCCTGCTCTCTTCAGTACCTGCCCAGTACAGTTTATAGTTTTTCCTCAATTTCATTTCTCCTCTTCCTTTTCATTTCGTTTCGCTCATTCCAAAGATGTCGATTCCTCTTCTCGCCATTAGATCCACAATTTCTTCAGTCCTTCCTGTCAGTGTTCCAATATTCAATGTCCCTATTCATAGCCCACTTTGTTTTCAATTTTCAGTCTCGATTTTTTTACGTTTTCGGCTGTCGGCTAATCGGGTCTGTCACAACCTACACCTGGGTGGTGGGGCTGACACCTGTGGGTTCTCAGGTACACCCTTGTTTTCTGTCAGGATTCCAACCCCCTTAGCCTTTCTGGATCCCTCCAGGCCCACAAGGCAGTGGGGGGCAAGCACTTTTATGGCAGTGTTTATTTGCCATGACAAAAGGCTGTCGATGAGTATCTGTGAGACTGTGTGGTATCTGTATCTGCCCATACCACTGGACACCCTCCACACCCTGATAGCCTTGCTACCTTGATCCAGTACTGCTTATTTGGGTTTCCCTTATCACAGCTCCTCTTCATATCCGAGGGGTTTTCACTATCTGTCACCTGTGACTGGTCAAATATTTAAAGTTGATAATTCACTTGTAAAAAGTTCAATCGTGATAAATATAATAATCACTCTACAGATCTGTTACTAAAGAACACCAATCTTGTCAATTGAAACATTGGTCAGTGTCTGTGTGCTAGGATGCTTATGGATAATACTTAGCTGTATGTCTTCAAATATGGCGATTTCAGGCTTCCATTGCATCACCACTAAAGTAGTTCATATAAACGAAGGAATTAACAACTTTATCTGATGTCACAAGCCCTTTTTGACATAAAAATGTCTTTTAGTATTGTATAACAAACCTTTCTACTATAATTCTTTAGTTCGAGGCTAAAATAAGGAGCCTACAAAATGTCAAAGTTCTGTTCTTTCTCTTTATTCATCATCAACCAATTCAATGTTACCAGCTCCTCACAAACCATCACTAACAAGTATGATGAAAATATTGATGTTTACATGTTTTTAAATGTTAAGCATGGACATATTGTGAAAAGCAGTACTATTAAAACTGATTTAATAACAAGTATTGAAACCAAAGTACATAATTTATGACATAATCAACATATACTTCATGTATCCTGTCATAAATTCCAATAACATCCGACTTTTTATGTACTGTGCAATGGCTATGGTCACACCTCAATATACATATTCTACCACATTTAGTTCAAATATACAATTTCCAATAAACTTTTGAATACATTTTCAATATGTATACATTATTTCCTAAAACAATATAAATGATCTATAAACAGATTGAAATTTGATCTCATGTAAAAAAAAAAAAGACATGTTATTTATAATTTCAACATCTTGCAATATACAGAGCATTCCCAGACATTCGCTACGAGACTCGGCGGCAAGTGGCCCCGGCGTCAGCGCGTGAACGGGGTCCGCGACAGTCGCTAGAGTCGACTATTAAAATTACGGTTTTCATATTGTGTATTAACCTTGACTACAGAAGGTGTTGAAAATGATGTCCCTCAGCTGAAACACATTCCTGGCATCTCTGAAGGAAATTGGCATTTACACGTGCAAGTTCGTCTACTGTAATTCTCCCGATTTCTCGTACATTACTCTTATTCAACTCACGGATGGTGTGCAGATTGTCTTTGTATACTTTATTTTTTAGAATTCCCCATTATTCTTTCCACTTTTATTCAGAACTGACCCTGTTACTCTAAACATTTTTACGAGGTTTAATATATTGGTCCTATGTAGAACGGGAACAGCAGGAAATTTAGTTGCAAAACGTCATCGTACTTCTCCACAATTCCTCTTTCCAAAGTAACACTCCACAAGATAAATCCTTTGTTGTAATGTAAAGTTTTGTGGAGCCATATTAAGCCACAATCTTCAACACACGGACACAACACAACACAACTTCCGAGGGAGGATTATACTGGTGTCAGTCTGCAACGTCAACAGAAAGGGAAAAAGAGCGAAGGCAGTGAGAGCGAAAAAAACAGACTGTAGCGTGCGTCTGTCGCGGAACCCGTTCACCGGGAAAGACAAGCGCTGACCCCGGACCGCTTGCCGCCGAGTCTTGTAGCGAATGTCAGGGAATGCTCTGTAGAAACAAATGTCATAGCAGCAATATTTGCCAAGGTGTATCATAATTAGAGACCGAATTTTAAAGGGAAGTCCTTTTTTATTTTTCAACACAGATCATGGAATAAATAACAGGGTTGATAATTATCTTCCACCAACAAAATTACATGGTTTTGCCTTCCCTTTTTTGCCCTTTTTCAGCCCACATAGCCTTTTTTTAATCTTTTTTAAAATATTATCCTTTCTGGTTCCTTTATTGACTAGTTTTTCAGCCCACATTCCTTTTTTGAACAAAACATTCAACAATTATCTATTTGGTGGAGTTTAGAGGAGAAAAAGAACAAGCGATTGTTGAAACAATACGATCTGGGCTTACGCAGCAACAAACGCATTGTAAGCGGCACGCCTGTTGGGTTGAAAATGTACTTATCTGCTAGATTTAGACTTTTCATTTTTGAAGTTTTTTAGAATAGTTTTAACTTTACTGTGTGATAGTGATGACAGTATTGTCAATGAAATGGCGAAGCCAGGTACAACACAAGTGGCTGCAAGCTATGGAATGCGGTAAGCTGTTGCAAGGGAGATTTCGTCAAAACGGATGGTAAGATTATTCGCTGTTTACCTCAAAAAAAAAAAAAAAAAAAAAAGGAAATGAAAAAGGACTTTAGTTTATTTTTGCACTCACTAAAAATTCTATTTTAAATGAAAGCACAATGTATACCATTCATATACAAAAAGGGATATGTAAATACGAAATTCAATGTAGCCCTTTTTATGTATGTATGGTATACGTATATTGCGGTTTCATTTAAAATAGTATTTTTAGTGGAGTAAAAATAAACTATGGTTCTTTTCTTCCCTTGTTTTGTCCTTATGACAGCAAGCTGAGTTGGACCTTCTTAAAGTAAAGAAAATATATAGAAATATTTACCCATCCAATGGATATCATAGTTTCTGTTGCCGTCAACCCCCATACATTCAGATCCTTGATTTATGGATCTGGTCTTCCTCCAGAATCTATCCTGAAAAGATAATATAATAATATTAATGGATGTAATATATATTTGTAACTCAATTATCCTGATCTACATCCCAAATGTGTTATCAAGGGTATGTAATATATGTATTTGCTGTATCCCATGCATGGAATCGAACTGATGTAATAATATATACTTGTAACTTTAATTATGCTGCATCCCATATATGTAATCAAGTGGATATATTTGTACTGCAATCATACTATATGTTATATGTAACAAAATGATGTGTTCTATACTACTGCAGATAGAAATATCAACACTGTAGTCAACAGAACGAGAATAAATTACAATTACAAGTAGGTATCACTGACAAACTATCATATTGCATAGAAAAGTGTTCCATAAGTGTCGTCACAGAAACTTTTACCTAGTGTAATAAATTAAGTGTAAAGTTTTTACTATCAATTGAAGTTTTTTGCATTTGCCTTTCTCACTCTGTTGCTTCCATTATGCCAACTCGAGTCAACCCAATAATTTGACTATTGCTTCCACATTTGCCAGCATATAAGATGCACTTCTTACCTTTAAATCTAGGTCTGAAAAACAGGGTGCTTATCCATAGGCGCCGACTCCATGGGGCTTAGGGGGGCTCGAGCCCCCCCAATGTTAATGATGTGGGGGCAGAGCCCCCCAAATAATTTTGCTTAAGAGGATCTAATGTATTATTTTTCTTCTCTTGTAAAGTTTAGTCTGAATTGTGCCACATGAACTTAACTTTAAATACACATTCGAAATGTTCTAGACCATCAACTTTAGGGGGCTGAGACCGCTAAACCATCAACTTTGTGGGGCTATGACCGGAGACAGCAAAACACATGACTTATTACTATATACTAAGTATATAATTATTATTTACTATTATACATATATTAATCAGAGACATAATGAATTTAGCCAACGACTTGTTAAAGACTGTTTGGGAATCCCCTAAAAGAATGCAAATATTTAGGAATATTATTGATGTGAATGAGAAAGCTGGCCATACTGGACTGCGACCAGTTTGCCCTCGTCGGTGGACGTTGAGAGCCTCTAGTATGCAACAGATCTTAAGGAACTACTTGAGAAATTTTCTGAAGAAGATTCTACTGACCAGCATTAAAATGTGCTGGATACCTGGAGACAATGCTTCACTTCAAGACATTTTTCTTTCTCTCCCTCTACTGCCATGTGATGGGTCCAATAGAAGAGGTAAACTGTAAGATTCAGTCTCCACGCATTGGTGCTACAGAAGTGGAATAAAAACTAAAATACTTGACTGACATCTTTCAAGGAAAGCGAATGTGTTTTGAGCAGTCCTGGCAGAAATGCGCAGAGGACAAACCCAGCCTCGTTGATTAGCCAGAATTGCCCCGGCAACATCACTAAGCAGCTTAGCGGTACTCCACATACATCAAACTGTGCTTGATAATTTGGACCTGAGACCGCTCGTTAATGAGTTTATAAAAAAAAAACCACTGCGTAGAGCAACTTTTGCTTTATTTTCAAATCATGTTCATATGTCTTTGTTGTGTATGTCACTTTATATCTTAGTGTACATCCTATTTTTCTTGTTATTGCAAAATTAAATTTAAAAAGTAAAATATTGTAGCAAGAACAAAAGAGTAAAACTATTTTCTTGCGGTGTGTTAGCATTTATGTAAATAATTAAATAAAACTGTTAAATATTGTAAATATTCGTTACTTTATAGGTTATTTGCAACCCATCACATGTCTGTTGCGGACATTAAAACACACCCATGCCCTCGCTGGGACTCGAACCCGAGACCTCTGGATCAAAGCGAGTTGAGTCGACCAGCCAACACGCTTGGCTACCAAGGCCGGGATAAAGCTGTTAGGTTGGTCCGTTAATGTAAATACATACTATTCAATAAAAATGTTAATTGTTATCTAAAAAAACAAATGAGCAGACACAAAAGACATAAAGAGACTTTAAAACATTTTCTAAACGTTTTTCATGTTACATTTCATTTGTATGAGGAACATAATAGCTGCTTAAAAACTGCTATACGAAGACGTAATTTTTATTTTTAAAAAAGGGAGGGAGTGAGTCATTCATTCATTTATTTCAGTGATCAGAGCTCCCCCAATAATTTTGACAAGTCGGCGCCCCTGTGCTTATCACACGCCGATACTCAGATTTTAATTATCTTCATTTATGGAAATTTTCTGTTATGAGTTAGACGATTTATTTCTTGCAGTGTGTGACGAAGATTAAAATGTATACTTTCATAGTTACATTAGGTAAGTTTTTTTTTGTTGAAAGTAGACCTACATACTACTTTATACGTATTTGAAATACTGTAAATTAATTATAAATACAGTTATAAAGTTTTTCCTTCCAAAAGGTGTACAAAAAATGGGATGTACCTTATGCTAGGGTGTATCTCATATGCAGGCAAATACAGTATATTTTATTTTAGAAATAAATGTGTCTGCAGGAAGATGTTTTTGCAGTCTTGCAGTGTCTGTAAGTTCTTGTTTGTTGAGACTGATGGCTGAAGGAGATGGGTTTTTAATTATAACACCATTAAGCCGTGTTTCCATTATTATGAAAAAATATAAATATGCTGACCAAGGCAGTAATTTATTTGATTAAAAACATAAACTAAACGTTTTTAATCAAATAAATTACTGCCTTGGTCAGCATATTTATATTTTTGGGTTTTTAAGTTTAACCGTGTTATATCATGATAAATAAAGATTTCCACATAAATTGTCCTTGAAATTACAGTAGAACGTAGTTTATCTGCATTAATTGGGACCGAAGGTTATGCAGATAATCAAACATGTGTTTATTTAATAAGGAAAAGCACGTACAGTACAGGTTTATTTTATACATACAGTACACAGTACTACATACGTATACAGTACAAGAAAACAAAAGACATGAGAAAACACTCGTAATATACGTACAGTACGTGCCTAAATTACAGTACTGTACCTGTTTCTTGAGTGTACAGATAACTGACGTTGCGGATAATTGATGTGCAGATAAACAACGTTCTACTGTATTTGTGTTCTTAATCATGTGTACACCTTCCTTAAAATTTTTGGCTGAAATTTCTGAGTATAAAGAGGTAAAGTTCTCCAGGTACTTTGCACCATAGCATGAGGCATATATAAGGGGATGTGGGGTAGGGTCCCATACAATCTATTGATCACAGCCATGTTGGAGGTGATGTGATCAGCACCATGCTCTGGCCACCTTTAACTTCCAGGGTTGCTTCCAATACTCATTCATTTGGGGATAGGTGAGCCCCGAAGCTGCTCTATGTGGGGACAAGGCTGGAAATATTCCCACCTTAGATCACACACCCTGGGAATCAAACCTGGGTCTCCCACGTGGTAGTCAGACACCCTACTGAATAGACCACAACAACTCCTGAAATTTCTTACTAGATTGATTTTTGTTAATATAGCATCACTTTTGGCTAATTATGATGATGAAGATGAGTGATGAAGGGACCTTCTCAAAGAACACCCAAGCCAGGATTCAAACCTGGGACTTCTGGTGTTGTAGCAAGTGCTAACTACTCCACCACAGAAGTCTGCTTCTATGTAGTATATCACCTGTGTGTGCCAAATTTTAAACTAGTATTGCTCCTACATCTATTAGTTTCAATTTCAACTGTAAGATCCCATTTCTGCATGGATAATAGTAATAATACCAAAAGTACCACTGAATACCAGTGTTAATTTAATTGATTATATTGTCCATACCTCTAATGGCATATTTATATCAACAGTGCTACTAACATATGCTTTTGAGGAGGTTGACATTTTGATGTGTTACGTAGAATCATGGATGATTGATGGTGAACCGTTATAAGGTGGTTGCAGAACACTAGTTCAGATGACATGATAGCACATCGCGCTGCGACGCCAAGGGTCCCGGGTTCGAATCCCGGTCGGGCTTGGTTGTTTGTGAATGTCCATTCATCAATTTCATCATTTCATCACTCATCCCCATCTTCGCAAATTAGCCAAGAGGCACAAAACGCGAAGTAAAATAAACTAAATCAATCAATCAATCAATCAATCAGATGACATGAAGACAACAAATTTTCTAGCAACATTTTGCTTGTTGAGGACTTATTTCAACACTACGAGCCCATGAAAAAACTAGATTTTCTTTCCTCTAAGCTTGATTTATTTATTTTACTTTATATTTCTGCCACTTTTGGCTAATTGCGAAATTTCCTGCATGCATGCATTTCAGATTCACAGTTGCCACTGTCATTTATTTTTTGTCTAAAACAGGGTTGTGCAATTACGCGTAAGAAATTATGCATAAAAATTAAAAGAAAACATGGCTTTTGCCATGGTGGTTGTTATGTATGGCAGTTCACAGTCTTAGAAAAAAAAAACTTCCAAAAACTTTCCTTCCGAATTTGTATGTGCTCTTCTATTGCAATTTTACAAACTGCCATATTCACATTCACATCATAATTAGCCTATGCAAGTGTATATAATACGTATACAAAATAAATTTTAAGCTGTTACTAAAACTTTGAAATCCAATCTAAATAAATTGTCATTAATTTTCATGTTATAAATACAAGTACTAGTGCAAGATGTTATATTAACACATTTCTCAACTTTTAAAAATATGTGAAAGGGCAGTTTTATTTTTAAAAATCTGTTAGCGAGGGTGAGGCTGTGAGGTGGCTGTATAAACAATCTTCAGAAAATGATGATTTTGTAAGAAAACTAAAGATTAAAATGTAATATACAAGGTGCATTCAATAAATAACCGGAAAAGTAGTATAAAAAATCTAAAATACAACCGTGAATGTTATATGTTTGTTATTTTGTGAAGGCATCTGCAAGCTATTCACAGCTGGGGCTGGCACACCTGCCTCGTGCACGGGACGCTGGGAAACAGTTACACAAGATGGCGGCACCCTTACAGGAGTGCTCCAAGCTGGAGCAGCGAAGTGTCGTGAGATTTTTGTTGAGTGAAGGTGTGAAACCGATAGAAATTCATCGCCTCATGATAGTTCAGTATGGTGACAACTGTACGAGTCTATCACAAGTGTACGAGTTCAAACAGGGCATAATCAGCGTTGAAGATTCTCCACGTCCAGGTCGCTCTGTCACTGAAATCACGGAAAGCAACATTGCTCAAGCAGAGGACTTGATACAGGAGAACTGGCGTATTACTGTCAGTGAAATTGCTTCCCAGATGAAAATAAGTGTAGGATCAGACCACCATATCAGTCATGACATAATGAGGTTCAGGAAAGTGTGAGCGAGGTGGGTTCCTAAACGTTTGACACTGGAAATGAAGAAGAGACGTGTTCATGTGTGCAGGGAGCTTTTGCTCCATTATGAAGCTGACGGTGTGGCATTTCTTCATCGTATTGTCTTTGGAGATTAAAGTTGGTTCATTTCTATGAACCAGAACATAAATAGGACAACAATGGAATAGTGACATCCTTCGTCTCCCAGACTGAAGAAAGTGTGTGCTCAATGGAGTGCTGGAAAGATCATGTTAACTTTGTTTTGGGACCACAAGGGACCAATTCTTGAACATTACATGCCCAGAGGTCATAATGTAAACAGTACCACCTAGTCCAACCTTTTGCGCAAAAAACTGAAAGCAGCCATTCTGCAGAGACTACGTGGTCTGGTGTCTGCTGGTGTGCTTTTTGCTCCATGACAATGCGAGACCACACACTGCCAATGTCACATTGTCTACCATGGAGGACCTAAAGTTTGAGTACTTACCCCATCCTCTATATTCACCCTATCTCGCACCTTCAGATTTCCACACATTTGACCCACTGAAAGATGGACTAAGTGGATCGAAGTTCCTGAATGACGACCAAGTCCAGTCAGCGGTGCATGAGTGGTTACGCACGTGTCCAAAAGATTTCTTTTCGTGTGGAATCAGTGCCCTTATTAAGCCCTGGCCTAGGTGCATTGAACTAGGTGGGGGACTATATTGAAACATAGTACTGTAGTTCTTTTGGTGCTTGTAATAAATATTTGTTACAACATATTTTCGGTTATATATTGAATGAGCCTTGTAATTAAAGTAGTTTTTATATTAGTAATTTACAAAATAAAATTACTTTTTAAATGTGCGTAAAAAACTGGTTTTCTATGCGAAGTAAATTACTAGTAAATTATGCATAATTTACGTAAAAACATAACGAGTAAATAACCTTGCCAACCTTGGTCTGAAAACATTAAATTTTATAGTATGTTATGGAAACATCATGCAGTTCCAGTGAGCATATGTATAGTTAAGACGCTTCTACAAAGGAAATAATACTCACAACTGTATGTGCAAACTCGTATCCATCAGGGTTGATGACAGGAAGAATATACCAGTCGACAAGGTCCAGTAAATGTTGATGCTTTGGGTTGTTTTCTACCAGTTCCTGGATGATGTACAAAACAACTGCAGGTGATATCCATTCCCTGGCATGGATACCTGTAAAAAGTTCAAATTGTTGAGGATTTATCTCCAATATCCATCATTTGCGTGAACTCAAAGCTTAAAATTTCCAACTATTTTCAATACCTGTAATTTGGACTTAACATTCTGTAATGGTTCTCTTCACCAATAATTTAATGCAAGCAATCCATAGAGTGGAAAAATCTACTGCATTACTTGTTGAATTGTATTCGACTTTTAACCGGCACATGTTTTTAATTTCATTGTTTTGTAGACTGTACCTGGAGTAGATTGTTACATTCATGCATGCGTGTATTAGTTTTTGAGCCATGTTACATGTGCACATCTACGTAGATTTGCATTTTGTGTTCATGTTATTTTGCAACACTTTTCTGCCAAATTTGATGAATTGTGGCAATGAAGATGAGTGATGATTAGATGAAGTTGATGAAGGGACACACAAACACTCATGCTTAGGCCAGGTTTCGAACTTCAGTGGATCGAAAGTCGACCAGTGAACCACCATGTCTGCAGAAAGTTAAAATGTTGGAATTTAAAACATATACAGTGGTTACAAGTCCACTACAATTCATGCAGTTACAAACAAAACAATGAACTATTGCAAGAAGATGACATTGCTGAATGTTTTCCAGACGTTTATATCTAAAGCTCAAAATAGTGTTCAATGAATCCAAATACGAAATTGGTTCATGGCAGACCTAGAAAATATATGCTAGTTAGTATAACTTGTTGCCCATGTAACCTGATGTCCCACTAGAATGCCTTCTGGCCTCTAAACTATCTACAATTGGTATTAATTACTAGTTCTCATTGCATACGCTCCTTAATACTGCAATAGTTACAATCTTTATTCAGCATCTTTGCACAGGATTTAATTCAATTGGTATTTGTTGATTGCAATTAAGTCGTCGTCATAGTCCTCTGGCCTCGTTGGTACAGAAATCATCTGTTCTGCCATTACTCACTCTCTCACTCACTCACTCTCTCTCTCTCTCTCTCTCTCTCTCTCTCTCTCTCTCTCTCTCTCTTTCTTTCTTTCTTTGACTGTCCAATAACATCCTCCACATGCAATTCTCAGCATGTAGTATATGTCGAATATTACCTTATTGCAGTGGTTTCCAACTTTTTTTGTTTCACAGCACCCCTAGTGTTTCAAGATCTTTTTCACGGTTCCCAAGTCCGAATGTAGGCCTTTCTTACTCTTGCAATGCTCAGCGTGGTTAGGTTGCTTGACTTAAGTTAGAAAGTAAACACATATTTCAACTAAAGAAACAATTTATATGTAAAAAGTACTAAGTAAGCACATATTTTGAATAAGCGTCATTTCAGTGGAAATAGTGCAACATTTCCCAGTACCCAATATGCCAGCCATGGTACCCCAGGGTGCCACAGTGCACACTTTGGGAACCACTGCCTTATTGCATTTCACAGGCATGTTTTTGTTCTGTACCAATCCCCTTACACTTCAAAAGATTCTGAGGAGAATTTAGAAACTAAATCACCCAGTAGAGAAAAAGTGTCAGTGGACACTAGTTTTTCGTTTGTAGAATTTGTCTCATTTTTTCTCAAGGGATTTTTTTTCTAAATAAGTCTACAAAGCATGAAATTAACGAGAATCAAATTTACATCCCATAAATTACATGAATGGTTGGGTTACCATAAGGTTAATTCTGATTGGCTGCTCCTAGCAGTTTAATAGACTTATGTAATCATGAAACTAGATAAGAACAAAAGCAAGCCACATGAAAAAATCACGTCTAGATGAAACTGTAAGCTGATTTATTTTTCAGAATTTGGAATATCATAGTGATTATCCAAAGGGGAGGAAAATTTAAAAACATCTGCTCTGGAGGCAGCCCAGTGTGTAGTCTGCATACACCCTGGAAAAAATCTTACTTGCCCCTCCTGGTAAAAATTCTGTGGCCATCCATGCTCCTGGCATCAAACATAAAAATACATCATGGGCCAGTTGGAATAACTGGTTGCACAACAAGTTGGAAACATTGCATTTCTTCTTTGACAATCACAAGGACATTCTAATAGGAAATATAGCTCTGCAAGAAATGGGATTAAATATAGCAAAATAACTCAAAGAGTTTAATTTAGCACTTACCTCCATCAATAAATATTGCTGGTTTCGGGTGGGTACGTTTGGATATGGTCAATAATTTTAGTTGTCGACCTTCAAATGAGGTTCCAATGGTTTGGACGCTTACAAAATTTGGGTATGTTGCAGCTAAATAGTCAAGATATGCATTGATCTGAAAGAGGAAAATGCAACTTGTTATAACCTAACCTAAAAACCACCTTAAAGATGAGGGGTACACTTTTTTTCATGAAGTATAAAGAGTCAAACGGAAGCTAGAATTTTACACGAGAGCTTTTGGAAGAATTACCTCACCATTTACTCTAGAAGCATGTTACATAATGTAAATGCACTAAAACAGAAGAAATGAAGTCAAAACATTGCTCTGATAAGTGAAAATTAAGTTGAACAGTAAGCTTTTTCATCTTCCATAAGAAATGTATGGGAGTCATAATATTAATAATTTTGGTCAGCTTTATGTAGCTTAATAATAATTAACTGACATGACAACTGCAACATGAGGAGAAATTCCGTACCATAGACAAAAGATAAGATTCAGCTACTGTAGTACTACTACGTACTACTATACACCAATAAACCATATTGTAAGAAAAATAAATTCATTTCACCAGCAAATACGTACATGTATTTGTGGGATGTCAACATATTGTATTTTGTACTGTAAATGCACCAGGGGTAATTTCGGTGTGAAAAGTTCTCAATTAAGTTAAGATATGAGCTTCCTAAGTTCATAAAACATAGCTAACCATCAGGAGATAGTTAATTATTACTGCTTCTACTACTTCCTGATATATAGGCTACGTGTACAACAAAAAGGAAGAGGCACGGGTGTCTCAGGAAGGGTTAAAAAACAGGTATTCTAACTCCACTGAAATAAGGAAAAGCTACGTACTTATTTTTTCTTTTTCTTTTTTACTATCTCTTTTGTTTGTGCTTATACCTCCTCTCTACCTGATCATTTTTTACATATATTTCTCCTGCTTTATTCTTTCCCCCTTCTAAAGCAAACAAATTACACAATTGCATCAATCAAATTATGACATCATAATGTGCCTAACGTATTCCTTTTATATTTAACATTTCAAATGCTGCATTTTTAAGTTACAATCTCTCTTTCACCTCTTATTTCTTATGTTAATTTTTTATCTCCCTTCATTTACTTATCTCTCTTTTTTTACTCCTGTGTTTCTCTGTCCATGTATCAGACTTATTCCTCTACAGCTCCCTTCCTCAAACATTTGCTTCTCCTGATGACATAAAACATTACATCACTTGGTGGCTCATTCTGGAACATTTAACCTGGTTTACTGCAACAATTCTTATTTATTATATATTTATCACACACCCCATCTTGATTAGTTAAATTAATAGAAATAAAACGGGCATGCACCAAGGGAGCAACACTGCCTCTACCAAGCACGGCATGAAAGCAGGAAGGAAGAAGCAGCATTCTCCTGTCAACGCTGAAGCTGAGCCTGCAGGCCACGTGTTTCAAAATAGCCATTTGCTTTGGCTCCCTCGCCCTATCCACATGCCATTGGGGAGGAAGCCCGGTCATCAGAAGGGTGCGATGGAGATCGATAGTTTGCATAATATATAGAATGAGCAATTACCCATACATTAAAGCTAAATGTATATAAATATACGAATAAAGTTGGATTACCAAAATGCGGCAAACATGGAGAATACACCACTGATGTCACTACATCTCACTTTAGAACAAAATTTTCAGACTTTGCCCCCTGTTGCAAAACTGTTTGTGGTGCCCATTATGACAATAAAAATAATACATTGTCATAACTACATTTGAAAATGGTTAGGCTAAGTCCAAAATTCCACATTTGTGCAATATCTATAATAATTTAGTCATATGATTGCTCAAAATTTTATTCATATAATGCAATTAAGTGTCTGAAATTACTATTTAAACTAATTTCATTAAATATGATGTTTAAAAAAGCCAATTTGTATATCATGACAAAATTATCAAATTGTGCAATATTCTGAATTCATATTCATAACAGTTATTTTTGACTGACAATATGAAAAAACAAATATCTTCAATCATATGTGTTCTTTCAGGCAAGCAAGATAAGTTACATTCAAATTTATAATTAAATTTATTGAAATTATGTACATTTGCATTGACATCAAGGTTTATATATAAAGGTCAACTCTTTAAAATTGTTCAATGTTTAATATGATGTCATACTTGGTATTTTGTACCAACATTCAAAAAATAGTAATTGTAATCATTAGATAAGTATATTGTGATATACATAGTAAAATAGCTGTAACAGAGCAAATATGTACATTTACAACACAAACATTCAAGCTGTTAAGCACTTATGGACAAAAATATAAAACAAAAACAATTGAAAATAACACATACTAAAAAATCTGGCTTGAACTAGTTGCTCTAAGACTAGTTGTCTGTGACTTTAGAAAAATCTCAAGATGGATGGTACATAAGTAAAAATGTGACGATTGGTGAAGGTTTGATATCATTAAAAATCTGGATCTTTTGAGAGATTATACTTGATCAGTTTATCTTTAATAGTTTGTTGAAACTATATAGAGACATTTTGTTGATAACAGAAGCTTGAAAATGCTTTTATAATGGAATAATCTGTATAACGAAAAAGGAAAGATTTGGAACTGGTGTAAAGTGCCTAGTTTAATAATTGAGAGCAGGAAATTATTATCTGCTGGCATCAGCATTAACTAGCTAGTAAATGAATATTGCATTATCTAAAATGAAATGTTATGAGAAATAAGACTAAGTGAGTGTAATATTTTCTACATTTTGAATGTGAACAAGCCAAATGTGAAGTTTTGAAAATTGAAGGAAGCCATCTTGTGGACCTGATTGAGGAATCTGACATGTTGAGTGTGCTCAGATGTAGAACTGACGCATACTCAAATATTTAGTGAAAAACTTGCTCTGTCTCACAAGGAGATAATAAAGAAATGTTTTCTACATATAAATAACATTTATATGTTATAAATGTTCTTGTAAATAATTGCATAATTTGATGCTATTGTAATTTTTGTTGTTTCTAGTTTTTTCTTCTTCTTTCTTTTCATTATTATCAATATAATAATTATAAAGTTATCAGTATATGTAAATTTAAATTTCCTTTTCAACATAGCACCATAGTTACCTATTGCGCCAATACTGAGTTTAAATTATACTGACAAAGTTGTTATATATTTAAGATTATGAGACGTCAGGTGATTAGTTGAAAAGGTTCAAGCTTATAATAATCTTTGTATTGTTTTGCTTCTTGTTCTGGTTTCTGAGGTTAGGTGTTTTTACCTTTAAATATGTCAGATCCAAATGGTGATTTCTGCTTGGCAGATGTTATGGCTGCTCTCAATGCTATCAAGGATGGCCAAACAGATCTCAAAGCTAATCAGGAGGATCTCAAAGCTAATCAGGACAAGATTAATGCTCAATTGACAGAGCTGAATGATATTATTAAAACTAGTATCTCAGAAGTCAGAGTGTTCAGAGGTGAAATCGAAGCTACTTGTACAGAGCTTAGAGAAGAGATCAAAGATGAACTCAAGGTGGGCGAAAATACAAAAATGGCGGCTATATGTGTGGAAAGAGCTCAGTTAATGTCAACCTCAGATAAGTTAGAGGAAATATATGATATGTCCAGGCTTCTGCAAGAACAGGGAGATAAAAGTGAAGAAGATGCAATTTATGTCAAAGAACAAAGTATCTTGAAACTAGGAGAGACTTACAAGAAAGATGGCAAAGCAAAAGAACTGTCTGAACTTATTAAGCAGACGAGACCCTTCCTCTGCACCATTAGTAAGGCAAAGGCAGCAAAATTGGTTCGTGCTCTGGTTGACATGTTCTTGGATCTGGAAGCCACCATTGGCAGTAAAGTTCAGTTGTGCAAGGAATGCATTGAGTGTACAAAACAAGATAAAAATACTATCCTCGGGCAGTATTTGGAAGCCTGCCTAATAGCTTTGTATTTTGACACTGGAATGTTTACTGAAGCTCTTCACTTAGGATCGACCTTATTAAGAGAACTGAATAAGTTTGATGACAAAATGTTATTGCTAGAGGTTCAACTTCTAGAAAGTAAAACTTACCATGCCTTGAGTAATCTTCCAAAAGCACGTGCAGCACTTACCTCAGCTCGGACTACAGCTAATTCAATATATTGCCCTACAAAACTACAAGCATCGCTTGATATGCAGTCAGGCATTCTTCATGCTGCTGATGAGATAGACTTCAAAACAGCATACTCTTACTTCTATGAAGCATTTGAAGGCTATGATAGTGTGGAAAGCTCAAAGGCTTTGACTGCATTGAAGTACATGCTGCTGTCTAAAATAATGTTGAACACACCAGAAGATGTTCAGCAGATCATAAGCGGGAAACTGGCTCTGAAGTATGCCGGAAGTGCAATTGAAGCTATGAAGTGTGTTGCTCAAGCAAGTCTTAAGAGATCTCTGGTAGACTTTCAGGAGGCTGTGGATCAGTTTAAAGAAGAACGGGAAAATGATCCAATTGTTCGAGCACATTTAGACAGCCTTTATGACACAATGTTGGAACAAAACCTTTGTCAAATCATCGAACCTTATTCTCATGTTCAGGTGGATTATGTTTCAAAATGCATTAAGCTACCTGTAAACCAAGTAGAGAAGAAACTTTCACAAATGAATTTGGACAAGGAGTTTCACGGTATTCTAGACCAAGGTGAAGGGGTGTTTCCCCAAAGTGTTCCAAATGTCCAGTGGAAGGATAGAATAAGGAAAGGCACCAAATTTAAATTGAAAGAAATTAATAAGACTGTTTTCACCAATTGCCCAGGTGCAAGGAGGAAAGTAACAACCCATCCTAAACATGTTCGTAAAAGAACATTCCGGCAGAGATGTTTGAAATTATGGAGGAGAAAATTTCGTCTAGAAGCATTCCATGCTTACTCCTCACATATTTGTACTTTGACTGTGATAACATACTTGATCATGCATCGTACACATGTACGCAGAAGATGTCACGATGATGTCATGAAGTTAAAGTTAACTTCAAATTTGTAATGTCTTAGACTTACATTTTAATCATTTGATTACTTACCTGTAATGTATCTTTTCAAAGGCATTGTTGCAGTGCGCAGACATGTCTTACTATATTATATTAGATATGTGACTGAAAATTACTTGATGGGTAAAGATTGTTACATACTTATAGTGCTTATCATTCGTGATTAAGTTCAGTAGTACAGTAATATGAACTATGTGTTGTAACATTCTTATGTGGTTGCACATGTTTGGAAAAAGTATGTTATGAAACATACATAGTTTTATTAGTATGTGAATTTGAAACATACAGTTTAGCAAAATAACTTTATTGTGTACATGTAACATCTGATACGAAGAGTTATCTTGAATATTTTCACTATGATAGTATCAGTATATGTTTAGTTTGGGTATTGTCGATGGAGTAAGGTCAGTGGTTACATAGCTTGACATGTTGAATCATGAATATAGTTCTGTTTCAATGCTGAAATAAATAAATCACATATGCATACCCTAAAGTTGAAAAATATTATGTTTAAAGAAAAGAATTACACTTTACATTGTTCTGTGTGAACATGAAGTATAACTTTGTGACCTAAGGATAGGTTCACATGCTTCCGATATCATGTGAAGTAAAGACATGTCGACTTCGAAGTGTTATAAGGGGATGTTGAAGAAACCGAAGACAGGTTTCATCCCAACACAGAAAAGTCTCGGAGCATCAAACTTTAAGAGGTTCAATATAATGATTTGGAATTTAATATCCTTTATCTCAGATTACAAGGTGATGGTAGGGGGAGTAGTTAGAACACTCACACCCGATGGTAACCTGTTGTCTAGGTAAAGTAAGGGAATATTAATAAAGGGGTTCATGCATATTTATTCAATTTGTTCAGCAGCCTGATTCTTCTGTTGGAATACACTGTTAACAATAAAGGTGCGGTAATTTGGGCACACGTGTTAACATTTGACCACATGTGAGCTGACAACTTATTATGATTGTATACCCATCTGACTTTCAAAGATTTTTAATTTTAACAAAGATTGATTTGATGTACATCCTGAAATATTGTTGCAGGATAATTTAATCTATACTTACCATCCACAGAGTAAAGTAACTTTAAGGGTTGGTTGGTTGGGAGTTTCTTATTGACTGAGTGTCAAGGGTGGTATATAAGACCTCAGTTCTTTATTTTTTCATTCTTCGTATATTAATTTTGGCATTATGCAATTGCTTATGCTAACTTGTTGTTTATTTTGTTGGTTTGAAGGAAAAAAGATACTGCTTCATTTCACAACCATACCCATGAGGGTTGGTTGGTTGAGTTCTTCTTCTTAGGATGTTGGTTAAAGGTGGTACTGTGAGTCACAGTACTTTGTGCAGAATTTTTCTTTTGTCGGCTGTCAATGTAAAAATTTTCTCTTTTTCTTGAGTCAGAAACATTAGTTCAGATATGAAGTCTTCTTCTGTAGAGTTTGCTTTAAGTTGATCTTCATGATCCAATATCGGTCCTCATTCATATTTCTTGATCCTTAGTTGTGTTGAACGGTGGAAAAATTCAATATAACAAATATTCTTTGTTATGTGTATTTTGGAGTGCAAAAAATGTATAATATAATGTGATGGCATGTGCATAATAATTTTGAATGCTAAGATTTAGCTTTGGCTTGAAAAATATTTACTAGAGCACAAAGATTCCAAGAGTTGAATCGTAGGCTCAAATAGGAATGAACTTGACAAAGAGCAAAGAGATTCGCGTGTTGATCCAAGCTTCAGTCAAGTAGTTGTTTCCTTTACAAATGCTAGAATGCATTATGGCTCCAAAATGTGTTCACAAAGGGCTGAATAGTAAGTTCGAGCCGTGACGCTGCGAGTTCAGGAACAACAATTATTTATGATTTATAATTTTAGTGCGCACATCATAATTTATACATTTCTTGCATGAATTCATTTGTGATGTAAAAAATCTTATATTCAGCACTCCGTAAATCTGAGGATGTTTGCTTTTCGATGCAGGGACTTACATTTTTGTCTTGTTAGCTGATGTTGCTAGATGAATGGATCAATTCCTAATGGGAAATACTCTACATGTAGAAAATTATTATTAATATATTTTTTGGCTAAATAAAAATTAATATAGAAATTATGCTCCCAGGTTGAGAATGAAGTTCTGAATGGTGCTTCATTGTTTGATAATAAATAATAATGTTATGTAGGTACATTGTTTATGTAAAAATGGTTACTTTACTGGATAATAATTGTTGGTATGTCGAACTTGATGTTTTTTGTTTTTCAATATTATTATGTACTAAATGTTCATTATGGGTAGTTGAAATGTATTGGTTCATGATGAACAAGTTCTGGTTGTATTGTTGGAAAACAAATATTCAGTCACACTCAATTGATTATAATGCTGAACATGTAAACAGATTGTAAATATAGAGGCATTGTATTGATGATTATATGTTAAATGTCTCAGTAGGGCTCAGATCTGTTGTGGGTTCGTCCCTTGTTGAGCGCCAGTATGACAATAAAAATAATACATTGTCATAACTACATTTGAAAATGGTTAGGCTAAGTCCAAAATTCCACATTTGTGCAATATCTATAATAATTTAGTCATATGATTGCTCAAAATTTTATTCATATAATGCAATTAAGTGTCTGAAATTACTATTTAAACTAATTTCATTAAATATGATGTTTAAAAAAGCCAATTTGTATATCATGACAAAATTATCAAATTGTGCAATATTCTGAATTCATATTCATAACAGTTATTTTTGACTGACAATATGAAAAAACAAATATCTTCAATCATATGTGTTCTTTCAGGCAAGCAAGATAAGTTACATTCAAATTTATAATTAAATTTATTGAAATTATGTACATTTGCATTGACATCAAGGTTTATATATAAAGGTCAACTCTTTAAAATTGTTCAATGTTTAATATGATGTCATACTTGGTATTTTGTACCAACATTCAAAAAATAGTAATTGTAATCATTAGATAAGTATATTGTGATATACATAGTAAAATAGCTGTAACAGAGCAAATATGTACATTTACAACACAAACATTCAAGCTGTTAAGCACTTATGGACAAAAATATAAAACAAAAACAATTGAAAATAACACATACTAAAAAATCTGGCTTGAACTAGTTGCTCTAAGACTAGTTGTCTGTGACTTTAGAAAAATCTCAAGATGGATGGTACATAAGTAAAAATGTGACGATTGGTGAAGGTTTGATATCATTAAAAATCTGGATCTTTTGAGAGATTATACTTGATCAGTTTATCTTTAATAGTTTGTTGAAACTATATAGAGACATTTTGTTGATAACAGAAGCTTGAAAATGCTTTTATAATGGAATAATCTGTATAACGAAAAAGGAAAGATTTGGAACTGGTGTAAAGTGCCTAGTTTAATAATTGAGAGCAGGAAATTATTATCTGCTGGCATCAGCATTAACTAGCTAGTAAATGAATATTGCATTATCTAAAATGAAATGTTATGAGAAATAAGACTAAGTGAGTGTAATATTTTCTACATTTTGAATGTGAACAAGCCAAATGTGAAGTTTTGAAAATTGAAGGAAGCCATCTTGTGGACCTGATTGAGGAATCTGACATGTTGAGTGTGCTCAGATGTAGAACTGACGCATACTCAAATATTTAGTGAAAAACTTGCTCTGTCTCACAAGGAGATAATAAAGAAATGTTTTCTACATATAAATAACATTTATATGTTATAAATGTTCTTGTAAATAATTGCATAATTTGATGCTATTGTAATTTTTGTTGTTTCTAGTTTTTTCTTCTTCTTTCTTTTCATTATTATCAATATAATAATTATAAAGTTATCAGTATATGTAAATTTAAATTTCCTTTTCAACATAGCACCATAGTTACCTATTGCGCCAATACTGAGTTTAAATTATACTGACAAAGTTGTTATACCATGGAAAGTTTTGTGTGGAGTACACAGCGGAACCTAGATTTTATGTATTTACCGGACCAAGATGAAAAAACTTAAAATGCGAGAAAATGTAAAATCGAGGAAAATTTTATGACAATTTGCCATGTTGGGACCATCAAGGTTGAATGTACCAATGTGGGAAAATGTTAAATCTGGGTTCCACAATATTTGGGAAACGATTTTCTGTCTATTTTGACTGAGAAGGAGTAGCTAACCACTTACCTTCCGCACTCCTCTGGCATCATCAATGCTAATATAGGTGATAATTAGAGCCCGGATTTATAAGCACAATCAAACAGTAAAATAAGCAAGTTAATAAGCACAAAAAATGAAAATAATAAGCACCAAAATAAGCATAAACAAATACAGGAAAATCTGAAAAAATATTTGTTTATAGTTCTCTTAACTTATTCAAAGCTGTTATAGTATGTAAGGAAGGTCATCCTGAAATTTTCTTGTGTGCAGCTCCTGTCTCTGTCAGTGAAGAATGATTTGTACAGTGAAAATGTTCTTTCCACGTAGCATGACATCACAGGCGCATGTGAAAAACACCACAGTTCTTCTTCGGTGAATTCCTCTTCAATGTCTGTTTCTTCACCAGAAATCTTTTTATAAATTTGGCACAGTGTTTTGTAACCAGGATTTTTCAGTAGTTCCTGACTGAGCTTATCGGACACAATTTTACCAACACCGTGAGTTTCTGAAGACAACGTTACTGAAATTTCATGAATAAGAGAAAGCGAATGTTGCAATGGATTATTTTGAGCTTTCAACTGTGTTATAATATCAGGTAATTTGGAAAAATGATTATGGATGCACTGTATCTTTTCTAGGATGCTGTTTCTCTCGTGCGGATATTTAGAAGCATTGATCTCGTCACCCCGATGCAGTAGTGTGATTGAAATAGGATTGAAATATGACAGATTTGAGTAAAATATGCTATTTTAAACCAAAATCATAAAATAAGCAAGCATAACCGTTTCCTGCAGAAAAAAGCATTTATAAGCACTTTCAACTTTAGTTAAACAGCTCATCAAGATATGTAATACGAAGTATAACCTTTCTTCTTACAATTAGAAGTCTGGAAAAGAATATGCATTTCACTTATAAATCCGGGCTCTAGTGATAATATTCTCAACATTTTTTCAATTACTGCAGGGATGCCACAGAAGACTGCACTTAGCCACTGATTGAATATTAATAAATATCATGCAGGTCTCAAATAAGAACCTTACTTATTTCATAAATATTTAATATTATTAGACTGAGTTTCATCTTACCTCGGGGTGCCTGTTGTAAGTATCAAAGCTTATCTTTGGTTGGTTTCTGGATCGCCTGTGGGATTGACCTGAAGACATCTGTCTCCATTTCTCTTGATTGAGAATGCTTTGAAAGAAGAAGCAATCATGAGTTATACTCGGAATATAAACCACATTTACTTTAAAAATGCTTCAATCCAGAAGAAAGGTCATCTACCTTGTACCTACATTGCAAGCAATCTTCAAGGCTTAGATACTGCAGTTAATAAAAAAAAAAAATATAACAAGACAGGGGGTTTTGTGAATTATAAAGCCTTATTTATTGACGAAATTTTAAAATGCCTTTAATTGCCAGTTTATAACATACATAAAATACTACAAATTAATTAATAAGGATGTTTTATGCAAAGTTTCTTAATTGTGGAAGAGATAGCATCTCCCACATTCACCCACTTCGAGCACTGGTTACAATGAAAAAGTATCGTCAACCAAAAAGTACATTTTTTACATGTTGTTACGCAGGCAATCTTGAGAAATCTATTCAAAAAATTGTTCACTTTTGATGTAAGTATTTAGAAGTACCAGTTACACATTGCCATTTTTGAGAAACAGTAAGGGAGAATTCGCACCAAAGTGACACGCTGCAAGAGACAAGTGCAGCTTGCAAGCAAACACTCAGTAATCAATTGAACCTTTCGAACAGGAGCAACACGACAAGCTGCACGTGTTTCATGTTGTTTGCGTGTTGCTCGGACTGTGCTGTTTCCTCATGTTGCCTCAGTTTGTAGTTCATGTATGCCCGCCCAGTCAATGCGTCACCCCAATGAGCTACTTTAAGAGCAACCAACCGGAGGCCTTAAAACATGGTTGAACCTCTAATTTGTTGATATAATAAAGTGTCGACATGTACAATGTTTTAAGGTTTAAACACAACGTTCTTCTCACTCTATCAAGTTTTTTGATGCAGTTACCTGCCTTTAACACCGTGAAAGAGGCTGTGTTTTGGGCATTTAGGATGCGATTCCTTTCATTTTAAGAAGCCAGCACATTGAGGCACTTTAGTCCAAAAGAGATCAGTCAACGTGGTAAAGTACTCCAGTGCATTGTTTCTCAACTGCCGGGCCCTCGTATCAACTATACTGAGCTGTGAAAGGTTCTGATGAAATTGGTTGACAAATAACACAATCCCAATGTCATATTTGAGTTGAGTTTTCGTTTTTTAAGTCCATTTCATGCAGAAACAGACTAATCAGGTCTGGACCTACAGTTTAAAGTGGGACCCACACTAAGTGCCTCCACCGGGTATCGAACCCAGGATCACTTAGTTACAAGGAGACGACATTACCACATATTTTTATATTTGTCAACAATCCAACATGTAATCAATTACTCTTTATGATTATGCTAGAATTTATTTATCAATGTTTAATTTCATGGCTACATGTTAATTCATGCATAAAATATTAAATAGTCCAAAGGTATTTACAAGGAAAATTCTTGGGCTAAGGGCATTGACATTAAAAAAAGAAAAAAATACCGGAACATGGTTTCACGAAGGTTGAGAACCATTTCTCTAATGTTTAGGTTTTCGCTTTATCCAGGCTGGAAAGTCTAGTGTATACAGTTTTAGGTCAGTGCATATGATTTCTCCGTTTCTCATGCACAACATGCCTCTCCCTAGTTCCAATAAGTTGCACAAATTTTACAACGTGATTTAAATGTAACAATGTATCTTGTGACTAATAAACTGATTAATGCAATTCGTATATCTGTACAATCATGCAAAATGAGAAAAGAAACAAGTGTTGCTTGCCGTATGCAGCTTGTCTCGTCGGTGTGAATTTTCCCTAACGATTAACTTTTTGAAATAGTTTACTGCAAAAAATAGAAATGAAATTGTTATCTTTGGAGATATCAGGGCCATGTTGTTCATTTAAGCAATGTTTGGAAATAAAAAAATAATGTACTCCACTTGTAATCCTACAGGGCGAAATTTAATATATTAAAATGTCAATAACTGTGGGTAGGTAGTTAGCATCCATTGTGGCTTAGTATTTCAAGAACATCACGTCACACGTGTGTGTTTGAAAGGAAATGTTTTGAGTAAAGTTATTTTTCCAGTATGTGTGTTTACTCTTACTTGTTTACTTGACTTATATTTAAACATATGAGTGTTTTTCGAGTTTAATGAACAATTACTGTTGCAGAGGGTAGAAATTATAGTTAAGGAGGAGAGAGACAATTTACCCTAGGTCCTTCTCTCTGAGGCAGCTGGGGAGCACTGTTGCTGACTTAGCTCTTTTGCGACCAGATCTGGCTTTTTCGTGCACTCGTTTAGCTGTGACCTGTGGCACCCAACCCCTACTCCACAATGATGCCATCACTATCCCTGGCCTACATAGACCAACTTTTGCCATGCGTATACATCACGTATACACACGTGACGTGATATTATTATATTGGCTGCATTGTCCCACCCCCTCTTACGTCCCCAGATACTTTTATATAGCGCTTTGGCAGAGATGAAGATGATAAAAAAATCCCTTATTTTCGATTCATACAAACATCAGTGGATTATTGAGATGGGTGATGCCGTCAGATCTAGACGGTGAAAACTAAGAATAGATTGTCATTACTTTAAAGTTACGGGTAATAGCAACGCCCCCCACTCCCTTGACAAATAAAATTACCATGGGATGCACTTTATCCAGCCTTCGTAAATCTAGCTCCTCAAAAGTCAACTTTAACTCAATTTAAGGTGAAATTTAGCTCTTTTACGCACATCAGGTTTGGCAACACTGCCAAAATGGCCATAAGAGGCAAGGAGAAATGCAGAACGCTTATGGGGGAATTATTTTATTCGTTTTCTTGAGAATTTCAAACTTCCAATGGTGGAAAAAAACATATGATCGGGTAGAGGATCGATTTAAGATGATATTTGCGCTAGAAAGAGTCGAAACTCCCATTTGTTTAGCGTAACTTGAATTTGAAGTTGTCTCTCCATAATGAATACTTGGGATTCTGTAAATACTTATTCATCATATTTCTCCAACACTGTATCTAGCTTAATCATCAACTTTAAAAATCACTTCCACTTGCAATATGGGGAGAAATTCATACTCTCAAATTATGTGTGGATTGTCTTTAGTAGCAGTGCCCTTTCTGGCAGTATTTAAATAAATGCATACCTGGTGCAAAATTGTCACACCTCACCTTAAGGGTTCCAATTACTAGGGTTGGATTTTCTAGGACAGTCCTGGAATGTTATCATTTGCCCCGGTGTCTCAAAAAGTTTCTTCGGGATGCATTTATATCCTTTAATAGGGTGGGGAAAGTGATGATTATGGCTATACTTATATGAATTTCATTATTTATCAGTTACATTTCTATTCACAAATCTGTTATGTTAGGTACAAAATGGTTTTCTGAAATTTTAAGTCAAATTCTGGTGACTTTTATGGCAAAACATGTAACCTGAAAATGGGCTACAAGGCAGCATTTTCATTTTCTTCCTTGTCCTTGAAAATTGTTTATGATTTCAATTTTGTCCATAACAATTATGGTGTGCATACACACTACTTTGTTGGGTCTATGTCCTTCCTCCCAACAGCTTCTGGTCAATGGTATCCCAGATTTTTAACTCATGAAATACAGCAACCCTTATTACAGCCCATCTATGAATTAGCGTTTTTAAAGTAAAACAAGACAAGACGTATTATCTGACATCCAACATTGCCACAACCAGCCATGACACAAAGCTATATATTTTTTAAGAAGACAAGACAATGTTTTCATCATTGTACTATTTGTTTTCGTCCTGCACTATAAAGTTAATGAACTGTAAACAAATATTACTTGATAACAAAGTGATGAATAATATATGAATCAGGTAAGGTAAGGTAAAGTTTCCCTTGCGAACAGCACCATACCATGAAGGCACATTTTAGGGGATGTGGGGGCAGGGTACCACAAATTCTAGATCTCTGCCATTTTGGAGGTGATGTGATCAGCATTACTCTCCGGCCACTTTCATTCCCCAGCACTGCCCCAGATACCCATCGATTTGAGGCTGGGTGAGCCCCAGAGCCGCTTTATGCAAGGACAAGGCTGGAAAAATTTCTACCTTAGGTCACCCACCTCAGGAATCAAACCCGGGTCTCTTGCATGGCAGTCAGGTGCCCTACGACTATAAAAAAAAAAAAAAAAAAAAAAACTAGCCTTGAAACCAGAATATACAATTTTTTCAGTAATTATGGGGCCACTGTTCAAGAAAAGTTTTCATAATTGTCCTCATTTGTCAGTACAATAACAGTTATTACTAGAATAGGAAAAATTATATGAAGAATGTCATGTTTAAAAGCACTAAAAAAAAATATGTAATCTTATTGGAAAGTTGTGTATCCCTTAAAATACAATAGAGAAAAAAAATTGTACAAAAAGTTATGATTCACTAACCTATCTTTAAAAAACAAAAATTACAGATCAAGGAGAAAAGACTGACTTTTACTGACCATTTTCTAACCCTGCTGTTAACATTACAAAGTAACTAACTTGGAAGTAACTTTCCAAATCATGCTAAGGGTAACAATATTAAGTTTTATTTCTCTCCAAAACAATGGGATATAAATGTACTTACTTTTGCACGTTGTTGATTAAAGTCGAATAGGCGAAATTATTGATTCTCAAGAACTGTTCGAATGGGTCGATCTGTGCTGGGTAAACCATCACGTCAATCGGTCGGTTCACAGCGAAGGCTTGGGTCCAGAAGTCGAATCCGGGTTGGTACCGGTAACCTGACAGCATACTAAGTTGCTCATCTGTGTAAGGTAAAGTACGGAAAACTTTGTATCTGTTAAAAGACAAAGAACAATAATTAATTATACTCGATGTGTTATAAGTGTGTGTGTGTGAGAGAGAGGGAGTTTGTGTGTATATTCACATCAAGACAATTACAAGGGTTTGTTTTAGGTTAAATCTCTGGTCAGATAAACTAAACTGAACTGGAGCTTCAAAGATAAATCTGAACCACTGCATTATGTACCTCCTCTAACCAACCCAGGAGCCATTGATTAAAATATAGCATTAGTACATCTTTGTAAAATCAAGGAGTCCCGGGTTTGATACCCACTGGAGGCACATAGTAGTTCAGATCCCACTTTAAACTGTAGGCCCAGTCCCCACTAGCCTTACTATGCATGAAGTGGACTTAAAACACCAAATCAATCAATAATACCCTTATGGGAGGGGCACATGCCCTTCCCGCTAAATCTGCCAATGTATATGAGTCTATGAGTATTAGTCAAATGTTACACTTGACCATTGAAGTACAGAACTACAGAGAAATGACAATCAAAGACCATACATTTTTGCTGACATCCAACTACAACTACCATAAAAAATAATCATGATCATTTTTGAAGTATTAATGGCCATTTCAATGTTTCAGTATTTAAAAATATATATGATGCAAGCAACTGGAATTTAAAATCATTATCTTTCTTTATGGATGATAAAATATTCAATTAAAATACTGTTGCATCCTGTTTTTGTAAAGTAACACACAGACTGTTAAGTTCTAACTGTAGAGCATTGTAAAAATTATGGTAACTTAAGTACTGTGTGAGAATCACTGTTAGATCGACCTCTATGGAGGGGTCAGTCAGACCGCTGTTTTGATTTTGAACTAGCTGTTTGCGTATTTCAATTTCTGATGTGTTTCTTGTCGCTTGACATGGTCATAGAAGCCTATTGCGAATCAGTTTTTAATTTTTATAGTTTAATTAAAGAAACATAACGTAATTTATGCAAAGAGGAAGAAAATTGGCCAGAAATTGCAAAGGCTTCTTTATTTTTTAAAATTCCAAATTCTTAAAATGTCTACATTTTATATGGTCAGAAGAGCAGGAGTTCAAAGTAATATGAAATCTTTTGCTGAAATTGAAAATGAGTAATGAGCCATTGGAAAGATAACAAAACAAAAAACAAACGTAACTACTATGGTACGTCTGTCGGACCACTCTCCGAAAATAGAATTCATAAGATTTGAACCTTAGAGTATAAGATTTGAATAGGGCTTGCACAAGGAATGCAAAACAAATACAAATATAAACAACATTCTTATCGTTTGGATTAACTTGGGGAGGGAGGAAACCGACGTAAAAATATGCACAAATACAGATGCCCATTTGGCAGCTCTGTATATATCCTGCTTTCCATTATTCTCTGTCATTTGCAATAAAAACAAGTCACTGCAGTATTGGCATCGGGCATCAGTCACACAGAAGGGTAGAGCACAAGAAGAAAATACACCCCCTCCCTTCCCACAGTGACATTCATCCCTTTCCCAGGCACTCAGGAATGAGCCTAATAATGCTGGTTTTGAAAAAGTCACGTTCTTGACCAACAAGTTTGTGAACAAGAATTGGCAATGGATGGTTTCTTATATTTCCACATAGCATTGACCAGCAGGCAGTTACATGCCTTCAATGTCACATTTGGGTGCAGCACTTTAGTCCTGCCTTTCATATTGTCATCTGCTTCCCAGAAGGGTAATGTACATGTACATGGAACTCTTGTGCAGGACCCCAACCTGTCACAAGGAAGGGTGAACAAACTTTTGAAAAGGATTAATCTTGACAAATGAAATTCTTTTGGCTGCTCTAGCCACTCATAATCTTTATTATTGGATTTTATCGGCGAAAAAAAATTGAACCGATACTTGCCAATACCGATAGATCGGTATCATCTCAGCCCTAGATTTGAACAAACAAAGGCAAGTCCTCTTGTCGTTGACAGTGTGTAGCCAGCACTCTAACTGAAAGGTAGAGAGAAGAGTTCCCTTGTAGTTGGATGGGTGCAAGAAATAAAAGTAAGAGAGAAATTCAGAGTGGTCTTAAAGACTGTCCATAGTAGTTAAGGGTTAAAACTACCATAAAGATTTTTTACATCCTCAGTTCATAAACGTAGCAGGAGGATTTTTTAAAAACTCAAGTCTTAAAAATGACAATTGCACTAACACAATAGAACACTTCATAAGTTTAGATGGTAAAGCTGTTGAAGAAAAGGGAAGATAACACTACTTCAACAAAGAATAAGAGAATAACACTGGCACTGTTGAAAAATAAAGCACATGTAGCAGTGAATGTGAATATGTAACAAATTTTATTTGATGTACCACATTACGGACACAGTAGTATAAAGTTGCAACCTGTATATTATGACAGGGGTTGCATCTTCTAATGAATCCCTTCTCTGCACGGTTAGGAAATGTAATCCCTAAATACGAACTAGTCAAATAAATTATACAAACTACACAACAATATTCAAAATGAGAAAACTGTAGTGTTTACATTACGCTTATCATTATATTTACATCTCCTCGGTCATAAAATGCTTCTTGTGAGATTTACTTCGAAAGCTATGAAGCCATATTTACAAGTCCTAATTTATGTATCATTACAACACTACAGATATATTTCCTGCAGTGCTTTACACTTTAAACACAGTTTATGTATATTATAGTGAACATAATGTGGCACTACTCGTCATGGCCGTAGGCAGGAAAAATTTTCGGGGGGGGGGGTTCATTCATAATTGTTCGCAGGGCGTCGCCAGAAATTTGAATAATATAAATAATAATAATTGTACAATAATAATTAAAATTTCATAATAATAATAATTATTATATTATTGTTATATCCTTGAGGGGCTTACTCAATCCAGCAGATGAGTGAATATCCAGCATAAGTTTCTTTTTTTTTTTTTTTTTTTTACGTTTCATACAGTGTGTACTGAAATGCACAATTATTATACTTCGTCATTAAACTTTAGATACCTTCAAGAAAAAAACTTTAAAAGTTAGATGGAAATTTTAGTCATAAAGTTTTTGTTGTTGGACTTTAAAATTACATTTTTGGAATTTTGAAAAGTGTGGAACCAGTTATTCTCTTTAAAAGCTTAGCCTGGTGCATGGATTGTAACCTCAATCACCAACGTAATGCGCTACGGAACTGGAGGTACTAGGTTTGAACTCCTATCAAGGGGGGTTTATTTTCGACTTTATCGGACGGGGAATTTAAAAGCTGGAAAGGGAATTTTGGGGCAATCATAAGGGAATCTTCAGTCTATATTCCTTGTGACGCAGGAACAACACTGGAAAATGACAGCAGAAGTGATAATGGAGGGGTCGCCGGTGGGCTGCGATTCCGAGAATAAATCCTGTTTCACTCAACTTTCAGAATTCCAAATGTATGAAAATTCTAGCTCGATCGTTTCAACATTGTCTCCTTGTATTTTTGTGATGCTTCGAAAAAAAAATTGAAAAATTGTTATAGATTTTGGTTTCTGAACATCCATTAATCCAACATGTCAGAAGTTTCGGGGGGGTTTGAACCCTAGAAACCCCCCCCCCCCTAAACACGGCCATGCTACTCGTGTGCTATTATGAAAATACAAAAATCTGTATCACTAAGAAATTTAGAGATGTGAACTATTGTATATGAAACAACAATAATTAGTAGACTCTTCATTCAATAAATAAAATGTTCCCATCAGTAATTTTATGGTTGTATTGGACGAATGTACAAAAAATTTAAACAAGCTGCGCCTTGAAATATACAGTCGAACATCTACTGCGGAGGGGGCCACTCCGCGACTTGCACGTTATTGGCTAGAGCTTGTGACGTCACCAAGAGGACACGAGCGGAAGAAAGCTATGCGTAGAATGTCAAGTAGAATGTAGCAGATGGCCCATGAAACGCTGTGTTTTCATGCATCTTTTGATATTATACACCAAAGCTGTTAATTTAATTTGACAACAAGAGATCAAATACGCGATAGAAGAATACACTTATTCCGAAACAATGCATAGTTTATTTTTCAGACATTATTATGCGTGATATCTTGTCCCTGTAGGCTGTAGTCCACTGCCGGCTTTTCTTTCCAGCTAACCTATTGCATTTATTTTAAATGTCTAATTCTAAGGAAAGTTCTTGTCCGGGCATATTCTGATATGAATTTTTACTGAATCTCCTGGAATTTCCCTTTAATATTTTTACGCTACTTTTCAGATTCTCCAGTTGATCGCCATGATAAAGAAAAAAATGTTTTTGTTATTTAGCGTCTTCTTCCACTTTTGGCTAATCGCGACGAACAAGATGAGTGATGATTAGTTTAAATTGCTGAAGGGACACTCACAGCAGGCACGTATCCAAGGGGGAGCTTAGGGGGCTCGAGCCCCCCCCGAAAGTTTGCGGTTTACAATTACAATAGATAAAATGAGGTTTATGGTTTCTTGTGGTGTGAAATAAAATAATGTGACGATAAGGAGAGAAATAATTATCGAGTCAAGCACGAATCCAAGGTGGGAATCAGGGGGCTCCAGCACCCCTTCAGGAAATTACGCTACATAAAATTAGGTTCATGACTTCTTGAATAACGTTATGATAATTTGAGATAAATAATTATCGAGGCAAGACACAGAATGTTCTATAACCCTGTTATTGTTAATAGCGCGTATCCAAGGTGAGATCAGGGGGCTGGAGCTCCCCCTTAAAATTTTTCAGTTTACACTACATAAAATTAGATTTTTGTTTTCTTGAATAGTGTGCCGAAAATATAAGGAGACAAATACTTACCAAGGCAACACGGAGAATGTTCTATAACCCTGTTGTTGATAATATTGCATTAAAGCTTTTCTTGCGCTTTCGGTGTTGTCGCAGCACTATGCAAAGACTTGTCAGCATTTGAAATTGCAAACGTAGCGCCATACGCAGGGTGATTCATTGTAATTTTTTAATCTCTGGAAAGCGCGAGAGGGAAAGTTCCTGATTGAATAAGAGAAGGAGTCGAACTATCGGCAACGTTAACGAATCGTTTTAGAAGAGGAGGGTTATGCATACTATTTTTGGTGGTCAGTCCTCATTTTGCCATATTTTCCTCTCTTTGACGTTCTTTTTTTTTTCTTTTTTTTTTTTAAGGAATACTTGGTCAAATTGGGTTTTGACCTCACCAACCCTCCCTTGGGCACGTCACTGGAGATAAATGAATAAGCATTTAATCATATTGAGAGAAGAAACACTAGATGTGTTGCGATCGGAAGGGTTTTCATTGTTTTCGAACTGTATTCGAGAAGACTTACTTTGTTTCGTGCCAATATACGAGTATGACAAGACTGCGGAAGCTGTGACAGACAATTGTGAACACTTGAGAGTGCTTACGCCCCATTATGAATAATTTTGTGGGTTTCGGCTTTTATAAGAACTGCAAACATGGGAGGACAAGACACATTAGTGGTGTTCAGGCTCGAATCAGAGAGAAATATTCGAGAACTTTCTGCGTTCAGTTCGCAGCCAACAGTTCGAGTCTCGCGTTGTCGAGTGGATTGTCCTTCCCGTGCGTGTGTAACTGCTTCGTAAAAACACTCAAAGACGCCATAGATGTTTTGATGCTGATGAGAAGAAATGGTCAAACACACATACTGAGATGGTTCCGGCACACAATGTTAATGCATGGAAACAGAGGAGTTGAGTGGTAAAAAATGTTCCGATTTCACGTTCTGAATAATTTGTCAGTCTTGAACAGTGGCGACGATTTTGGGGATAGTTTCTCCCCATTTTTTTGCCTTCACACTATGGCCTCTTTATGCTAACCCTTGTATACCAAGAGAAGAGAAAGTAAACTTTACTTGCACCCCCACTCCCGTTTTGAACACAATTGCCACCACTGGCCTTAAACATACAATTTGAGGTTATATCTATACCCCTTAAAAATATGGTGTTTAGCCTCCCACGAAAGGAATTCCTGGATACGTGCCTGACTCGCAGAGAACACAGATACCCATGCTGTGACTTGAACCGGGAACTTCGGAGGCGAAATCGAAAGTCGACCACTTAACGCTCTCGGCTACCGAGCCGGCGAATGAATTAGATGATGGCTGTTGTATAAAGGGTGTCTTTTCGGGAAACATTCAAATAGCAATATTTCTTCCAGGTAATATATCCTAGGAACTTCATTCTTGCGGGCTTACTAGGCTCTGGCATGTGGGCCAACAATCTGTGTATTATTCTGTACTGTTTGTGATACACATGGATTTGTGATCATGCATTTCATCTACTCACCATTCATTTTCATCTTTGCGATTAGCCAAGGGGTAAATTATACTTGAAATAAAACAAAAGCAAAACAAATACAAAACAAAAATAATGGAACGATTATGCTGTTACGTTTTCCTGTATTTTAGGCACGTCGCATTTATCAGCCAACAGTCAGAGATTGCTTTTCGGTCGAATCATACTTCTAATAATCGGAGGTAAATGCAAGCTGAGAATTATAATTTGGTTTCTTATCCACCTGAGTTGAGGATCTAAATTTTTAGATTTTATTTGTAACAATATTTACTACTGCGAGGAATTAAAAAAAAATAATTACGGCTAATTTCGGCACTGGCTTCCTATTCTGTAATAGTTACATTTGTTGTAAGAACATAATACATTAATTTACTTTGTATAAATATTACATTATCCATTGGTTTTCCTAATTAAATCTCATACCATATCCAACACACACATAAAATGTGTTTTACTAATAATACAGTGCGCAATTAAAAAATAAGTCTTGTGAAGCAACACAAATATGCCCCCCCCCCGATGGCCTAGTGGTATCGCCGTCGCCTTGTAGTCAAGGGGTCCCGGGTTCGATACCAGGTGTAGGCAGATCGTGGTTCGGATCCCACTTTAAACTGTAGGTCCAGTCCCAATTAGCCTTTCTGTGCAAAAATCGGACTTAAAACACCAATTCAATCAAGCAACACAAATATGAAATATTAAATCAAGTTTTTTTTTATTATTTTACTTCACTTTTCTGCCATTTTTGGCTAATTGCGAAGTTGAGGATGAGTCATGATGATGAAATTGATGAATGGACACTCACAAACATCCATACCCAGACCGGGATTCGAACCTGGGACCCGTGGCGTCGTAGCGCGATATGCTAACCACTCCGCCACACATGCCGGCTATTAAATCTACATGGAAAGAGTTTCTTCAGTATGTTTGAGTTGAGTCAAACAAATTTCATAATGTGTATTCTCGCGGCATGTATTCAAATGTGTACTAATACCGGGCTAAGGCCTACCTACCGACTGCCGGCCTCACTTCCACCTGCCGGGGCGGGATATCATCCAACCTGTTACGAGGTGACGTGTGGTCAGCACGATGACCCCCAGTCATTTTTTATAGTTTCCATGACCGGATTACGCTAATCATTCGTAGCTCTCCAATTTCCTCACAATGGTGGGTGGCCACCGGCCCCATACACAGTCCGAAACCTCAGAATGAAAGTTGTTACTCTTCCCCTAGGAGACTCGAAAATGCGCATTCCGTAGTCAGAACCCAAAGCATGATGTCTTAGACCGAACGGCCACGGTGTGCGACTAAATAAGGGATAAGTTTTAAAAGCAAAAGAACCTTCTGCGCGTTGTAACATGCCATGAATGAATATAGGGATTATGATTCACAATCCCGGCCATTAATGAAGGTGGTGTTAGCATCACGTTCCGGCCCCCAAAATACTATTTTTTTAGACCCCTGTTGAACCTCGAAGCAGTTTTCATGTAAGGACGTTGCTGAGAAAATCCCCCTCGAGACCAACCACCCTGGGAACAGAATCCTCGTCTTCAGCGTGACAGATTATTTACCGACCGAACCAACGAGGCTTTTTAAAGCACATATAAAATAAATTAAAGCCAGCAAAATAGTATTATATTTGTACGATATCTTTAAATTATAATAACGTGTGTCCGGCTTAAAAGTATAATAAAAGAAAAATTAATAACTGAGAAGTAATTGAGATATTTATTGGTGGTTTGCTTCTACAAGTATGTTAACTCAAAATGTTTTTTTACATACCTAATACACCTCGATATGTGCACCACTAATGGCGCGACAGACATGTAATCTGTATTCCACTTCTCTCCAAGTGTTTTGCAGCATTGCAGGCGTAACATTAGCGATAGCTGCACGAATGCGATGGTGTAGATCTGGTAGATCACGAACTGGTGTCTGGTACACTTGATTCTTGATAAACCCCCAAAGAAAAAAAAGTGGCGTAATGCCTGGGCTTCTAGGGGGCCAAGCAATCGATGGACTACCTCTCCCAATCCAGCGATCTGGGAACTCATGATTCAAGAAATCCCTCACAATGTTCGCAAAATGGCATGGTGCGCCATCTTGTTGAAAGATCACTTCACGAGGAAGTTGTGGCACAACATACAGCTCCAACATGTCGATGTACGTTCTTGCATGAACTGTAGTCTCCGCGAAGAAGAATGGGCCTATAACCCTGATCTTCAACAATCCACACCACACAGTTACTTTCGGAGAGTCACGTTCCCACTCCATCACTACGTGGGGGGTTCACTTCCCCATATGCGGCAATTGTGCGTGTTTACCTTGCCGGAAGTGTGAAATGTAGCCTCGTCCGAGAAACAGAGGAAATCCAGGAATGCCTCGTTTTCATCTATTTTTGCCAGAATTGTCTCCGCGAAGTTCTTCCGTCGTGGCCTGTCCTCGGGCTTGATTTTGTGACGAAGCTGCATTTTGTACGCCCGTAGGTGCAACCTTTTATGGACGACATCGTGTACTGTCGAACGAGGTAACTGTAACTGCCTACTTGCTCGTCGGATTGACTTGCGAGGGCTCTGCTGGAAGGACACTCGGATTAATTCAACAGTAGCCTCTGGAACTGCGTGCTTGGCATGACGACCAGACATCGAAAGCAAACTTCCACTTTCCCGAAGCTGCTTGTCCTACTTCTTGATTGAAATGTAACTGGGAACATCGTCGGTTGGTTGCAGTCCATATTCACGCCGAAAACGACGTTGTAACAGACTTTAGTTCCGCGAGAGAAAGCACACAGAACACATTCTGCTGTGGAGTCCACATGGCTACTGACGCGCGCGTTTACGTGAACAAAGCAGTTACGTGCAGTTACGCGCATGCGCACGCGGTACCAACTGCCGCAAGCGTACGTAAAAAAACATTTTGAGTTAACATACTTGTAGAAGCAAACCGCCAATAAATATCTCAATTACTTCTCAAGTTATTAATTTTTCTTTCATTATACTTTTAAGCCGGACACCCTGTATAATAGACGTGTATACAACATATTATATTGATAATACAAAAATAATTGATAAAATTTTCCTTGCTTTGATAAGTATGCTTTACATTGAATAGCTTCTTTGGTCATTATTTACATTATAGCTCTTCTAATTAATTGATGAGAAGATTGAAAGGATGCGCAGGGGAGAAACATCTGTCCTGTAAGTCCAGCGGCGGCTCGTGACTTTTCAAAGATGCGTGCTACAACTGATGCTGTTTTTCATGTACTTATAATGACCCCTCCCCCCCACCCCCATCGACTTTCGATCTCGCCACCGAAGTTCCGGATTGGATATGGGTATTCTTTGTGAATGCTCCTTCATTAATTTCATTATTACAAAGAATACCCATACCCGGGCCGAGACTCCAACCCGGAACTTGGATGGCGAGATCGAGTGCCTTTAAATACAGTGCTGTTGTCAAGATGTTCTTTAACAGCATTGTCTAAACTGCTGACGAAATCAAGGAGCCCTAAACATACCCCAGGGTTTGCGGAGGAATCTGTTTCATCGTGGCCGGCCACGCAGGGCCAACGCAAAAGCTCCACAGAACTTGATGCAGTCTATGATTTTTGACAAGACGTGGTGATTTTTTTCAACTTGCTCATTATGCGATTCTAGATAAGCGTGGCTTAACTGCGTTGCTATGTTGACAGTTCCGAGAGAGACAAAATTTAACTCATTATTCATGTGCTTTTTTTCATATATTCACATAAATGTCCTAGATCTTTTACCCCTCCCTTAGACCACGAATCATTACTTCCAAAAAGTATGCAAGGAAAACAGAATAATGCATTTCGAATTTGACACCTACAAAGCCATGGTTCACTATCGTACAGTTTTCTATTAAATCGCCTTTTATACGTAGTGTTCTTACCATGGACGTCCGCAGGATTTTTTCCAGGGAGGGGCAAGGAAGGTGTTTTTTCCAGGGGGGGCAAACAAGTCACATTTTCCTCAATAATAGTGCTGTTCCCTCAAAAAACAATGCTTAAATTTGAATGTATCATATTCATGCAATAATTAACACATATTATTGTGGCTGTAATGAAATTATATGTGAAAAATATATAATTTTTGGTTGACTCATTTTCCAGGGGGGCCACGGCCCCCCTTGCCTCCCATGGTTCTTACCTCCCTTTGCATTTTGCGATAGATCCAAATCTGGCAACGGCCGTCCTAGCACTTTTATTTCCAACTTTTCTTCAAGTGTTTGCTGCAACAAAGAATCCACCGAATTCATCGTACACTAACACACACACACACACACTCACTTTCACTTCTAACAACAACAAAAAGCTAATCCTTCACAACAATGACCACCACTTCACACGCCACGAGATTTTAATGTATACGACATGTAACAAACATTACATTACATAAGTCTACACTGATAACGTACAGAACTTTTGAAAATGACATTAATAAACGTTCTGACAGAGGCAATAGGTTGTTGTAGCCATTCTTCTTATCCTCAGATGGCACACTTACCGTGCTGAGTCTTCCTGTAGCACGCTAGCAGACGATTTTTTTCGAGCCGAGACCCTATCCTCCGTACAAATCGAGGAGTGGGGGGGGGGGGTTAAAGTATTCATGCGCGGAGTGATGAAAAAGGGGCGAAAACGTGCTGTTGAGATTCTAGCACGGTACGCTATTCCTTATATCCCCCAACAGCGTAAGGGAAATACGTGGTGCCGCTGGTAAATGTTGAGGCTCTTAACATGAGAAGTTTCATTTCACTTTGGGGCTTCATTAAACTTCTTGCATGTGTGAGATTTGCTTTTTTCTTCTTTTCATTTTAACAAATTTAGCAACGTGCTATAGCACGGTAGCACGTATTAAGCAGCCGCCACTGTGTAAATCGTACATTATATTTTCAGCACAATTTCTCAACAAACGAACATAAAGTAAAGTAACACAGTGCAATTGTTAATTAGTGTTGGCTACCTACGAGATGTTGAAAGTATTATTTTGGCGGGCGATGTTTCAACTTCAAATCTAATAAATCTTGTCTTGCACTCAATATTCAATGAAGCAATACTTAGAAACTGAGTTCCGATTGTGTAAGTGGAAGAGAAGGCATTAATGCCTTAACTTCACCATGTAAACAAAGTCGTAAATAAATAAAATAAAGGTTTTTGAAAGTTGCATACGTGATATACGGAAGGAGAGTGTGGAAGTAAGAACAGAGGCGCAACCACGAATTTTTGTCTGGAGGGGGCAAGTACCAGGATAAACGTACCAATAATAATAATAGTAATAATAATATTAATAATGGCATTATTATTACTAGTGGTAGTAGTAGTAGTATCAAAGACGTTATTATCCTCCTAAATTAAGCAAAAGGGAGGTAGATGTCTGTGCTAAAGCATTTATTTGGAACAAACGATTTGAAATATTTTTTCAACACCAGAAATTTAACATTAGCTAATAATTGAAAACAAGCACTCAAACTGTATTTTTCAATGGCAGAAAATGAATGATAACTGCATACCGAAGATATTTGTTTTGTACATATAACATGTATAACTTTCATATGTTTTACACATATGCAACATAGAGCGACATAAAATACATATGCAAGATGCTAACACTAAATTATGTACGTATTCAAAGTTTATTCATTACATATATACAAAACATATTATTTAAATACATCACATTACAGAAAACAATTATATTGCGAGCAAAGCGACAAAGAAAATTTTAGATCCAATTTTTGCAATTTAAAACAATATTGATTTAATAGGGAACAAATAATATCACATGGCGCCAAGGCATTCTCTCTTTCACAACTTTTTTTAAAATTTAGATTATTTGGCGCCCATGGCCGACTCCCGCCGCCCGCTAGCTACGGCTCTGAACTTGACGAGACTGAGAAAAGCAGGCACTGCAAGCGAAGCGAGCAAGAACATTTTACGAAATGTATTTTTATTTGTATAAAATTTGGAATAGAAGGGGGCAATTGCTCCTCTGTGCCCCCTGCATGTGGTGCCTTTGGCCATCAATGTTTGCCCCTCCTAGAATTGATTTCCGTCGAAGGTTGGGGGGCAGTGCCCCTGCCCCCCTTTGGTTGCACCACTGAGTAAGTCCGAAATTTGGAGGAACAAATTGAATCAAAACTGCTACAGCAACTTGTTTTTTGGGAAGCGATGATCACTTTATTCCAGGCGATTTTCTACAATTATTATTGCACGTGACAAGAGCACAAACAGGGTGATTTGTTCTCATTCTACTGGCATTTAAGAAAAGGTGTGTATAAGTAAATAATAATCGACCCATTTATCTCAAGCTTCCGTATACACTAACGAAGTAAGTTCCATTCTGTCCTCTTAATGACGTCATAGCGCGCACAGAATCATGGGAAAAAATCTCGGAACCTCGGGAATGGCCTACCTAATAAAGGTACGTTGCATCTATTGCTCTGGCCAACAGTGTTGCCAAACCGAATCATCAAAAAGAGCACCTTAAATGAAGCTAAAACGCCGAGTCTGCTGGCAGGCGCGGTAAGCGTCAAATTTGCTCCTGCCACGTAATTCGTCTGCTAAGAGGATGTTACAAATCTTAAGAACAGATGAAGACGAGAAAAATGCAAGTTTATGACTAGTTGTAATGAATGTACAGGTAATTTAGAAACTTTTTTTTTTTAGAAAGCATTTAGCGATATTATTTTAATGCTAACAGAACCTAACCTAACTACGAGAGTATTTAGGATTATTATTAGAAGAATGCTAAGGGACCTAATCTTAAAACATTTTTGTGTAAGTAATCACTAAAACTTCACAGTATGTGTTACAGACGTAATTGCATACATAGCATGATGAAATCACGATAAAACAAAGACCGAGTCTGCTCCCACGCGCATGTCTCTTTTGAGGTTACAGCAGAAAAAGAACGTGGCAGCAGACACTACCAAGCTAAAAATAATTTCAAGGAGCCAGATTTTTTAAGGTGAAATAAACTAGAGTCTGTGAATAAAGCGCCTTCTCCTGGGTAATTTTATGTATCCGGGCTGGGGGGGATTGCTGTCGACTTCAACTTGTCCTTATTAGATCGGGCTCTACTACCACCCCCTCAATAATCCACCGATTCTGGGAAATCAATATTATGCAGAAGTGCCAACTTCTAATAAATATTGGGGGAGGTGGGAGGGGAGGGCAAGATTGACGATCAATATCAATATTCAGGGCAATATTTCATATCACTTCCTTCTTGGTCTGCGGGGGGGGGGAGCGCGCACCATATCTTCACAGCTTAATTTTGAATACTTACATTTGTGTCGACACGTTTTAAAACCGATAATATGCATCGTAAATTTCATTAAGCTCGTCGCCAGTTACCGAAGAAGTTGAAAAGCGATCTATATTAATCAAAGCGTCAATATTGTTACAAATAGTATTTTTTTTTTTTTTTGTGTATAATTCTGTATGCTTGGTTCAGTGTAGTATAAAGGAGCCAATAAGATTTGAACTTTCAGTCCTCCCCCATGCGACGAGGGAGGAAGTATAAATATCGCCTCTGACAGACGACAGGGGAGTGTGTGTGAAACGGATAGCAGAAGGGAGAGTGATCTTCCGTCTCCAGTGGCTTTCCATGAGAAAGAGCATCCCGAGGCGGTTCCGCCGATGCTTAGCTCCCACGCTACAGTCCTCAAATTAGAGAAATGTAAATAATGTAAATTAGAGAATCCGAGCCTTGTTTTGTTGAATTGTAAATAAATGTACAGGGTGGGAAATAACCTTTTGCTAGGGGTCTGCAGGAAAAAGTAACAACAATTAAGAAATTATGGTAATACCTAATGTTTACTACGACAATTGTGGTTACAAAAACAAAATTTAAAGTTAGTTCACGACAAAGCACCTTGCTTCAAGGCAAATGCTAAAACCAAGACCTTCTTCGGCGAAGTGGCATTGACTTCTTCAGCAGTTCTGAATGGCCGGGTGCATCACCGGACCTGAATGCAGCTGAGCTCTTTGGGGCTATTCTGAAGGACGCAGTTGAGTCCTTGATGGTAGTGGAACGCGGACCGGACCGCCATTCCCGGCCAACACTCCGTGCACATCTGGAACAAGTCCTCCGTGACATGGAATGGAATACGGACTGTTTGCGAATCTTCTGAGCTCCTACCCTGATCGTCTTCGTGCTGTGAGAGAAGCAAACGGCGGACATACTAACTTTTAATTTTGTTTTTGTAAACACAATTGTCGTAGTAAACATTTGGTATTACCATAATTTCTTAATTGTTGTTACTTTTTACTGGGGACCCCTAGCAAAAGGTTATTTCCCACCCTGTATAAAGCCCATTTCTGCGAGTTTTCAGAAATCACCCTGCAACATTAATTCAGTAAGTTCTTGCCTGTGATTGATTCTTTGGTTCCGAGCGCTCTGGTGAGGAACGGGATGGGAACCCAGGACTAACGAGCCTATTTAGTTGTTTATTTGGGTTTTTCGCCAGAAGCGGCTTGATAAGGGTGGAGTGTTGCGGAAGAGATTGAAAAGCGATCTACTATAATAACCAAAGCGTCAATATGGACACAAATTCTGGTCGAGTATAGCTTTGAGGGTCGATCCCCCCCCCCCAAGAACAATGTAAGCCACCCGTCTGACACATTATATGATTCTCAATTCATGATCCGCAGCTTTGAACAAACAGTGTTAGATATCGTGAAGAACAAACTGTCCCTGAGAATTCGCACACAGATCACCGAGTTGGCAATAATGTACACTCTGATAATGGCAAATTGAAAAGCTTACAAAACATGGAGCAAATGTTTCGGGCTTCGAAATCGAAATGTAAATGTTTTAACAATACTTAGCAAATGAGTCATTAAGTCATTAATTGCACTTTTATTGACAGGATATCGAATTAAATGACACGAAGATTAAAATAGTTGTTAATTGTCATTTTCTGCGGAACAGTGCTGGAAAGGAGACGAAAACAAAGTTGGAAAACAGAAAACGTCGCAACGCCTGAGATACATGCATCTAGAGAATTGGACATTTTAGTTTCACTGTTCGTGGGATTATTCCGAAACATTGTTTTAAATGAAGGTTTTTCATAGGCACCCAGGATTTTCGTAAAATATGTATGATCGTCGTCTTTTTTGCCAGTTAATCCTATACGTATTTTGTCATTTTCCCTATATTTGGCGTTCTTCTTTTTTTTAGCAGTTTTGGCCAAAGGAGTACTATGACAGCCACCAACCCTCCTTTGAGCACGCCACTGCTCTTACACGTAGCGACAGCAGTCGTTCACTCAAGCAACCGATCTCATTGTCTCTCAGTCTCCTCAACTCGAGCTGAGACATTACTTGACATTGGGGCTTACAAGCGTGGCGACTATACTACTCTCAATCTCGGGAATCTCTGCAGCAAACGAAAAAAAACAAAACAAGTCTGCGCAAGTAGGATTCGAGAGGAAATCGCGACTGCAGCTATTAGCCGTTTGCTGCATCGCGCACTGCTTTGCCCCGTACACTCGCTTACCTCTCCCCTCTCTTCCGTTATGCGCTATCTTGCTCTACAGATTCCTGAGTCATGTTGGCGCCTTCTGGACTGACGGTTGAACTCGACGATAAGCGATCGGATCGGAATTGAATCGGCATATGCAAAAAGGTGATATGTGATAAAAATGAAACTTTACAGAAAACGCAAAAACTGGTTAGCTCTTACAAATTCATATTTGATATGCATTTCCCTCTAAATTGGCAGAAAAATAATAAATTATGGACACACATCACCTTTTTGTAAATTAACATGATGTGTGTTGAATAATATTTATTACAAAAAAATATTTTGTCATGAAATACAATATAATAATGTACCAAAATCACATTAGAGTAACGTACAATGCGAAACAATAAAGTATTGAAACATTACTCCAAACATCGCATTTTTTTCATGGAAGTGTTTCTGTGCTAACACCAGGGACGGCGACAGGGGTGGGCACGGGTGGGCAAGCGCCCACCCAAAAATTCCTGTGCCCACCCGATTGCCCACCCAATCAAATTCAATAAGTACATATACTTGGAGATATGTGAATGACTCAATAAATAAGTGTATTCTGGTGTTCATAACATGTTTATTTTACTTGTGAATATTATCTATGTTAGAAATGTTCACATATTAATTTTTTATTTATTTGTCTCTTATTTTTTTGTGGCGGAAATTAAGGATCATGCCTTTTCTTACACTCAACCACATTATTATCAACCCATAAAAAGCCAATTTTGTCATTAGAAAGTGAAAGTAATTACTAGAGCTATTGAAACAAAAAAACTGTGATAACTAATACTTCTACGCGTATGATTAGAAGCAGCTAGTAGACTTAGGAGGCTCAAAATTATGCAGGGTATGATCATGATTAGATCAGAATTTAGGGTGAACTTGAGGACTGCAGCTCCGGGCCTCCTTATACGTATATATATATCCCAGCCTGGGTATGGTTAAAGTAATCTCCAAATAAACAAATAAAAACATCATCTTAGCGTTACTTCCTCCAGCAAACAATAAATTATTTCGACTTTTTAATTATTATTAGAATAATTTAATCAAGAAGACTTAGATGGGAAGGCCATGTGACACGAATGGCAGAAGAAAGAATCGCCGCCACTGAATAGAATTCAGTGGCGGCGATTAGGGGGAGCGGGAGGTGGGGGATGCAGTCCATCCCCCCCGGCACATTTTGCCACTTTTTGGCATTTTTGCCCCCGCACTATGACCTCTTTATGCTAAGCCATTTCTACCAAAATAAAGTATATTGCCCTTGCCCCTCAAATGTTGACACCCAATCGCCCCTACTGCAAACATTCAGATAGATTTGTCAATTGTACAAACCTTGGAAGCTAAGAAAAATGACCCCCAAGGAGTGAGATAACTCTTCAGTCAAAAACTCATACGATGAAACTACTATGCTCAGGAACATGCATTTAAATTACGAGAAACGTCACGATTGTCTACCATTGCACTTTATATCACTGTTTCGTCTTCAGCCGGTCGATCATACAACACTCGCAACATTCGCTTTGTCCTGCCGCAGGGACGGCGACAGGGGTGGGCACGGGTGGGCAAGCGCATTGCATTGCCCCCGCACTATGACCTCTTTATGCTAAGCCATTTCTACCAAAATAAAGTATATTGCCCTTGCCCCTCAAATGTTGACACCCAATCGCCCCTACTGCAAACATTCAGATAGATTTGTCAATTGTACAAACCTTGGAAGCTAAGAAAAATGACCCCCAAGGAGTGAGATAACTCTTCAGTCAAAAACTCATACGATGAAACTACTATGCTCAGGAACATGCATTTAAATTACGAGAAACGTCACGATTGTCTACCATTGCACTTTATATCACTGTTGCCGAATACATAAAATCAATTATGTGCCTTTTTTTTGTTCACGAAGAGCAAAATGTGATGCAACACAAGCTTATAACTAATTTACATTTGTTTCATTATACACTCCTCACAAAAATTTTGCAATATTGTTGTATTAGGCACAAGTTTGGAATATTAATATATTAGGTGATAGGCACGGTGGCATATGTCGGCTTAAAGACGAGAACGCCCACCAAACAGGTATCATATATTGTTGCATTCCATGCCCGTGTCTATCACCTATTGTCTAACGTTACAATATTCCAAACTTTTTGTGAGGAGTGTATGAAAGAATGTGACTGTGAAAGTATGGCTGCGCATGGATAAACACTTCGTTGAAATAATTGTGTCCATCAGAGACAACACGAAAGAAAATTGAACAAGTTGCGACAATAGATTAGAAAATAATGAAGAGGAAAACCTGAAATGGAAAGGGAAAAGAAGCAAGAAGAAAATCGGGAGTGTAAGAGAGAGGGGATACATATACGTCTTACATGCACATATACGTATATGGTCTTAAATTTATACTGCCCACCCTAATCTATCAATATGGAGCTTCTGCCCACCCGGTCGAAAAGTTCTGGCGCCGCCCCTGGCTAACACATGAAACGTTACTCGCTGTCTTCCATTTCATCTGTCCGATTGTTCTCTATAGATGTTGTAGGCCACTGTAAGAGTTCGTTGTAGAAGTCCATCTGTGGAACATATTTTACCACTTTCTTGATGTCTTCCATTTTCTTTATGGCAATTGGAAGCCTCTCACGGTATGCTTCTTCAGTTGGCAAATTGATGTCAAATTGTACGTGACACTAGTCCTTCAATAAAAAATCTTGCAATAACCTTACCTTCATACTGGCATCATAAAACAGGTGATTGAATTGACTAACTTGGACGGAAACCTTATCACTCTTTGAAATATGTCTTCCATATGATTCAACAGAAAGACAAGATTTCTTATAATATTTGGGCCACCATGATGCAACATTGATATTTTCCCTACATACTGGAATTACAGAAAAATATTGGTCTCTGATGCTTTTAGCATTAACTCACTATATTGTTCTACAGTGTAAATTCTGTCCACCCGTGTAACCAATCTTTTAATCTGTCCGAAGTCCCTATCACATGGTAGCAGTGGCGGCTGGCAGTTAGTATGATGGGTAGTTCCAACGTAATCAAGAAATCGAAAAATTATCGCTAGCATATGTCATAGAAATCTAATGAAAGAGGTAATTTTAATGGAACTTTGTTTACTAAACTTGCAGACAAAAATTCAGACTTCCTAAGATTGGTTTATTTTACTTCGCATTTGTACTACTTTTGGCTAATCGCGAAGATAAGGATGAGTGAACACTGACAAAGAACACCGATGCCCAGGCCGAGATTCGAACCCGCAATCCCTGGCGTCGTCCTGTGCGGAGGTCGGCCAGAGTTTCTAGGAAATAAATGCGACTATTAAAATTTCGACGCCTGTCACCTTTACCATTTTTTTTATATTTTTAAATATAATTGATGTTTAAATCTGGCGTGAAACAGCCAAGTTGTTTAACTTTTAATTTAATATCGTATAGTACCTTGGAAAACGGTGTATGTAATAATGCTCTAATCTGACTCATCTTTACTAACTACCCTTCCTTTCACACACCGTCGGACACTTTCACTTCACTAAAAAGAAAAACACTGAACAATAGAGACACGGAGTCGATCCCCTAGTGATGCGAATTCCCTTTGATATTTAGGCAATTCTTTTGTACAGAAAATGTCTTCAATGTTGTCAACGCCAGTTGCAACACATGAGTGTCTGTGTGCGTGAGAGAAAGGGATATATCTTTTCTTAAGGAAGAAATCGATAATAAAAAAGTCTGGATGGCTCTTTAGACGCATCTATCTAAATGGTTATATAAATTTGGGGGAAGATATTACGTTCGTTCTTGCCAATTATGCAGGAAAATATCTTTCTCGCGAATTACTTCTCCAACGAGTATTACAAATCTGTCAGGATTAGTCACTTCTCTGTGAAGTTTGCAACTATGTCAACACAATGCGAAAGCTCTCGTGTCGTGCCAGCCGAAAAGGGGGCACAGCTGGTTATCTTAAGCCTACCACTGGCCTACCACCTCCTCGCTCGTTAACTGCGGAGACTTTTTCATGCCTCCGCGCATGCCTCTGCGCACAGGCCAGACTATGCTGTCCAGAGCAAGTGAGAGAACAGCTGGGCATGCGGCGCAGGAATTGAGGCGGCCGTAAACTCGAACGCTTACGAGATTCGAATCTCCTCGTTCGTAAATGTATTAATTTAATTATATTTTGGCAAAGCAAGTGCTTTTTCTTTTTCTGAGGGTAGAGCCATGGCACGGCGGCTCTCCCCTTAGAGCCGCCGCTGCATGGTAGGAAGGAATGTCCGCGTTATTGGGAAGTAGTGTGTAATATGCTGGAAAGGCAAAAATGGAAAAATAACGCTCCCCACGCTGAACATCATGAGAAATTTAAAGAACTTCGGAATATTGTTAAACGAGGGATTCAAAAAGCATATACGCATTATATTTCAAGCACAGAGTATAACATACTTCATACCCCTAAATTTTTAATACAATCTTACTTCACTTGTAGAAGTAATTGAACTTTGGTTGTGTCATCTATCCCTATCGAAGGGAGCGCTGAAAAAAAATTAGCGTTATTGTTTAAGACGTTACTTTGATATCACAGACGGTTCTTTTTATGAGGACAGCCTTGGTTCTGATTAGATAAAAGTAATAATTGCTCAGTGTTTGTGTCACGCACTGTTTAACACCAAGCACTAAAACAATACGTTTCTGTGATGATCACTACAGTAGAACCGCTAGCTGGAAAATCTAATTCAGTTCACAAAATAAAACTTTCTTTTAATTGAAAAGAACACGTACGCGAACTGTGTCGAGAAGAAAAATAGCACTGAGATCAGTGCAAATAGTATAATCAAGAATAACCCAAGATTTCTGATCCTTTATCTCTGGTACATTCAAACCGTGCGTATGAGACGTTGACTAGAGCCACCTACCGAATTCTTCCACAACCACTCTGCTGTTTCATCGTGGCCGACGTGTTTCATGTGGTGATCTCATCAGCGAATCACGTTTAAGCTCACGAATAGTTCATTGAACCAAGACCATCTTGAGGTTCAGGCCACAGCGCTCAGTCAAGACGTCATCATCTGGAGGCGATCGTCTTAATGTTGGAAACCCCTTGTCGTAATTTTACCGTAGAGAATTAAGTTATATTTATTTCTTTTATGAAGTTCAATTTTGGCATTTACCCTCCAGACGAATATAGTTAGAAGAAAAAAAGTATAATATTGAATATTTACACCAAAATTTTCATTCAGGAAGTAACTATGGTCACAACAAAAATTCCTACTATAGCACAAAGAAAGAGTTGAAAACTGAAACTTCCTGGCAGAAAAATTTAAACATTGTATATCTTTGAAAAATATTATCGGGAATATTTGTCAGCTACAGTAAAACTCGTAACCGCTTTTGCCCGACCCTGTGGCCGAGTGGTTAGCACATCGCGCTGCGACGCCAAGGGTCCCAGGTTCGAATCCCGGTCGGGCTTGGTTGTTTGTGAATGTCCATTCATCAATTTCATCATTTCATCACTCATTCCCATCTTCGCAAATTAGCCAAGAGGCACAAAACGCGAAGTAAAATAAACAAAATCAATCAATCAATCAATCGTAACCGCTTTTGTATGAACTTTTGTATGTAAAATCAATTGATAAATCAGAACCCCTCATGTTAGGTTGACCGTAAACTTTCCAAGTTACCTAATCAATTAAATTGTCTTTAACTTTACCCAAAATTAATCAACCAGATATGTAGATATTCTGCGTAGCTATACAATCTCAATACAAAAACTTAATTTATATAACCCTTCAGCAAAAGCGAAAGAAATTTGTACAAGGGCAATGTTACATATCTGTGAATAAAGACTAAACCTAAATCATTTGTCACATTATAATTTCGATCCTATTGACTTTATTAACCGAAGATAATAAATAAATTGAATCTTTTCATTGTTGATAGTAAGATCTGTGACAATAACTTACGAGTTTCAACATTTTAATTAAAAAAAAAAGCAGATTAATATTTCGATCTTAGGGTTCACTTGGGAAATAAACATTTGGAATATTTCTTTACACTGTTTTTACACTGTTAATAAAATCGTGAAGAATGTTAATAAATTATGAAACAATAAACATTATCACTGATTTAATAATCAAAGTTACGAACATTGAAGCTTCACAAAGACAAAAAATAAAAAGCAGTTCATATGAAACAGTTTTATAAAATTTAATACATTTGTAGTTCATATTGACATAGCCAGGTAACAAAATGCTTTCTGTGTGAAAACATTTGTATTTGAAACATAAGTAATATGTTCCTGGATAGTTTTACACACGAATATTTGATCGAAGTTCTTGTTACGCGTCGCACCCTTGTATTTGAATGCACAACATATCTTCCATTAGCCTCCGATTAGCATAAAGAAGCATAAAGCGGGATAAAATAAGAATGTAAATGTACACATGTATCAACTTTGCCCCGTTGTATAGGTTTCTTTCATTAAGCATATTTTGAAACTGAAAATTTGTGTAAATAATATGAATATTTTATCGAATGCTTGCATAAAATGTGCAGCAACAAACTGCTTTGGTAGACACGAACGTAGCTAATATTTTAAACGTTGACTAAATCTTGAAACAAATTAATTTGCAATCATAAGCAATAATCTTAACGTTAACCAATGTTTGTAATTCAGGGTAAATTATTTGATATTTCTAAAAAAAATTGTTGACAAGAGATAAAACATGACCACATTTAAGAGTAGGTATATTAGATGCCCATTCCGGACACATGAAATGTTTACATGATGAACTATTACTCTTATTTATTTATGAGTATAAAACCTTTGTTACTTAACTTGTATCTTTTCGTAGGAACCAAATCACATGGACTTGCCCTAAACATTTCTCATTTTCAGCAACTTCTTGAAGAAATGTGAACGTTACTCTTACCTTTTTCATCATAATTGCCTCTGCAATTGAGCACACAACACTTATACACCATACCTCTTGCACATTTAAGCATATTTATACGTCATGTAAACTAGATTACAGTTCTTAAATTTGCATTACAATTCCATATTCACTAAAAATGTCCCACATTGATTTCGAAGAAGCAAATCAAACATGGCGGCTATCTCGCCTCCAGTTGATGACGCTTAGTCACGTGCATGGAGCAAGCCATCAGGCTTTCAGATAGAGAAGGTAATGATTGAACGAACTACCAAGTTATTTAGTACAAAAATAGGTACAATTAATTTCTAACTCAATATAGAAACCAGTCTAAAATTATTTTAAACTAATTACTGGATGCTAGCTTTAAATAAATTATGATTCGTGTAATCGATCAAACTGCCATCTAGCGAAGAGGTCAAAATGATATTTTTGTGCAGAAGAAAAGCCTCTGGTGTTCTTCCCTGGTATAATTTCGCACAAAAGAAAAAGAAAAACTCAAGAAATTTGTGTTTGTGAAACACTTGCCACAACTTCATCTCCACTTCGAAAAGTACTTTCCACAGGACACAAAGCACTGGATCAGGGAGACAACACAGTGAAGAACGTGCTTCTGCAGCACTGAAATTTTGAGCTCTGTTTGGATTAAGAGTTAAGTAACAAGGCTTCGCATATTCTGTTTCCTTTTGCGACATCTTATGTGTGTGAAACTGGATTTTCAGCCATGGCGGTGATCAAGTAAAGTTTACTGATCAACAATAAATAAACACAATGAGGTGAGTTTTACAATTTCCAAATATGTAACTGTGTGACGCCACTGACTCACTTTGCTAAACATTGCAATCAATATGTCTGCTAGTAATATCTATAATCAGTGGCGTGCCCAAGGGGGGGGGGTCGATGGGGTTATAACCCCACTTTTGCCAGTATTCCTAAAAAAAGAACGTCAAAGGTAGGAAAATATGACAAAATGAGAGCTGACTAGCAAGAAAAAGTATATATAACTCCTCCCTTTCGAAAATCCAGGGCACGCCACTCTCTATGATCCAGATTTTCTTACTGACGCCTTTTTCCTCATGAATATTGTATCGCTGATTGAATTGGCTCCAGCTTACAAACATCAAAAATTTGTACAACACATGTATTAATCACACATTATACGTTCATTACTTGTGTGTCTCTTCTTTCCCTGTTACAACCACCCTTGAGGGCCAAGGCCTACCTACAGACTGTCAGTCTCACTCCCATATGCCTCAGCAGAAGTGGGCGGTTCCGTGTGGTCAGCACGACGAACCCCAGTTGTTGTAGGTGTTCCATAGCCAGATTACGTTATACTCATTCGTAGCTCCCCAGTTTCACGTTGGTATTCAACAGTAAATAAGCACATGTGATATTGTGTTGGTCTTTCATGGTCACGCGTAATTATCTACTATTACTGAGGGGAGGCGCGTGCAGATTTTGGCAGCCGAAGAGAGCCACGATAGCAAAAAGTTTGAAACCCCGCAGGCACATTCTCTATCCCCCTCCCCAATTTCAATGTTCCCTAAATTCCCCCCACAAAGTCCCAATTTACGATAATTTTATTTTAAAATTTACTCTTCCGTCAAGTTCCCTGTGTACATTGAACTGCAATCAAGGGGTTCGGAGCCCACTTTAAACTGTAGGCCCCGTCCCGAGTAGCCTTACTGTGCATAAAGTGGACTTAAAACATCAAATCAAATACATTGAACTGCGCCACACAGTGGGATGTGGAAGTAGGGCCCCCACACATTCTTGATCTCAGGTCATTTTTTTGGAGGTGATGCGATCAGAACCACGCTCTAGCCTTTACAATAGGGGAGAAAAGAATATGAAGCACCAGTAATGGAATGAGAGCAAGAAAGAGAAATAAACCACAGAGAGAGAGAGAAAAAAGGGAAGAGAAATTGAGTAGGGGAAGGAAAGGAAGAAAAGCAAGAAGCAAGACAGAGAGAGAAGGGGAGGCAGGGAGGAAAAGAAACAGGGAGATTGGAAGAAAGAGGGGAGGGAAGATATATATAAATAAACGAGACAGAGGAGAAAGGAAACATGAAATCCTCGATCGATCCCTTTTTTATATTTACTTTTAGGAAAATGTTGACAAAGAAATGTCTATTTTCTTTGCTTCCCTTTATTACATTTTCAAGTTCTCTGTCAGAAACAGTTTTCATTATATATAATTATTTTAAATTATTCGTACCCCCTAAAAAGTCTTCGCGTACCCTCAGGGGTACGAGTACCCCAGGTTGAATACCACCGCTCTAAATCGTCGCCCCTGTTTAAGGCTGCCATTTTAATCAGTACGTGAAATCGGAACATTTTTTTACCACTAGATTCCTCCGTTTCCATGCATTAACATTGTGTGCCGGAACCATCTCAGTATGTGTGTTTGTCCATTTCTTCTCATCAGGCATCAAAACATCTCCTGGCGTCTTTGAGTGTTTTTACGAAGCTGTTACACATGCACGGGATGGACAATCCACTCGACAACGCGAGATTCAAACTGTGGTCTGCGAACTGGACGCAGGCAGTTCTCGAGTATTTCTTTCGGATTAGAGTCTGAACACCACTAATGTGTCTTGTCCTCCCATGTTTGCAGTTCTTATAAAACCTGAAACCCACCAAATTGTTCATATTCAGGCCTAAGCACTCGCAAGTGTTCAAAATTGTGTCACGGTAGTCTTGTCATGTATCGGCACGAAACAAAGGAAGTCTTCTCGACTTACAACTGGATCGCGAAACAATTCATAAACAGAGGAAACCCTTCCGTTCCCAGCTCATATAATGTTTCGTCTCCCATGCTTACTCATTTACCTCCAGTGACGTGGAGGTAAATGGCCCAGCCCCCTGATCCCCACCTTGGATACGTGATATTAAGAATTATAAGGTTATAGAACAGTCTCAGTCTTGTCTCAATAATTATTTTTTACTCTCAAATTATCATCACATTATTCAAGAAGCCAATAACCTATTTTTATCTAGCGTAAACAGAAAAAAATCCGTAAGGGGGCTCGAGTCCCCTGATCCTCCCGCCTTGGATATGTGCTATTAACAAAAACAAGGTTACAGAACATTCTATGTCTTGCCTCGATAATTATTTATCTCCTTAAATTATCGTCACATTATTCAAGAAGCCAAAATACTAATTTTATCTAGCATAAAGTGAAAAAATTCCTTGCGCGGTGGGGAGGGGGCTCGAGCCCCCTGATCGCCACCTTGGATACGTGCTATTAACAATAACAGGGTTATAGAGCATTCTCCGTCTTGCCTCGATAATTATTTTATTGTCACATTATTCAAGAAGCCAAAAATCTAATTATATCTAGTGTAAACTGAAAAGTTTCCGGGGGGGGGGGTGTTGAGCCGCATGTACCCCACCTTGAATACGTGCTATTATCAATAACAGGGTTACAGAACATTCTCCGTATTGCTTCGGTAATTATTTCTCTCCTTAAATTATCGTCACAAATTTATTTCACACCACAAGAAACCGAAAACATCATTTTACCTAGTGTAAACCGAAAACTTTCGGGGGGCTCGAGCCCTCCCCCCCCTTGGATACGTGCCTGCTGTCTCCTGTTCCGTCCTCTGCCAGAGGGGCCATATTTATACCAACTCCCTCGTCGATTTACAATTTAAAATAACTAACCCTAATTAGCATGTGATTCTGGCCAGATCACACACACTCATTCACACCAAAATATGAAATAATTAATTACGCATAATGATACACAAAAACAAATACGGTTTGTAACAGTTTAAGAGGTTTTAATGGTTTTTGGAAAGCATTTCTCGGAATTTATCATGCTTCAATTGCGAGGGGGATACGTGCATAATATCAAACTGCCCATTGAACAGAGTTTTTGATTATGCAGAAATGTAGTTTTGGTAGTGTACTTTCATGTAAGTAGTCACGAACACTTCTGGGTCATAACAATTCCATTAACTTTCAATGGAATCGTTACAACCCAGAACCATGACTGTACAGTAACCGTCCTCCATATTCCAAACGCTATTTCTTTCATGCTAGTGCAACTAACATTTTTACTAACCCTCGTAGCTATGTGCATATCCATGTATCACAACAAAATACACTAATGACGCCCTCTTCAAGTGTCCCTCGTCATTTGGCAACCTCTTCCCCTTTGCACGGTAACTCCACCCACTTTAAGAACCGATCTAAACAGTCAGTGTACTTACTGGTCGTAGACTTTAACTTGACCCAGAGTGGAAGACACGAAGATAGCCGCAAGGAGTAACGGAGAGAGGTTCATGGTTGCTATATCTCTAAATCGCATTTCGTACACTTGTAACGGCTGTAAGGGTGTTACACGCTTCGCAGGAGGACCGCTCGTAGTTGAATTTAACTATCCAATTTAATATGTGGCGTTATAATTTGCGTGAGGTGCTTCGCGATATGGTAATGTGACATTGGCATTTATTACGTTCCTGTTTGCAGTTAGCTCTATGAATCGTTGTCTTACGGGATGGCATAATGTCGTTTCTTTTGTTCTGCATCCAATCGCTCATTTCTGTGAGCGATAAAAATGTTTTCCTGTCGACTTTTATTGTGCAAGGGCTCACATAAATGTTTTCAATTGAACATGTCGTTTTTGTAACATTGATTACAAGGTTTCAATTTATTATTTCTTAAAAAATAGCTTAGTGGCATTGTAATTTTTTTTAAAAAAATGAATATGCGTGTTTAAACTCTACTATTTACATCAAGATCTTAAAACTATTTGTTCCCTACAACCTACGTATGAACTGCTTTCATTATGTATAAATTGAAGTTTCAATAACATTTATAAAATATTGGAAATATACGTACATTGGCTCACACAAATAAAGAAGGAAAGAGGACTTTAGTTGGAAATCTGATTGGAACTAACGCTTTAGATTAATTTTTATCCACGAATCACATGTTTGGGCATACGTGCTGTGATATTGGATTTGACAATCGAACATTACAATGCAATATAACAATGGAGATTATGCATTAACCTATTCATTGATTGGAGAGTTTGTACAATCAGATTTAAATTCTCCGGCTGATAATTTGTATCAATATATTAATATCCCTACACATGGGGACTCGTTAACATATTATAGTAACATTGTATATTGTATTTTTCTATAATAAAATCTTAATAAAGGTTGTCTCGCAAGTTATTACATACTGATGATATTTTTGCATGATTAAGATATTCATAACTTGATTATTGCACTTTTCTCTATCCTATTCAGGGCTGCGAGCAGTCTCGGGTTCGATTCCCGGTGGGAGCCCCTAAAATTTCGGTGCTGACCCAATATCGCGAGCACAATTGGGAAGCTACTTGAAAAGAAAAAAAGTAGTCTCGAAAGCCAGAAAACAGCGGCGATTGGACTCGACGTGAGGACCACGCATGAAAAGCCGCTTGGCAGGCTTTAAAGATCTGTTGCGCCATAGAGGCCGTGTCCGAAAGGTGCAAGACCATATTTCAAGCGAGCATCCTCCGAGTATGCTCTTGCAGTGCGGTCGTGGACTGGAAGTGAAAGTCTTTCGAATTGCACTTCGACTGCAGCGCCAAATACTATCAGCAGATAAAACTGAGGACACGTTGTTTTCCTCGCGTTTTAAACACTTGTTTTTCACTATAGATATTACATAGCATTTTCAAATGTTCTTACACATACATTTCCACACATTAGAAGCACTTTAACCAACAACTTGCTGACCCATAACGTATATTTAACCCGTGTTGCTGGCTTTCTATCCCGCGATTTTAAACAAATTAACAACGAGTGTGGATATCACGTGACCTAGTCATCAACCATCTGTGCTGCGAGCTACGTACTTGTGTGCTTCTGTTCTTGACGCTTTCGAACTGTACTAGGTGACGTCACTTCCGTCAATACCATACTTCAAGTATCTACTTTGTACCTTTCGGACAGAGCCAGAGTTTGGTGAGGTCTATCCTATTGGATTCTTTGCGAGTAGAACACTATACCGGGTTCACAGTCCTCATTTGGGGCTCGAATCATCATTTGGGGCTCAGTGTTGCCAACTCACCCCACGAAAATTTCACCAACTGATATTTTGAAGCTTTTTGAGGGGAGTTGGCAACCTCACACAAGCAGTGTTACCAACTCGGCGTAGCTTTTTGGGTGTTAACCCCAGTGTTTCTCGGCGTAGCCTTTCACGGTGTATAATTTTTTAGTTTTTTTGAGGGGGTTTTGCCAACCCATCCGAAGATTCCACTATATCTTTCACTGGCTAAGCTAACCTACAAATAGTGGCAGGACTGACGAGGCTCGAATTATTATTTGAGGCTCGAATTATCATTTGACGCTCGAATCATTATTTGAGGCTCGAAACGAATCGCTAAATATAAAATAAAATAACAATGCCTATGAACCTGTTTGGCTTCAGGAAGCAGGCTATGGAGGTATTCGCCCAAAGCGCACCATCGCCACCTGCGAGCTTGGACCTGTTGCCCTCCCTATTATCTAAACTCAACGGTTTGTTGATTATACACTTGAATAGCATTCTGACCCAGTACGACGAGGATGTGGGCAAGACTTTCTACATATTCAACAACAACTTGAATTATTACCAGTTCCCCATCTCCGGCAAACTGCAGTTTGACATGAATCCCGAGAATAAAGGAGAGGCCAAAATTTCTTCTGGCAGGAACATCTATCGCATCAAACACGATAGGATGAACAGTGCCACTACGTACGATGTATCTGCTGGCGATCGTCTGTATATAGAGCTCTTGGACGACTATGACAAACTCATCCCTCTTTTCATAGAAATGAAAATTAGCTATCCTATAATAAATAACAATGCCTAACGATATTTTTGGCCACACGAAACGCGACGACCATGGCGACGAGCTTCTTATGCTCGACGTCAGGGTTAAAAAGCTGCGAAGCGACCTGCAGGCCCTACAGTCCACGCTCAACTCCAGCCTCCAGACCGAGATAGCCAGCTTGCAGTCTCAGTGCCTGGACCCTGTACTCAAGATTGATGCAGAGCTAAAATCGCTGCTGCAAAAATACACTGACCTTGCATCGATAGACAATCTCGACAAGCTGGCATTGAGTGTGGGCAATCTGCAGAACGAACTTCTGAAGCTACAACAAACGCAAACCTCAGACGTTGAACAGCTGAAACAACGCTTGCAGGACCAAACAAGCAACATCCAGACCGAACTGCAAACTATCATCCAGAGCATTAAAACACAAGACGACTACGATCGCGTGAACGCTAGTATTGCTAAATTGCGCGAACAGTTTCAATCTTTCGAAATCCCTACGTTGGAAAGCATCAAGGCTGAGCTTCAAACGGATGCTTTGCATGCGGCCATCAACGAAGTAAAAACTAAACTCCAAACGCTGGAGGATTTTATCAACAATCTACCGTCGTCCAGCGAACTGAACGCTATTGCCCGTAGCGTGGCCAACATCAAACTCCAACTTGAGACCTACGAGGATTTCGGGAAACTGCAAGGCACCATAACCCATATTGAGGATGCTCTTGCTGTTATTAGAAATGATCTGGCGAACGTTCACGATGAGCTGGAAACCAAACTGCCGGGCATCAGGGATACACTGGCCAACGTCCAACAGCAAATCGCCAAACTGGAAAATCTGAATGCAGAATCCGAGTTGTCTCATTTCCATCACTTGATCGACGACATACAGACTAAGTTGGAAACCCTGCAGCAATCTACCCCCACCCAGGATGACATAACACAACTGCAAGAAGGCATACGTGCTGCTGCCGATGCCTCCGAGTTGGACGCGGTGAAAAAAGCTTTGGAATCGCTCCAAAACACGGTGGCCACCCTGCCTACCTCTCAGGAACTGAAAAGCGTGAAGAGAACTCTCAACCGAATACTCAAATCCGACGACATCAAAAACATCCAATCCGAAATTGAATCGATACGGGGGTCTGTCGCGACTTTACCTACCAACCAGAACATCACCGAGCTGCATGAATTGTTTGCGGAAATTAGAACCCAGGTCCATGACCTTGTAATACAGAGCTCCAAGTTGACGCTTGTAGAAAGCCTGCAGCAGATTATTGCCAGCGTGAAAGAGCAAATTGGGAGTATCGAGGCAAGTCAGGAATCGACTATAGCTAATTTCAGCACCCAACTACATGACTTAAATGAAAAATTCAAGAGCCTTATTGTCGATGTAAAGATCAAACCAAACTACGACACTGTTGTTCATGCTATCGAGGAACACCTGGAATCGGTGAATGGCAGATTGGAGGATGTGGAGACTGAGGTTCGAACCAACGTAAACACTCTAAATGCCAGCATCGACAATCTCAAGTCTACGATTGTCATCGAACTGTACAGCATACCAAACAGAGAGTTCTCCTCCCCTTTCAATCCAGGTTACAAACTCTACATGTTGACTCCTGCAAAAGCCTATCATCAATTTTTCCTCGCTGGCACACTTCAGTTCGTCAAGGTTTCCTACTGGTCTTTGCCTCACGCAACCCACTACCCAATCATGACCATAACGAACATTGGCGATGAGCCTAAAATAAGAGGAGTTGAGCTGGTCGATTTCACACACCCCGAAAGTCGCGAGACTGCCTATGCCGAAGATGCCACTCAAATTATCGACATAGAAATAGGTGACAAGCTGTATATAGAAAACCCAGCATTGTCTGCAGCCAGAAATCCCATCCAGGCTATATTCTTATTTTCGCGCCATGTCTAGGCAGGGTATCGTGAACGAGCTACATAAACCTGCACGACGAAACTACAAACGACTGGCGGTGGTGACCAAAGGCGTGGATGACCTTTGGCAGGCTGACCTTGTGGAAATGAGTAGCGGCAACCTAAAAAATTTACATAAAATCAACAAAGGATACAAGTATCTTCTTACTGTTATAGATACATTTTCAAAATTTGCGTGGGCTTTGCCCCTCAAGGCTAAAACAGGTGTGTGCGTAATGGAAGCATTCAAAACTATTTTCAATGAAAGTGGCAGGCGACCTCGATTTCTTCAAACGGATAACGGAAAGGAATTTTACAACTCGATATTTCAACAGTTTGTTCAGAAGCAAAATATTCAACATTACTCGACTTTCAGTCACATCAAAGCCAGCATAGTGGAACGTTTTAACCGTACTCTCAAAACACGCATGTGGAAACGATTCACGCTTCAAGGTAACCACAAGTGGGTCAATGTGCTTCCGGAACTCGTAAACGACTATAATCACAGTTTGCATAGCACGATACGCATGAAGCCTGCCGATGTCAGCAAGTCTGATGAGGCACGACTGATCTCTACTGTTTATTGCCCCAAGTACCGGCCCACTAACAAAAAACCGAAATTCAAAATTGGAGACCAAGTAAGAATTAGTAAATTTAAGCGCATGTTTGAAAAAGGCTTTACCAAAAACTGGAGTACAGAACTTTTCACCGTTGCTCGATTGTTACCCGGTAACCGTCACACGTATATAATAAAAGATAATCGCGACGAAATTTTGAAAGGGCGATTCTACAAGGAGGAACTCTCTAAAACAAAATACCCCAATACGTATCTTATCGAAAAAGTATTACGTAGAAAAGGTGACAAACTGTTGGTGAAATGGTTGGGACTCGAGGAAAAAAGTTGGATCGACGCAAACGAGGTGATTGTGTAACGGGTGCTTGGGATGTGGTGAGGCGACTGCCAGATTTTCCCCCGGAGCGTCAGGCTAGGAAAAACGGCGAACTGTTGCCGGACAACATTCGCTGCCTTATTGTCGGACCTTCAGGGTGTGGGAAAACAACTTTACTTATTGATAATTTTCTTCTTGCTCCCGACTGGTTAGATTGGAAGAACAGGTACTTGTATGTTTTTTCCAAAAGTTTGGAGCAAGCAAAATATCAACAGCTGACAAAACTGTACGAAGGGCTGAGCATAGCTACTTTTGCCTCCGAAGTAATGCCACTAGATTGCTGCCATGAAAATTCGGTGGTGGTCTTCGACGATGTCATCCTGGAGAACCATAACGAAATTCGCAATTTTTTTACACAGGGGCGGCACAGAGGCATGGACTGCTTCTACCTTGCTCAGACTTTTTCTAAAATTCCCAAGCAGCTTCTCCGAGACAACGCTAATTTTATTTGCTTGTTTCGTCAAGACCACACCAATTTAAAACATGCTTACGATGATTATGTAGGCGGGGACATGAACTACAATCAGTTTTCCAAATTTTGCTCTTCATGCTGGAATCAAGATGATTTCGGATTCGCCACGATAGACATGACGAGGAAACCCAATGACGGAAAATACAGAAACAAAATAAACAACTTTCTAAACGTTGCGACGTTACAAGAAACGTCTTGACGTATTATAAATAACAAATAATGAAACGCAAACTCGCAGACGACAACTTGAAGCTGCGCGACTACCTGGCCAAACGCTTCAGGGGTTGGAAATCAGAGAATCGCGGAATTTACGAAGAGAAAAAGCGACAGGACCAACCTATTATTGATGCTATAAGTGGACTAGGTAAAGACATCAAAGATGTTACCGAGCAAAATAAAGATTTAATCAACGAGCTCGTGCCACTTGCTGCTCGAAATTATGCTGTGCCTACACCGATATCCAGTATTCACACTACCCCGTTCGAACTTGGAGCTGCACCTCTGAGACGTCAGGTTCTAGGCAGTACCTCTTCGGACAAGGTAGTTGAATTAGGTCTGTTGGCGAGAGATTACCTGAGCACCGGGAAATTTGAAAAGGACGAGGTGTTTGGATTGTACCCCTCTGTGGAACCTAACGAGGGTGTGGTTTGGAAAATTGGAAAGTCAAAAGTTACGTTCGAAGGTGACGACGTGAAAATTAATTTGGGCGAGAAGAACAGCTGGACTAGGTATCCTGGCACTGTGGGCCTGTGGGAACTTATCACCAAAAAGCAACCTAAAGATTACACAGACGAGGATTACCAAAGTTACACAGAAATTTTAATCATGACGGATGCCCTGTACCAAAACAACGATGCAACACAGAATCGCGTAAAATCAAGCAGTGGAGAAAAATACAGGAACCTCATCAAGCCAATATGGAACCAAATTAAAACTGGCAGCGGTGTCAAACTCTACAATACCCTACCTAAAGAGTTTGTTTGGGTAGACGACGTAAGGAAGCTTGTAGATCGATTGCTGGTTATCGCAGGCGAAGAGAATGCAGGGAATCGCAACTTCCACAACGAGAAGGTGGGCATCATGGACATGATTAGCACCAAGCTTAGCAACTTTATTGTCAACGACAACAAAGGTATAGGTTACCTTATCAAAATCATCAACACCCTGCCTCCCAAATTATGGAATGTGGCCGAGGGTCGAGGTCTCGTGAACGACATCATCAACAAGCTACCCTTCGAGATGCACCTACCAGGTTACCAATACTGCGGACCGGGTACCCAACTCGAACGGCGACTGGAGAGAGGAGACAAGGGGGTAAATCTGCTGGATGCTGCATGCAAGGATCACGACATTGCTTACAACACATATACGAATTTAGATGCGCGTCACGATGCTGATAGAAAATTGGAGCATGCCGCGTTCGGGAGACTCGTCAGCAGAAACGCCTCGCTGGGAGAAAGGGTTGCAGCATTGGGCACGACCATTGCCATGAATACAAAACGAAAATTGGGGTGGGGGCTGTAATTAAATAACATACAGTAAAAAAAATATCTACGCAACTTACCAACAGAAGTGTTATACAAAATATTTACATTTACCTTCAACGATAGTCACGAGGCTTATTGATTTAGTTAAAATAACACCACAATTTCGCTTGCCCTGTGAAATGCTACTTCTGGATCATCTGAGAAAAATAAGCGGTGTAAAATCTTCTTCTTCCCCCCTATGCTTTTTTTCGGGCTGCTGATGAAAAATTGACTGATAAAATAGACGAACTTCACGAGTGGAGACAGGGGAGGAGACGATATACAGACGACTGGTATGCTTCAAATGCTGAAACCAGCAGGATCATCGATCACCTCATCGCATTAGACAATGCCGAAATTTTTTTCTATAAATAACACACTGTAAAAAAATCTACGAGACCAAAAAAATATTTCTTCGATATGAGTGAAAAAATTAGTGACGTCCAGGCATTAAAACAAATGCTAAATTTGTCAGTCGAATATATAAAAATTCAGGAATTGGAAGTGGACAAACCTTACGCAATAACTTCCGGTTCAATTGTTGCAACCCAGTTTGGTCCTAAAGTACGTCTGTTGCTCAACGGACAATACAGTCTATTTTTACCAGATCGATACGCTAGCATGTTATCCGACGAGAAGCTATCTATTTTAATCGAGAACACAACTCGAATCGTATACAAGGGGACAAAAGAACTTCTTGGTAAGAAAACAAAACACATAATCGAATTTGTTTAATAGCTGCAAAGTATATATAAATAACATACCGTAAAAAAATTACACGGAAGGGAAAACAAAAAATCTCTGAACATATATAAAATAACATATCGTAAAAAAAAAATACATCATGAAGCCCAAGGGCGTTGTGTACCAGATACCATATTCGAATCTAAAAACGCTGGGTGCCCTCAATGGGTTACTCACCAAAAAACAACTCGAGAAGAAACGTTCATGCTTGTCCAAAGGACACGGAATGAAATTGCTGCTCAGCACTCCACAATTGAAAAAGTTGCAGCATTCGCGGAAGCAGCAGAAGATTGGAGGTTTCATATTCAGCATTCCGGCCATCTTGGCAGCTTTGGGTGCAGTGGGCAGCTTGGCAGGAGGCAGTGCCGCTATCGCCAAAACCGTCATCGACTCGAAGAAGAACAAGGCCGAGCTGGAAGAACAGAAACGTCACAACCTGGCTATGGAGAAGAAGGGGAAAGGTGTGACCAAAAAGCGAAAAAACAACCTCGATGCTTTGAAGAAATATAAAAAAAAGAAGAAGCCCTGTCCAACTTCGATATTGAATCTCTGATCGAACCGTTGGGAATAAGAAACTTCAGGGGTGTTTTCATGTCCGATTCTCTACCCTCTGCTTTGAAGAAAAAGGAGTATGGCGTGGTCAACCTGGACAGTTACAAAAATCCTGGTACACATTGGATATGCTACCTCAAAATTGACGATGACAATGCATTTGTTTTCGATTCGTTCGGTGGCACACCGCCTGCCAGGTTGGTGAAGTATCTTAGTGTTGCCAACCTCTACTACAATGACAAACGCATCCAGGGTTTCACCGATGTTAACTGCGGCCACCTATGCCTTTCCGTTCTCGCATACATGTCTAAAATAAATAACCCGTCAGTGGAACATTTTCAGAAAGCATTGTGGTACCTAAAACACCATGGGAGTGTTCCATCTCACCAGCGAGACTTCGGTCTTGAAACTCGCGTTGCATGACGACATCATCTATCCTAAATCTATTGCTCTTCGTGCATTCTACAGCATGTACCTGATACCCAATGTCACGGAGCACAATAACAAAATTACTGTTGGAAATGAAAAAATAGTTATCACGCCAGGACAGTACAATCTGTCTACCTTGCAAGCCCAATTGCCAAGAAATATACTGCTATCTCAAAATTCTGTAACTCACAGAGTTGAAATTGTGTCTGCTACGGAAACAGTAGACCTAGGCACTGTTGGAGAGCTTCTGGGATTCGAGAACAACACAAAGCTCGAACCTGGCATCAAGCACATCGGTGCCAACATTCCTAAATTTCTAGCCATCGAGACTCTGAACATACATTGCAACGTGGCAGAAGGCATGATCACCAAATCCTCGGATGGTATCCCAGGCAGCCACAAGCAGACAGGTATCATCGCTACGTTCAAACCAAACTCTGAATTCATGGAACCGATTATATACACACCCTCACCACCGATATACTTCCCCATATCTCGTAATCGCATAGACAACATAGAATTGGCAGTGACAAACGAGAAGGGGGAGGTGGTGAATTTTGCCGGAGCTACTACCACCGCCGTCGTGGAGATTAACGTATAATAAATAACAATCATGGAGCAAATCGAAAGTTACGAGTTGCAGTCCTTCCCACCCAATCGTCGCACGTTTGCCAATTTGAACGAACCGAACAGGGAGATCGAATACGATGTGGACGTCGGGGATGGGTTTATTCACCCTCACAGAGCTGATTTGTATATCAAGTTTGATGTGGTGAAGAGAGACAACGGCGAAGCATTCCACGCCAATGCAAATTTAAGACTTGTGGACAATTTTGTGCCGCATCTGTTCTCGCAAGTGGAAGTTAGAAAGCATGGCACCGTCATCGATAGGGTTGACTACCCTGGGATTACTTCTACAGCTGTGGGAACACTGAAACTCTCCAAGACCGATGCGGCATACTACCAGGCAGGGGGATTCGAAGCAGATACAAAAATCAAAACTCAAAGCCACACAGTACTGTTTCCCATGCGTCTGCTGCCGGGATTCTTCTCCGACTACACGGAGATTATGTGGAAGGGTGGTTTACGCGTCACTTTTCGCAGAAGCGCCAACGACAACGATGTGCTGATGCGTTACAGCACCTTGGGTGCAGACGGTGCAGCACTTGCCAACACACTACCCGACGCTGCCAAGTGCGTCATCCAGTCCATGGAGCTGCGCATCCCTGTGGTGGAATACGAATCTAATTACGGTCTCAAGTACAAAGCCGACATTTTGAAGAACCCCCAAGTACCCATCCAATTTTACGGCTACCAGTGCGTGCAGAAACCTGCTTCCGGCAGCCATTTTGAATTTGATGTTACTACGCAGTTCAACAGCATCCGGTACGATATGCCTGAGTTTACGGTTGTGCTCTTCCAGACGGGGAAAGATAATAACCAAGAGAAAGATTCTAGCCAGTTTGATAATTGCAAAATTAAAAATGTTTACCTCAAAAATGGCAGGAATGAAGTTTTCCCACGCGAGAATTATAACTTAAACATTACGAACAACGATTACCTGAAACTTTACGAGGCATACACAGCTTACAAGAGAGTGACCTCCAGCAATGTGGACGTGTACTACAACCCCAACGAGTTCATAGCTCGCAGACCCATGTTCGTCATCAACACATCTAAGAGGAAGCAGGTGGTTGTCAACGATCGTACCAACATAAAGATCGTATGCGAGTTCCACGACGCCTTGCCTGCAGATACTCTGTGCAGCGTCATTCTTATTGCAGAGAAAACATTTGTGTATGACGTCAAGAATGAAAGAGTGACTGAACAGTTTTAGATACAAAAAAAAATAAAAAAAATAGCACACAATAAGAAATGTGGAATTTTATATACACAAGTACAAACTACAATAAGCAGTTTCCCAGAAGTTTAATTTTGCTGTGCTATGCATGTAATCGAGGAAGTTGAAGTAAATTAAAATTGATTTTTTTTATTTTGCATTGCCTATTATTTTTTGTTGCACTCTGGGCAGGCCTTACTAGTTTGGAGGCGATAGTGGCCCCACGGAAGTGTGTGGACCCCACATTCAAGAATACACCTCTTGTCGTCGTGTGCATCCAGAGCAACTTTCCTGACAATATTAGTTGTAAGCACATGATCGACGCTTTGGATACGATGCTCTTTTTGTAGAATGGGCGATTTTGTTCTGAGGCACTCGAGGTAATCCTCAAACTTGAGGTGCTCCCGAACCACTTGCCTGCTTACACCCTTTGCCTTTTTTGTTACAGAACCCTCAGCCCGGATCGCATAGGCTTTGGCACGAAGTCCAGCAAAATCCACAATCACATCCCCGTCTTTCTCGTCCTTGAGTTTGCCGGGTATTTTTTTGTTCCGGGGCAGAATTCCATACCGGTTTAGCTGGGGATAGCCCGATGTGTCGAAGAGCTTGACAAGAGCTGGAACTTTGGCTATATCACCATACGCATCGACCGTACGAACATGGTACACCAAGCTGTCTGTGTCTGTGTAGAGGAGCGAGATATTGTGGTTGTAGTGTGCACGTAGTATGTCGTAATATGTCTCGAACATGCACAACTTGCTCAGATCCAAAACTGCAGCTCCCACATAGATGGGCTTGTTGAGTAGCACCTCGCCCCGGTTCATGTGAATCAGAGACATCTGTTCATTGTAAATTGTTCGAGATCTGAACAGCGGGCTTGCAACAAGTCGACGACACTGTGTTTTCTTCGTCACCAACCTCACATCAACGCGATTTCGCACATTCTCCATAGTCTTCCCAAATACCGCATTGTTCATTAATTTGAAATAATCGCGATCAAGTTCCGAAGTGGCAGCAGTACGATGTTTGGTGTTCAGTTCGATGTACGGCTTCAACCATGGAGACTGCCTGAACAAGAGCACGCGGTGAACTGCTTTGACCGAGACCTCTTGCTGTATTAACCACTGGAGGTTCCGGTAGTGTAGCACATAACGTTTTTTGGGCTCCAAGTCCATGACGAGTTTCGGTTGATCCGAGCCAGGTGGACACTTGAATTCCGGAGCAGGCGAAAGGTCACAGAATGTATCCTGCAGCTTCTCGGGGAAGTCAAGGTCCACCTCGGCAAAAAACCCAAACTCGTCGCACTCTTTTTCGATGTCGTGGTATAAAGGATCAACCCACTCAAACTGTCCTGTTGGGAGTGGCTGCATCATGGAGTGCCCGTAAAGATTATTCACGTCAGTGTACATGATGTAGCTTGATGGTTGGGAGGGGTCGTAACCAGTGGCCATGTGGTGATTGTTGGCATGTGCGAAGCGTTGCGACACTTGGACCATGCCGCCCCGGATAGCTCTCTCGATGAAAAGCATGATATCAACATCGGAGATAAGTGAAAGTTTAACTTTAGTCAGCAGGAGCATGGCCGACCATGCCAGTCCAGGAAGGCTGTAAAAATATACAGGGTCCAGGTTGTAAATGTTTATCGCAGTCGCCCGAAACGCCTGGAACACATCGGCAAGAAGCGTCACATCAAGCTTCAGGTATGCATCGTGGTAATCACCAAAAGTTCGACAACCCAACTTGACCCACATAGACTGAGCATGCTTGTACTCCTCGTCGGTAATACCTGAACCTCTCAGCTGGCTGTAGAACTTATCCTGGGGAGGCAGCAACTCTTCTTCGAACTTGGAAGAGTCGGTGACGTATTCATAGGGGTAGACCCCTTTACGCCTGATGAGTGCAACATCTAAGTTCGGGAAACTTGATGTAGTAATAGCTAGTTGGTCGTCTCTGAGCTTCCCAGCAAGAGCATCCAGGCTTGCCTGGAGGAACCTCAGAGAGTCGAGGAACCGAAGCTCGATGCTCCTGCTTTTTGACTCGGCGGGGATCGGCACCCACTTGCTGACGCTAATATAACGCTCCTCGTTCTCTGCCAGGACATTGATTCTCGCATTGTCGTACCCTAGATGTGTGACCAAGTGATGGAAATCATATCCCGAGCCATTGTGAAAAAAGACCGGTATGAAGCGCGGGTCCCTGGCTCTCAAGTTACATTTGTTGCACCATGGGCCAATGTAGCTTCCGGTCCCATAATGGTCATGGTGGTGGACCTTTTTGTTATCGTCAGTGAAGACCGACTTGCAAACAGGGCAATTTAGAGCTATTTCGTGCTGATGCTCGTCTTCCGGAGACAGAGGCAGCATGGGCTTGGGGGCTAACAGCACCTTCCCTATCTTGATGGCTTCCTGTTGCATTCTCTTCAGGAAGTGTTTGACCGGGTCGGGACCGCGATACACATAGGGCTCGGAGGCAATATGGTCTCGCCACACCACAACATAGGAGTAACTCGAGGCCTCGTGGATTTGGAAAGGAATAGTAGAGGATGTTTCGGGGTTGGGCTCGCAGTTAGACAGAGGTTGAAGAAAGGCCTCGAAGTCTGCTACAATATAGGCAGGATGCTTCACCATAGCACTGTCCATGCGAAAGCACTCTACTGCACCAGGTTCGGGCAGGATAGTTCGTGCAGGCTTGTTGGTACCACAGTAGAGCATGTGGCGAGCTAGCTTCTCAGCAGCAATGTTGGGTCCTCGAGAGTGTTTGAATTTATATTGTTTTTGGTTGTCGAAAATAGACAGGCACCTGCGACAAACTTCTATGTGGGTTTTGTCTTTGCTCCGTTGGCTCGAAACAAGCCGAGAGAGGGAACGGATGAGGGTGTAGTGGTGATGGGTCTCGTTCTTGATGAGCAGAAGGTGAATTTCCTGCGCACCATCGTCGTCTACGTCGCTCACCCGGATGGGGTGGACCTCATGTTCGTTCTCGGTGAGACCGTAAACATTGATGGCTAATTGCAGGCCCAACAAGTCACGAGCACGAACCTCAAACTTGCGAATATGCGAGACTTCTACAGGGTAGGCAATCCCGGCCATTGCATCCTCCAGTTCCGACTCATACTGCTTGTAGTGTGCTACACGGCGTGGACTGTTTTTCCAGTGAACAGGGTGCAATGCTGCCAGCACCGACCAGAGGAAGCATTTGGTGTCTTTGTTCTGAATATTGACAACAGCTTTCCTTTCTTTAACCTTGGGTGGCAGGGCAATATAGCTAGACCCTGCCAGTGGCAGGAACTTGTTAAGTGTCAGACAAAGTTCGAGGGGGTCGCCACACAGCGAACCACCCGAGCCTTCAGCCTGATGCTCCTCGTGCTTTGCCACAAGCTCCTCGACAAACTTGTTGTAGATGCTGTCGAGGTCAGTGACATCTGCCTGATGCAGTATTTTTGCTTTTGTGGCATGGAAGAATTTATATATTTCATCAGACGGTTTCTTATACTTGCAGCATAGCACAGCATAGAATTTAGTGGAGTGTGTGGCCAATGCATCGTTGAGGATGGATATTATCTTAGCTCGCTCGCTCCCCAGAAAACTGCGCACATCACAGAAGCTGTTTGATGTTATGTCAAAATCTTCTAATAAATGCTCAAACGCAAACCGGTCTGCTTTCTTCGCCAGCTTGACGCGTTTGGCAGGTGGCAATGCATCGAGGGAGGTTACTTCTACCTTTCGCTTGGAAGGTTGCGGTAGAGATGTTCCAGTGCTCTTGCAAGTAAGCTGGTGTCGCTTGAAGTTGGCAATAGAAATATTTTTTCCACACTTAGAGCACAGTTTGGTTGCACATATTCGCTTTTCCGGCACACAAGTACGACAGTGTCTTTGAAAATGTTTACTTGACACAGCAGTTTGGCACGTAGGACAATTTTTTACAGAACGCATAATGCAGAGATTTTTTGGGGGTATGTTATTTAATACCCAATGCTGTGCAATACAAAATATAATTGTTAACTTTTTTTTTTTTAACTATTAACTATTCTCTATGACCTTACTTGGTTTTTTTTTCGTCAAATTATATGCTTCTAGTCTCCTATACAATACAATATACGTACAATATTGTCAAAAGCGTCATATTTGAGCAGGTCGCTTGTCATCTAAACACTGCAGCTGACAGGTTGGTAAAATTTCACATCAAAGCAGATAATACGCCTCAGTCTTATTTATATATAATTTTCACGGGTGTACAATATTGTCAACAGTATCATATTTGAGCAAGTCGCTTGTCAGCTAAACACTGCAGCTGACAGGTTGGTAAAATTTCACATCAAAGCAGATAATACGCTTAAGTCTTATTTATATATAATTTTTACGGGTGTACAATATTGTCAACAGTATCATATTTGAGCAGGTCGCTTGTCATCTAAACACTGCAGCTGACAGGTTGGTAAAATTTCACATCAAAGCAGATAATACGCTTAAGTCTTATTTATATATAATTTTTACGGGCGTACAATATTGTCAACAGTATCATATTTGAGCAGGTCGCTTGTCATCTAAACACTGCAGCTGACAGGTTGGTAAAATTTCACATGAAAGCAGATAATACGCTTAAGTCTTATTTATATGTAATTTTCACGGGCGTACAATATTGTCAAAAGCGCCATATTTGAGCAGGTCGCTTGTCAGCTAAACACTGCAGCTGACAGGTTGGTAAAATTTCACATCAAAGCAGATAATACGCTTAAGTCTTATTTATATATAATTTTTACGGGCGTACAATATTGTCAAAAGCGTCATATTTGAGCAGGTCGCTTGTCATCTAAACACTGCAGCTGACAGGTTGGTAAAATTTCACATCAAAGCAGATAATACGCTTAAGTCTTATTTATATATAATTTTTACGGGCGTACAATATTGTCAAAAGCGTCATATTTGAGCAGGTCGCTTGTCAGCTAAACACTACAGCTGACAGGTTGGTAAAATTTCACATCAAAGCAGATAATACGCTTAAGTCTTATTTATATATAATTTTTACGGGCGTACAATATTGTCAAAAGCGTCATATTTGACCAGGTCGCTTGTCAGCTAAACACTGCAGCTGACAGGTTGGTAAAATTTCACATCAAAGCAGATAATACGCTTAAGTCTTATTTATATGTAATTTTCACGGGCGTACAATATTGTCAAAAGCGTCATATTTGAGCAGGTCGCTTGTCAGCTAAACACTGCAGCTGACAGGTTGGTAAAATTTCACATCAAAGCAGATAATACGCTTAAGTCTTATTTATATATAATTTTTACGGGCGTACAATATTGTCAAAAGCGTCATATTTGAGCAGGTCGCTTGTCATCTAAACACTGCAGCTGACAGGTTGGTAAAATTTCACATCAAAGCAGATAATACGCTTAAGTCTTATTTATATATAATTTTTACGGGCGTACAATATTGTCAAAAGCGCCATATTTGACCAGGTCGCTTGTCAGCTAAACACTGCAGCTGACAGGTTGGTAAAATTTCACATCAAAGCAGATAATACGCTTAAGTCTTATTTATATGTAATTTTTACGGGTGTACAATATTGTCAAAAGCGCCATATTTGAGCAGGTCGCTTGTCAGCTAAACACTGCAGCTGACAGGTTGGTAAAATTTCACATCAAAGCAGATAATACGCTTAAGTCTTATTTATATGTAATTTTCACGGGCGTACAATATTGTCAACAGTATCATATTTGAGCAAGTCGCTTGTCATCTAAACACTGCAGCTCACAGGTTGGTAAAATTTCACATGAAAGCAGATAATACGCTTAAGTCTTATTTATATGTAATTTTCACGGGCGTACAATATTGTTAAGAGCGTCAATTTCCGTAGAGCTCTCTTTTTCCATCGGGTTCCTGATTTTTCATCACGTAGTTCCTTTTTCATTCAATAGATGGTAGAGGTTGTATGATCTTTCAAATCTATGACGTGTATGTTTAAAGAGAAAAATGTGGATTTTGGAACAGGAGATGAACACAGGGGTTTATTTTATATTATTGAAATTGAAGAATATAGTGAAAGTAACGAAGAGGTGGCTGTGGCAGAAAAAATATAAAAGGTTGTCTTGTCTCTGTGTAACCTTCACGGGAGATAGCCAAATTTAAATAGTATTTCATGGCAAAAAATTGGCATTTAAATAGTATGCGGATGGGTTAATATGGATATTGTCACATATTCCTTTTATTTTATACTGTTGTAAATAGAAAAAATTATGTACGGTAAATGTTTTGTATATTATAGGGAAAAAATGCAAAATATCCCCCAATTTTAAATCGATCCACCTCTGAATCGATTTTTTACATATTCTCACGCCGGCATATGTTGTTCTATTTTGCTTCTTTTACTTGCCTTGCTTAATTAACTCTCGCTAATTAGCATTTTTTTGGAAGAAGTCAACTAGAACAACATATGGCGGTATGAGAAATATGCAAATTAAAGAATATTTTAGTAATATAAGGGCCCTAGCAATTAGCTTCGTCGACTAAGAGTACTCTTTTAAACGTCTTGAGCTAGATCGTATTATTACGCGAGGACGTTTAAAATGTTTGGGTATTGAAAAAGTTTGACCTACTTTTTATTTCTATTGTTTGCTAATAAATAACGCTGATAGTACCTCCTCTCTCCCCCCTCTTCTCCTCTGCTGTATAACAAATAGCACAAACATAAAATCAAGATTTTGGAGAGCAAAACATAAAATTTGCATCCATCTGATGTCGAACTAGGAACTTTATCTTTCGGGGAGTCAACATTATTTTTTACTCAGTCGTCATATAACATAAACACACGCAAACATTCACATGTGTTTTTATTTTGTGTTCGGTAAGTACAAGTATATTTTTACATAAATTATTGTTTAATTTAATAAATTGTAAACTCGGAGCCTGCTATACTAACACTCCTTCTGCTTCTGAGCGATAATACTATTGAAAGCGAATGTTTGCGTGCATACAGAAATAACACAGAAAAAAAAAAGCGGATGGAAGCAATTTAAAATCAGTGGAGCAAGGTTAGTATTACGAGAACGTAAAAACACGTGCTTTCATTGTTGTCTGAATTCGCGGCAAACGTGGAGTTGGAGGGGAGAGTAGAGAGGCGCGACAGATGCACGCTTGAACTCGCCGTGACCCTGCGCTTGGCAGCCATATTCTTACTTTCACTTTGTACAGACAACATTTACTGATTAGACGATGTAAAACTCAGTGATACTTTAACAGTTTATCGATAATACTGAATGTAGAAAAATTGTAAATAATAAAGTAGCACGTTACATTTTTAATATAACTAGTAAATAGGTGGAAATCATTGTGATGTTTGTTTGGCGTCTGCCTTCTGCTTCCGTGCGGTGCGCCTGCGCCCCAGAGCGCTGTGGGTGAAGTTCGGGCTGACACCTGGCGGGAAAAATAACAACCATACTACAAGAGGACATGCAGATTCGGACGACTTGGACGTGACTTCGACGGCACGCGAGAACAACAGGAGAGAACAGTACGGAGCGCTTGCCAATCCGGACACGGCCTAAGTTGTACAATTAGGTACAAGTATTGTACAATTAGGTACAAATTGTTGTACAATTATTTCCCCCCAGTTGCCCAGTTGGAGTTGCGGGCATAACACTAGTACTATTTGTACTCACAGTGCTTACTCATGTATTTTGTTTAATATTTTATTTCAAATTCACTGTCAGAAACTAGTGTTGCCAGTTCCTGGATGTAGGTTTACCTACTCTGTTGGTTGTCACTGTCAAGCTTCCAGTATTCGTACAGCATAAAAAGCCATAACCCCCCTCTCAAAATATATATATTGTATACGCCAAGATGCTCAATAGCCTAGCAACACATCATGAAAAAACATGCCAAGAGGACCCAGTGGGTTTATAAGTCAGTGCTGCCACTATTTGTAGGTTAGCTTAGCCAGTGAAAGATATAGTGGAATCTTCGGATGGGTTGGCAAAAACCCCCTCAAACCAATAGAGTTGCCAAATATAACAAGGGGCAATAGGTCCCCCTCATAAAAAGCTACAGAGTGTTGCCCTGTGCCCTCTGTACATCAAAAGCTACGACGAGTCTCAAATGAGCCTCAAAAAATTCAGAACTATGTACGCTAAGGCTAGTGGGGTTAACACCCAAAAGGCTACGCCTCGCCCGATGTACACACACACAAAAAAACTAAAAAATTATACACCGTGAAAGGCTACGCCGAGAAACACTGGGGTTAACACCCAAAAAGCTACGCCGAGTTGGTAACACTGCTTGTGTGAGGTTGCCAACTCCCCTCAAAAAGCTTCAAAATATCAGTTGGTGAAATTTTCGTGGGGTGAGTTGGCAACACTGAGCCCCAAATGATGATTCGAGCCCCAAATGAGGACTGTGAACCCGGTATAGTGTTCTACTTTTGCGACTGCCAGAAACGACGGATGCAAATCGGAGCTGTAACTAAGGGGCCATCAAAATTTCATATTCTACATAACTTAATATCTATTGGCGGCTGCTGTTCCTATCAAAACAAATCTAATTAATTTATTGGACGTTCGTGCTAAGAAATTAATCTTGTCGTGTCAACGTAAGATAATTAATTTTAGAAGTTATTAATTTAATGGATGAAAAATGAAGGAACGCAAAGAAACGCTCATGTCAGAATCAGAACTCAAGATCAGTGCTCTTGAGGGGGAAGGGGGTTGGGTGGGGGTCATTCTCTCTTTGGCACAGTATTCCCAAAAAGAAGAACAGCAAAGACCGGAAAAGATGGCAAAATTAGGACTGAACACTAAAAAAAAGTATATCTAACCCCGACTGCTTCGAAAATCCTGGGCACGCCACTGTCTTCCAGAAATGATTTACAGTCCCTCTTACCAACTCGAAACAACATTAATCGTCGATAGCTTATAGGGGTACTCATAATTATTATATTGTCAGTACTTTTGTTATTCGCGTTTGCTTTTCTTCCTCTTCGATGATGAGTGTACATAGCTATTCCACTATTTGAGTAGTTTGATCTCTTTTCGTTGACATAATAGAGGTACGCTGCCGTTAGCTGTGTTATCTAATTTATATTGTTCATAGTAATTTGGGAAAACCCAATATAAATTTAGATTCTACTTATCATCTCAGTGTTACTATCTGTGCTGAGTTGTTTTCGAAAGAACAGCTAGACGCATTGTCTGTTATCGCACCTGAAAACACTTGAAATTCAGAGATCTGAGAAAATAAAAAAAAAAGATGTAGAAGAATATCGTCACCAACGGTTTATCAGCCGTTTCAGTTCCGCATAACCTTAAGTGATCAAGGAGTAATGATAATACAATAGATAATATAATAGTTTGATTGTTACCAGGGTTAATATTAACTAAATACGCCATTTCTGGGAGATTCTTAAAAAAACATTACGCTAATACAAGGTTAATTCAATAAATAACCGGAAATATTTTATTCTACAGAATCTATTATTAGAATGGAATACAACACATGATAATTATTCAACGTAGTCCCCCTCAAGTTCAATGCACCTACACCAGCGCTCCACAAGCCTCTCAATTCTACGTGCAAAGAATTCTTTTGGGCGTGTGCGTAACCAGTCATGCACTGCTGCCTGGACGTCTTCATCATCCTCGAACCTTGAGCCACTAAGAGTGTCTTTAACTGGACCAAAAATGTGATAATCTGAAGGTGCCAGATCCGGGGAGTATGGGGGTGGGGTAAGCAGACGAACTTTAGATCATTGATGGTAACTAATGTGACTCTAGCAGTGTGTGGTCTCGCGTTGTCATGCAGCAACAGTACGCCACTGGTCACCAGACCACGTCGCTTCTTCAAAATTGCTTGTTTCAAATTTTCACGCATAAGGTTTGCGTATGTCACACTGTTTACATTTTGACCTCTCGACATGTAATGTTCAAGAATTGTTCCCTTACGATTCCGAAACAAAGTCAACATGACCTTACCAGCACTTCTTTTAGCTCGCACCTTCTTGGGTCTTGGAGATGAAGAATGTCGCCACTCCATTGTAGCCCGCTTTCGTTCAGGTTCGTAAAAATGTATCCAACTTTCATCTCCCGTGACAATACGGTGAAGAAATGCCTCCCCTTCAGCCTCGCACTGTCGCAAAAGCTCCCAGTACACATCCATGCACTTTTCTTTCATTTCTGGTGTCAAATGTTTTGGAACCCACCTTGCACACACTTTCTGGAACATCAGTACGTCATGAACAATATGGTGGGCTGATCCGACACTAACGTTCATTTCTGATGCAATCTCACTCACCGTAATACGCCTGTTTTCCCGTATCAACTCGTCAACTCTCGCAATGTTGTTCTCCGTGACTGCAGAGACAGAGCGTCCTGGACGTGGCGAATCTTGAACACTTGTTACACCCTCTTTGAACTTCTCTGCCCACTCGTACACTTGTGTTCGACTCAAAAAGCTTTCACCATATTGCACTGCCATCCGACGGTGAATTTCGATTGGTTTCAACCCTTCAGCTAACAGAAATCTAATGACACTTCGCTGCTCCAAGTTGGTGCAAACGTGCAAGGGTACCGCCATCTTGTTTCATTGATTCCCAGCACCCCAATGGCGAGGCAGGCGTGCCAGACTCATCTGTTAATAGTTCTAGGACGCCACCACAAAATAACAAAGAAACACCAAACATGGTCGTATTTTCGATTTTTTATACAACTTTTCCGGTTATTTATTGAATGGACCTTGTATTATCGTCTTTTTGATTTGTAAGAAATCATGTTTGTTGTAGCGAGTAAAGCTTAACGCCCACTGAGACACCGGAAACGGTCCTACCCGATCCACGTGCCTTTCCGAGGGTAGTCCGCCCATGTACCGCGCAGCCACGCTCCGAACCACGCAGCTAAGCGGAACATTTTCCATGCTCTTCTACAGCGGGGCCGAGCATGACGCTTGCGGGAGTTAAACGAAGAGACGCGGAATTACACGAGAGGGCATTTGAAGAGGCGGCTAACGGGCATTTTCGACCCTAGAAACATGCACACTTCTGGCCAGTGATGCCAAAAGAAGGGAAATTTCCCTCGGCACAGGGAAATTTGAGGGTGAAAAGGGAAAAGAGAAATTTAATGAAAAATAGCTAAAAAACAGGGAAATTTAAACTCACATTTTCGTTTCATTCTTTTAAAAAGTTCGAAAATATGTTTTTCAGCGTGTATTTTTTCCAAATAAATAGTTAGCAACAGTGACACTTTTCAGTAAGCTTTCTTTCTCCCTGTTATAGATGACCTTGACCGGTCAGTCTTACATTTGTCGCGTTTCCTAGAAAGGCCTCAAGGCATGAGCCGCGCTGCACCTGGAAAGAATTTGGGACGCGATTTTCAACTTCATTCTTTGTTCCATCCATCATTTCAGAACGTGTCATAGTGGCTGTGTGTGTGACCAAAAAGTATACACTTGTAATCCTATTCTCTTTGTGTGTCCTGTGTCGATGCAAGGAGAATGGAAGAGGTGACTGATAGGAAGCTACCTGCAACTCCCAAAAAGGTTAGAAAACGTCGTGGGGATTTATCTGCGGATGAAAAGATATCTGGGAAACATGTGAAAAAATTTCGTATTGAGTGGCTGCCCATTACTTCACACTTTTATGATTTTCATATATATTTAATAATAATAAAGTTTGTTCCTCAGGCAAAACAGGCGTCAAAAGAAAAATATTAACAGCAGGCCCCTAGCTAATCTTTGACAATGGGTGGGTTTCAAAGTCCGACAATCATTGCGCCGCAGACGAAAAATTTTTTGGTTTGGGAATTTTTTCAATACATTAGTGTTTTATTTTAAAATTCAAATGTTTATTTTAGGATAATTACATTATGAAACTATGATCAGTTTCTAGTAATTTATTCAGTGGGGGGTTTGAACCCACTGAAACCTCTTATATACGGTCCTGATTAACAGTTATAGTAATACAAAGATACAGCTTCAAATGTGCTTTTAAAATCGAGGGAAATTTAGGTCGAAAAAGGGAAATTTTGCACTGGTAAAAGGGAAATCCTGCATTCGGAGATTGGCAACACTGCTTCTGGCACGGAAATTCCGCGCTTCGGTTCCGCTGTAGTGGGTGTTAAACCGTTCTGTTGCCGCGTTTCCCCGCGTCTCGCTGGGTGATATATTCTTAAGTTGACTCTACCTTGTTAAAATTGTTGGTACGTTAAATTCTAAAGACATTTTCCAAAGGAAAACAAAAATTAAACTTTTCATAATCACCCCGAGCGCAATTAGGGTGCTAGATAAACCCAAAGCTACTTTACGTGCACCAGACTTGGTCAAAAGCCGTTATCACTCTTTTGTTCTGGTCAGATAAAACTCCCAAAGACCCAATCGTCCTTTTATCTTGAAGAGGCAGACTGGGTAAAGCCAGACTATTAACAAGTACAACAATAGGGTATTCAGGACTATAAAAGGCCACAACAAGAGATAACAAGTGACAATCGCATTCAAGATGAGGTTCAGTTTGTTTGCATTGGTGGGGCTTCTGGCTGTAGGTGCCGTCTTGTCGACGCCAAAATCTTACGACAAGTGAGTTTACCTTCACTGTTGGTTTTAAGGTTATTTTAAATGGACCATTATATTATGTAATGTCCTTTCTTCAGAGCTAATTAAACTTGGTTTTATTTTGTGTTTGGGGCGGTGATACCTCGTATTTGGTGTCATCCCGGTTCCCCCTCATCAAGCAGGGTTCTCTCTTCCTCAAGTCGATACTGAGTTAGATTTCGGAGCGAGGAGAAGTATGTCGATAGTTCCAAGGACTACATATCTCCCCCTCTCTGCATTTTCTTCTTTCCTCCCCTACTGCAGAATCTATCCTCCTCCTCTCTCTCCATTTTATGTTTCTTTCTATCTCTTTCTCCTTCTACCATTCTTATCTTTCGATTTTCATTTCCTTTTCATTCTTTCTTACTATGTTTATCATTTTCTTTCTCTCGTTCTACCTTCCTCTGTTTCTCTCACTACCTCCGTCTATCACGTTCTCTCTCCATCCCTCCAAGTGCGTGCGTGTCCTGTACTGGATATCATCCTCAAAATGCCTCATAAAAGACACAGCCCACCCTAACCTCACGGTGGCGACGCCATCACTTACAGGAATGTATGCAGAAATGTCCATCTGGGGTTATGGAAGTTCATATTTAAAAGTGCGCCGGACCAGGAACCCTCTGTTGCGGCGTCTACCTGCGAAGGAACTCGCGGTCAAACAGCCAATTACGCCCACCGCTTGGGCAAGAAGTGACACCGTTAAAAATCCCCCTCCCCAAAGCAGCCATTAGGGAAACAGGATTTTGTCAAAATGACCGCTCTGCGCTGTGATTGCACACCGGTTAGTACAGCGTCACCATTATAGGGGCGTGTAAGTGTACATCTAGACCCGAAATAATAAAATTTGGCACTGCTTTCTTAGGAATTAAATTCTCCTTGTAATAGCCAATAATTAAAATTATCTGCCGATTAAGTGTTATTTTAAATTAACTGTTGAAATCATACATTTCAGGTACAAGACCTTCCGCATCAACGTACGAAATGAAGAAGAACTTCGCCTGTTCTCTCGATTCTACGACATGCCAGGCTTCGACTTCTGGACCAGAACCCCGTCCGTCCACCACCCCATCGACATCATGGTGTCCCCCGAAGAAGTGGAGAAGTTCCGAGAGTTCCTCAACCTGGAGCAGATCTCTTTCACGATTCTCATAGACAATGTGCAGAAGTAAGTTTAAAAGCCCGCTAGATCGCCTTTACGACAGCTGAACTAGGTGCTAGGCAGGGTTGTATGGAGGATACACGTATGGTTGCCAGATCACTAAAAGGGAAAAGTAGAACATGTTGTCCTAAAATGTAGGACAAACATTATCCGCAAATAATGCACATTACTAGAACATAAGCATTATCAAATAATTTAAAATTGACATCTCCAGTTTTTAAAATAATAATGATTCTTTAATTTATAAAATACAAAATTCCAAAACTACACGTATTTTCAGTCGTAGTACTTCTCAGAGAAGCTATTCTCAAAATTTCAGGTTTAGTCAAAATATGCTTAAGAAGCTCGAAAAAATCAAACACACTGGAATTATACTGAACCAGTACCAAACATTTTACAGACTATTGGAAATTATTTTGATAGCAATGAAATTGATAGCAATAATAAGGAAGAATATCATTTGCACTCTTGAAACACCGTAGCAGTGTATGTATATGCAGAGCATCTTAAGTACATTACCATTCCACGGACAAACTGGTATGTGGCAGTTGAATTATATTAATAGAGTTATATAGTATTAGAACTTGCTTTTGTAATACAGGTCCAACGGTAACATTTCCTTTGTTATGCGTTTTAGAAAATAAATATATAAAATTATTCGTAATACGTACTAGTTGAATGAACATTGTAGAATCACAACACGAAAACTGTAAATATTTACGTGCAAGTCACATTTATTTCACATCAATTTCGATTTATACTTATTCCACCATTTACTTGAAAATCCATGAATATATTTCGTAATTTTAAAAATACAATTGTCACATCGTAATCGGAAACACGAAATGAAACTTTGGCAACGCTGTATATGGAAACGAGTTGCATGCTCACAGACCAGTGTCGTGGCAATTATCGCGTGAAATCACAGTAACCGGTAACAATTTGGTACCTATAGTCCAACAGAAATTCCAGCTGTTGGTTTTATCCGCTTAAAAAGTAACTACTCTCTGTCCGCAGAAAGATTTAAAGAGAATGGAAACAAGTGCACGTGGTTTCTAAGAAATCTTATTGGTTATTTCAATAGCAGGTGTGCAGGAATCTTGCGCGTGCATAAAGCCATACCAATAAAAGCAACTGCTGTACTGAAGTTGTGGGACCTGATAACAGGAGCCGTAAAGCTACGACCAATACATTCATGGGCAAAATAACACCAGAACTAACACGCAGGAAAGAAACTATTTCTAAAAAATCATGTGGCTTTGTCTACATTAACTTTGTTCTTGCAGTGGGTGGATGAAGGGTATAGCCTGACAAGTTAAGTCCCGATATGCGCAGATCGCTGCGGAGCACTTCGTATTACGTCATCCTCCCCACCACTCTTCTACTCACTGGTCTGGCTTTGAGAGTACCAGTGGTGCCAACTCAGCAAAATTAAGCTAAAACAAATATGCCAAACAATCTTCACTGTTTAGCGTGACGGTGCATGCAGGCTCCTATTATATCAGTGGTTCATTTTATTTAATCCGGCCTTTGAAAATGCGTGCGGTGCGCCGATCGTAAACTGTAGTATTACGCACGTGCGTTAAGGTTTATACCGAAGAGAAACTACAGGGCAAATTACTTCATTTTCTGAATGCGACATCGAGCAGTGGCCAGTTTTTTTTGTTTTTTTTTTAACCGAGTGGGGTGGGGGTTCCTTTGTTTATCGTACAAGAATCACTACGAGAAAGCAATCTGATAACGTGCTTGCCTGTGTTCTTTTCTAAAGCATTGAAATGTTCATGCTCTTTACTCTTGACTGCAAGATTCTTACTTTGAAAGAGATGGACTTATGGACGAGCGTGTAGATGAACTGATAATTAGACTTGGTGAAACCGATTCAGACACGGACAGAGATTCATCGGTAGACACAGACTCGGATGAGTGGGAGAGTGAAACTGAAGAAGGAGAACCGTAAAACATTTAGAAGGTGAGCTCAGTTCTATCGTTTATATATTTTTCATTTTTCTATCGTTTTATTTCATACATTTCTTATGCTGGTAAGAAATATCCCTAATATAACTTAATTCATTTAAGGTTTAAAGGGAAAATATCAAAATGTATTTAGAATTTAGCGCAATCAATAGGTAGCGTAGGTGACGGGATACTAAATTCATGCCTTTCACATTCAAATTTCGTTGAAAATTCTCAGAGGATTCAGCTCCCTCCAGTTTGCAGCACTGCGAATGAACGTCGCCACAGACAATGGAGTGGGGAAATGTGATGTGAGGTGCGCAAACAATGGATTGCAGCGTCTTGTTTTTAAACTTGGCAAGTTATAGTTCCAGTTACTCGAAAAAGTAATAGTTATATCTGTTAAAAGGTAGCAAGTAGCCAGTTTTTAATCTTATTCTTTTCTCCATACAGAGTTATAAACGCAGAGAAGCTGAGACAAGCAGCTCCAAGAAAGGACACCTCAAGGGCCATTAGCTTTGACAAGTACTACAGGTTCGATGACGTAAGTCTCTGTTGTGTACAGGGTACCCAAAAGCAATGAATAGAGACCGGATTTTAAAGGGGAAAAATTTCCTCTAAAAAGGACAAAAAAGGGGGGAAATTATTGCCAAAAGAAAATAAAGGACTAGTTTTTTTTTGTACTCCACTAAAAATATTATTTTAAATGAAAGCGCAATATATACCATTCATATATAAAAAGGGATAGCTACATTAAATTTCGTATTAACGTATCCCTTTTTATATATGAATGGTATATATTGCGCTTTAATTTAAAAAAATATTTTTAGTGGAGTGCAAAAATAAACTATAGTCAGTGGTGGCGAGGGGGATCGTTGCTTCCCACTTTTTGCCACTTTTGCTCCAGCACTATGCTAAACCTTATCTACCAAGGGAAAGTAAACTGTCCTTGCCCCCCCCCCCCACGTTTTGGCACCTTCCCCCCAATTTTCGGAACCCAATCGCCGCCAACCTCATTCCATAGCTTGCAGCCACTTGCGTTGTACCTGGCTTCGCTATTTCATTGACACTCAATACTGTCATCACTGTCACACAGTTAAGTTAAAACTATTCTAAAAAACTTCAAAAATGAAAGTCTAAATCTAACAGATAAGTACACTTTCAACCCAACAATGCCGCTTACACTGTGTTTGTTGCTGCCTAAGCCCAGATCGTATTGTTTCAACAATCGCTGCAACTTACTCCCAACACTCGTGGAGGGAAGGTAATGTAGAAGGCGCTGGTTCTTTTTCTCCTCTAAATGTGGGCTGAAAAACTAGTCAATAAAGGAACCAGAAAGGAAAATGTTTTAAAAAAGATTAAAATTAAAGGCTATCTGGGCTGAAAAAGGGAATAAAAGGGAAGGCAAAACAATGTAATTTTGTTGGTGGAAGATAATTATCAACCCTTTTATTTATTCCATGATCCGTGTTGAAAAATAAAAAAGGACTTCCCTTTAAAATCAGGTCTCCAGTAATCAAGTTGTGAATTCGTTTACTGGGTAGTAATTAGAATTAGAACCCCCCCCCTGTAAATACGTCATTGACTGTACCACCCCTCAGTCAATGGCCATAATAAGAAAACGTTTTAAAGCTAAACTCCTTAAACACCATTGTAGAAGATTTTATGGAATGATTATTTTTTGGATTGCTAATGATAAAAATTACCTCATATATTGCAGATCAACGCTTATCTTGACGACCTCGCAGTCCAGTACCCAGACTTGGTGAGCGTGCAGAGCATTGGCATGACGTGGGAAGGCCGCGACATGAGGTTGCTGAAGGTGTCCACAGGCGGAAGTGGGAAGCCCGCCATATTCGTCGATGGCGGTGAGTATGGGAGAATGAGTTGGCTGGTTGCGAGTAAATTAAGGAACGATAAAGGGAAGTAAGTCGACGAAAACATTGGTGAACCATGGCCTGAATTTTCGATTTAAGCCCACTTTGTACGCAGACAGGCTAATCGGGACTGGGCCTAGAGTTTAAAGTGGAATCCGAACTACTACTAAGGCCTGATCTAGACAAATAAGGGTGTCCCCAGTACGATCGAATCTGACAGAAAATTGACAATTTCAAGTTTGAAATAACAAAGCAAATATACTTATCGATCGCACCTCGTATATTCACTAAGTCATGAGAAACGAAACGTGGACCATATTGTTTCCATCGTCAATTGATTCCTGTTAAAAATTATGAAACGAATCAAACTGTGGCCGATGTAATATGAGTGGTGTAAAAGAGGGGACGATTACCCCCTCCCCCACTCCCCAGTGACCCAGATTTTTTTTTTTTTTTGAAAAAACAAAATACGCAGGAAGACGAAAAATAGAGCATTAGATTCTTAAAAAGAAGCCATAATCCAAGCTACGTACACAAAATTCGTAAATTTTCTGTTGATGTGATAAGTAAATTCAAGAAAATCTTAGCATGCATTGTATGTGGGAGAGAACTGGGTAACATCATTTATGTCCACACGTATGATCAAAACGTCGGTAAAATTAGAAACTATTAAAATATTATACCACAGTTTATTCCAAATAATTGTTGAGGTATGAAATAATAATTTTCTTCCGATTCAAAGTGCAAGCCAACATTTTTCGCATCATGTACGCAGCGATCAATTAATATGCTAACAGTGTATACGAACTATTTCTAGGAATCCACGCAAGAGAATGGATAGCCCCAGCAGTTGTACTGTACATAATCAACCAATTGGTGGAGAACTATAGCGATAACAGCGAATTAGTCGACAACGTCGACTGGTACATCTTGCCAGTCCTCAACCCTGACGGTTACGAATATTCTCACACGGATGTAAGTGACAAAAACAGTTCTTAATTCCTTTCTTTAGTTGCAATGTTCTGTTCAACAGTTGATAAATTATAAGTCATTAGTTTTCTTTCATGAGTATACATATTTTCTGTATTTTTTTCACGAGATTTTAAAAATTAACGATGCGTATATAAACATATACAAGGTTCCGAAATGTATGCATCTATTAAAGTTACATTCGCTGTTTGTCATATCTCAAAAGACTTTTACATTAAACATTTTGGTGTTTCGCTGTCAAGAGAGAGGTTATCTTAATATTCAGACACATGTTCCTGTTACCTAGCTCCCTACAGGACAGCCTACGTAACATCCTGGCTATCGCAGCTGTTACGAGTTGCTGCGCTGCCTTCTGCCTGAGCTACGAGTGAAATGGGGCGCTTCTAGCAACTGCTGCTATTAACGTGCATTAATGAAAAGGTGTGCGTGCGGGTTCAGGGAAATTGCACAACAAATGTTAAATAGTATGTGTAAGTGTACGCTGGTTAACTTAACATAATAAAACGATATGGCAAGGCAAATAGGATATACAGGGTTAGTCAAAATTATGTTAACATATTTCATACCACATTGACGAAGGGAAAAAGGTGAAAGATGAATGGGCTGTAGTCAGTGGCGTACCCAAGGGAGTGTTGGTGGGTTTTACGACCCCGCCCCCCGGCTCAGCATTAAAAAAACTTTAAATTCTGGAAAATATAGAGCTGACTACTAAAAAGTAAGGTATGACTTAAGATGAACGGACCCCTCTCCGATTTTCTTCATATTTGACATACTTACCAATTGAGGCCTGCTAATGACGAATCTGAAGTTAAAATTTGTCTGAAACCTCTAGAAATTGCAAAATAATTGCGAACCATTGACGCTAGCCCCACGAACCACTGACGTGTGGTTAGGTTAGTTTCGGTTAGGCAAACATAGTTAAAAAATTGGTGTTGTGGTAGTATCAGGAATATATATATATTTCTTTACGAAGCAAAAAAAATTCGCGAAAATCGACTGTTTCCATTCCGAAAACTAACGCCTTATTTTAGCTTATTTTGCAATTTCTAGAAGTTTCCGACAACTTTTAACTTCAGATTCGTTATTAGGGGGCCTCAATTAGTGAGTATGCCAAATATGAAGAAAATCGGAGAGGTCATCTTAAGTCGTTCCAAAAAGTAAGACAACTCGAAACTACTGGGCATGCCAGTAGTTCTAGTATGAAAAATCAAGAAAAACTCCCAACTAAATGCTCCGAATCCGAAACCAATAGGTTAACTTAGAGCAGTTATTGAGACTGCTGTACATATCGACTACCCAGGAAAGCCGGTTATAATGCGATATAGTCCCCAAAAAACACACACGGTTGCTGTGAATAGGATTCGATTCATTTGGTTTATTTTACTTCGATTTTGTGGCGCATTTGGCTAATCGTGAAGATGAAATCGATGGACACTCACACAGAACACTTATGCCCAGGCATAAGTGAAAAATGGTGATCAGGATAGTGACTGCTCCAAAACTGTCCTAAAAATCCCAAAACGACACCTACATTCTCCTAATCTCAACCTCCTTAAACATTTATGGCAAGAATAAAACTGTGAGAAAAGCGGCAATTTAATCGAAATAACAAGCCATAAAAATAAAACTTCTCTTCGAATATTTATGAGAATCAATGTACTAGTTCACTTGCCTTTCCTAACGGCAGCTCTGATACATCCCAATTGGTTTGTTCTTAATTTCATTTCGTACATTTAAAAGGAGGAGGGGCTAAGTGAGAAAATATCACGCACATGCATTCACGGTGCCTGAAAATATATAAAAAAGGCACACTTAGTTACAATTTACACTTGGTAATAAATCATTAACATACCTCTGTATATATCGAACAACGGGAGCCTGTTTCATGCATTACAGGAGTATCTTTCTTCGTCCTTCCGGTCAAAGTGGACTTTGTGTTCATATTGCATCTGGTCTGGAAGCATGGTTGGTCAAACTGACATTCCTCGAAATACTTCACTCAATACGCCCTCAAACCTATGATGATGTCACTGCAATCCTCACATACACATAGGGTCAGTTCAACACGGCTTCCTTCCTCGAAACACAACGTATACACAAAGTGTAGGAACGTTCCGTCGTTGTTCGTGCTGCAATACTTCGTTGTGAAGAAAACACACAGAGAATACGTTGATTACTGAACAAAGTGTTTATTTCTCGACGTGGTTTAAAACCAACGAAAACCACCCACCTCAGTCACGTTCCCAATGTTAACGTTTCAATGATTTCAACCGCTGCAAAACACATAAAACTCCACAAAATGCACTCCTGTCAAGTCGAAAAATCATTTCTATGTTTCACACAACATACGTTACACCACAATATCACCAATAGTAACAAAGTTTCTCACCACTTAGTTGTTTACATAAGCAAGAACGGATTTGTATATTCAAGTACCTGAATATGTTTAATACGTGAGTAATCTCGAATAACAGCACTGCTCGCAATCGTAGGTAACACCGTAAAAGCTTTGTTCTATTTATTTATGTTACTCATGTTCCGATTTTTTTTCACATCCCCGAGTTCACAATAAATTCGCACACACACGCTCCAGAAGATTTCACATATTCAAAATTTTCTCCATTCTGAAGGAACATCACGTACAGTACTTATCGTACTTGCTTGACAGGTACTGATGAGCACTAACAAATAGGCAACGACACTAGCGCCACGGCGATAATTTGAATCACGAATAGCGTTACCACGTGATTCGAATGCCGTGGCGTATCACGCCGTTACTGGGTAGAAAGGCCCCTTTTCGCATTTTCTGCGGTCGACGGAAGGACGACGAAAGTTGTCGCGTCTTGTAAATTAACGTAAACAAATGGGTCTATTTATGATCTACTGTCCGCTTCACTTGCCACCGCGTTCTGAAAATTTTCGTGTCCTAGAAAATACCAGCTGCAAAAGTCTGAAAGTATTTTGCGGCTAATTTAGACATTACGTCAACATTGTGTCATTTCAACTGCCATACTGTGTCAACTTGACGTCCACACAACAATACAGTAGGGATTTCATGAAAAAGTGATCCCCCCACCCCGAGAAAGCGATAAAATGTGTATTTTAGAAAAAAGAAAGTTTCTGCAACTTACGTCATTTTTATAATTGAATGTTAATAATTTGATTTAGATATTAGGATAATAATTCTGCAGAAATTCATATTTATGTTCATTAAGTTCATTTAAAACAGAACGAAACAAGAGTTAAAATAGTATAGTTCATTATTTTAAATTTTTAAATTGTGGGTATACTAACTGGCCCCTAGGCATTGGCGGATTTAGCGGGAGTGGCATGGGTGGCATTTGCTCCTCCAAAAAGGATAACAGTATTATAACAAACAATTGGAAGCATTATTTTACAATGATCAAAAACTGTTCGAACAATCTTTTTTTCCAGATACCACAAATACCCGGGACTCCCATAGGCGTCACTTGGGACCTAACATGGTGGTGGTGGGAGGGGGAAGGGGTCAGAATCGAGCTTGGAGCTCAAATTTGTGGGGGCTGAATAGAAAAAATATAGCCAAAAATATACCATCTAATACTATTTTGCTAAATCAGTGTTAAATTGGCAAATTTATAAAAATTACTCCTTATTACATTGCTCTTCATGTCCCAGGAGGCTAACAAATGTACAATTAACGTGTAAATTTTATTAAAAGTTGAACATTTTGGGAGCGCTAGTGCCTCCTTACCCCCGCCAAGTTATGCCCATGGATTAGCCCTACAAGGCTGTAAAATTAACTCGTTAACTGATGGCACAAAAGGAGAGCATTCTATTCTTATATTTCCAATGTTTGTGAAATTTTTTTCCGAGGAAATTACTTCTCAAGTGTATCTTTCTTTCAGGAATCATTCTTAATACAAATAACATACAGCTACTTCTGTTTCGCAGCATCCTACTAATGCTGTCACCTTGTAATGAAAGGGTCCAGGATTCATTTCCTGGTAGAGTACATTGCACAGTAGTTAGGATTCACTCCCCTATGAAGTAGACTCAGGCCCGTAGCCAGGAATTCTTAGTAGGGGGGGGGGCAAAATCAATCCCAGAGGGGGCAATTTTTTTATATATTGTGTCGCATTGGCAGATATAGCAGGGTGCACTTGCCCCCCTTCCCCAAGAGCTATAAGTAACAGGAAAGGGATGATATCTTGAAACTCCAACGAACAAAAAAAGTTCGAGCAACATCAAATAACAGTATTTCGATAATGACCTTTCCGGGCTGCCAAAGAATACAAAGATAAAGTCTAGTAGGGACTGTATCTACTCGATATTTACAGGTCGATAATGTTAATAGACGATTAATATGTACCAACAGCTTTGAGCCTCTCTGCAGAGCTGATTAAGGGAGCCCTTTATAAATCGTGCTTCATAATGTTTCCCTCTAGTTTCCAGTATGCAAGATTTTTACACACAAAGGAATCTAATGAGAATCCAACTACAAATTTTGTCGCTTTTTAACCAAAATAATAAATGTGAAACACAATTACATTTTCATCGTGTTTGATAATAATTTGACCAACTAAGCTGTCCTACATCTTTCACCAGCCAACCTCTAGGGTGGGATGGTCACACAACACACTACGAAGCCAAGGGTCCCAGTTTCGAGCCTGGGCATGAGTGTTCTTTGTGAGCGTACGCTACAGCCCCCTCATACATTTTGAAAAATCGAAAATTTCAAGTAAAATCACCATAAACTGGGGAAAACCCAGAGTGGTAAATTCAAGCCCTATAAAATTATCCCCAGTTGACATTTTTGAGAGTGGAAAGTTGTAAATATACGATATGTCTTATTGTGTATGCCCCCCACTAGAAAGCAGTCAGGGATGCCAAATTTTGCAAAACATTGGGTTCTTATAAGTTTAAAAAATCTCAAATTCTCCCTTCCATGTATTATGATATTAATACGCACCATACTCGCTATTCTAAAAATATTATTTATTGATTTTAATACGAAATTATATAACAATAAAGTAAAAAAAGGTAAAGTGCTCCCCTGTGCTTATCACCACGCCATGAAGGCGTATAGGGGGTGTGGGGGTAACGCCCCACATTTTCTTGATCCGGTCGTGAGTGGGGGTGATGTGATCAGCATCACGCCCCCGACCGGGATTTTCTTTAACACATTTTTTATTTCATTTAGACCGTTTTGGCCCCATAGCTATGGCCCTGACATAGCAGATATTGCGAGCGAAGCGAGCAAGAAACTTTTACGAAAATTTGAAATCAATGGGGGCAATTGACCCTCTGTGTCCCCTCCTGCAAGTTCCCTTGGCTGTCTGGAAGAAAAAACTAATTCCATCTTGAGTATCCTTTTGTCCTACTATTCTTAGATTCTGCTAGTCTTGTTTTTTTTACTTAAATGTTTGCCCCTCCTAGAATGGACTTCCGTTCAAGGTTGGAAGGACAATGACCCCTGCCCCCCTGTGTTTGCGGCACTGTTTGTGAGTGCCTCTTCATCAATTTCATGTCATCACTCATTGTCGCGATTAGCTAGAAGTGACAGAAAACCAAAGCTAAGTAACAAAAATTAAATATCCATTCCCTCTCTCAACTTGGGAAACAAAAAATTAAGGAGTTCAAACTTCATAGCAACACATCCAAGAAAAACATCCAAACACATTAGGCACCTTTAATATAAGACTTCTCAAAATTGCATAACTGTTCTAGATACTGAAAATTACGAAATAATTTCCCGAAGTCTGAATCAGGAAGGCCCCCTCCCCCCTCAATCCTAGTATGACATTATTCGGAATCCCACACACCTCATTAAATCACAAAATCAATAAGTGTCTTTGTTATGTTGCTAGAGTAATACAGGATATAATTGTGAAGATTAGTGAGAATTTCATGTAGAAATGTGTTCTGTATTTTTTACAGGGGTGGCAAAGCAGGCTCCCAGGAGGGGCGGTTGCCCCTCTGCCCCCCTCTAGCTACGGGCCTGAGTAGACTTCGAAGTCGCAGACATTTCCAGCATGTATCATGAATTTTCAAACATGTGTGTTCTATGCTGACGTGATTGCAATTGGTGAATAGTTTTTCTTAAGTCTAATCTAATCAAATTAGTCAAGTCAATACTCTTATTCTAATACATATGGAAGTATGTACATATTATATTGAATTGACTGATGGATTTCCTTACACTGTGTATCTCTACAAATAGGACAGAATGTGGAGGAAAACTCGCTCTACAACAGCATCCACTTCCTGTCCAGGGGCTGATGGTAATAGAAATTACGACTTTCATTGGCTGGGTAAGTAGTCATTGAGATACTTCTCTTTTTACTTGAATCAAAACCTTGAACTAACAGAAGTCAGAAATGTGATCACTTGGTAAAACAGTAGAAGACAGAATTTCATTTCATTATGGGTGGAACTGAGTAAGTGAAAAGTACAGAGATCAGATGCGACATGCCTTATTTCATGATAAAGTAATGTTACTTTTAGATGAAAAGTAATGGCAATTGTACTGTGTTACTTTTAGATACAGAGTAATGATAAATGTAAGATGTTACTTTTTCATTAACTTATCCAACTCTGAAAATTAACTTTTGATTTTTGAGCCAATTACAAGAATCTGGGGCACAACTGGATAAGTCACACACTGTTATGTTTCAGAAACTGGAGCCAGCACCAATCCCTGTTCAGAGACCTTTGCTGGTGCCACTGCTTTTTCAGAGCCAGAAACTGTAGCAGCTTCGAATTTCATTGCCCAGAACAGCGACAGCATTGGAATTTACCTCACATTCCACAGTTACGGACAGGTAAGCCATGGGGGGTATGTTTGGCCAAGCTTTGGGGTTAGCTGGGGATGTTCCTATGGTTTAGCATTATGACAATGAGACAGCTGGGGGGGAGGGGATGCTGTGCAAAATATTTGCTAGCTGGAGGATACCATCCTCCCTGCATCTCCACTCATTGTTCATTTAGTTGGTGTTTTAAGTCCACTTTATGCACAGTAAGGCTAATCGGGACTGGACCTATAGTTTGAAGTGGGATCTGAACCACTATGTGCATCCACCGGGTATCGAACCTGGGACCCCTTGATTACAAGGCAACGACGCCACCACTACACCATCAGGGAGGCCTGCATCTCCACTCACTTCAAGCACTGCCTGTTTTTGAGGGGGACACATGACATGATTTTGGGGGAATGCGCCATTGGCCTTGGGGGGCATGGGCACCCGTGCCTGGGAAGATCAATTCAATCTTTTCCATCCTTACCGATTTTCTTTAGGTCCATCTCAACGTTATCCCTCCATCTTCGTCTTGGCCTTCCTACAGGTCTGGTCTCTTACCATCAGGTTTCCCTGTAAACTCTTATTTCCTCTCCCATTCGTGCAACATAGCCTGCCCACCTAAGTTGTCTTAATGTAATTATTGTAATATCATCTGGACATGAATACAAATTATGCAGTTCTAAATTATGTAACCTTCTCCACTCACCTGCCTCCTCATTCCTTTTAGGTCCAAATATTTTCCTGGGGATTTTATTCTCAAATACTCTTTATTTATGTTCCTCTTTCAAAGTAAGGGGCCAAGTTTCATACATATAATACTACAGGCAAAATTACTGTTTTGTATATTCTAACTTTTAGTTTCTTATATATTATACAAGATGATAAAAGTTTATGAAGATAAAAGTTAACATGCATTTCCTGAATTAAGTCTGCTTTTTATTTCCTCTTTAATATCATTTTCATTTGTTAGCATTACTCCTAACTTAATAAGTGTACTTAGGTACCAAAAAAAAAAATAAGTGTACTATAACATTTAACATGTAATTTAAATTTTAGAAAATATATTTTTTCAAAAAAAATTAAAGTGGAATACATAAAAAGAGAAGGATAAATACAGCAACAGAAAGTTAAAAGAAACAAGTTATCACCACAATGCCACAGAGGAGCAGGATTAATTTTATTGGCTCAACCCTATTTAAAAGGTATCCAACAATTTGCCTGGATGTTAAAAGCTTATGATTCTCAGAAAAGTGGCAGGTAAGTAAGAAAAAAGGAAGAAACAATAATTTTTCTGTTAACAATGAATCAATTTCTTTCCACAGTACTTCCTATACCCATGGGGATACACGAGCAGCCTTCCCAGTGACTGGCAAGACTTGGTAAGTTCATTTATTTCTGATTTTAATGCTTAAAAAAAAAGATACAAAATCTTCTTTATGCTACACTTTTGCAGTCACAGTCCTTCTTTGACCACACACCAAATACTAATACTCTTTCCGTTGCTATCTCATATGGTAATGAAATATAATGTTGCCCAACTTAATAAAAAAGAATACGTCTGTTATGAAAAATACAGTTTTGCAACTGTTCCAAGATTTGCATTCTTTTCACAAAGAGTTGGCATATTAGTTGTACAGTTGTCTAATCCCAGAGGAGATGACTTTTTTTCTTGGTTGGGAACCATGCAGTAGCGGCTCGTGCCTAAAATAACAGGTGAAGAAGTATATTTATAGGCAATGAAAACAAATAGTAAGTGCCAGTGCCCCCCCCCCCCCAATTTAAAACGCCTTTTTTGTCTTCATCCGTCCATCTGGAAAATGGTGTCTGCAACAAATTACACACTAAGTCATTTACTGGGTTCATTGTAGAAACCACAGCTCAACACATGAACACAACACACGATAGGAAACGCGAAACACACACGCGGAACAAGATCTCGCGAGAACGCGAAGATTTTGCCACAAGCACTGGATGCGATGTTTTCTCCGACGAGAGAACTGATTCACGTAGAGGGCGACACCATGTTCAAGGCCAACGCTAGGTGACGTCACCGTTGCCATGACAACCGGCTAAGTCTTCCGCAACCTAGCGGTGTTTGCTCTTGGGTTGGGACGAACTCAATACGTGCGTAGCGCCGAGCGGCGTGTTATTTGAGTATTATCGTGTGCGTTCTGCTGGGAAATAGTTTAATTTAATAAGCAAATGAAAAATGTCAATATTAATTTGAAAATTAGGTGAAAACATCTGCACTTGTTGCACTTGGCCAGCCGCCACTGGAACCATGTGCATAATTTGGGTCTTAACTTGAAGGGGGGAGATTGAACTTGGGGCATAACTTTGAGGGGGGAGCAGTCGAAAAGTTTTTCATCCCTTGAAAATACCATCCAGGATTATTTATTATCTTGCTTCTCAGGTCTCAGGAGGTTAACAAAAGTATTCTTCACTTGTACAATTTAACAGACCTGAAAAATTTTGGGGACAAGTGCCCCCTCTTGCCTCCGCCAAGTTACACCTATATTGGGAACAAACTGTAGAGCCCTGGAAAAAATCCAGGAGCGGGGGAAAATCCCTTCCAGCACTTCCCTTAGGAAATGGGGAAACCCCGTGTTTTCATTTTAGTTAATGTATTGGGTCAAAACATCAACATGTTTATGTATTTTAACCATTACAGGAATCTATAAATTTTTAATTTTGTAGTTCCTGCAGTATATAGGGGAAGGAAGGGTAAAGTGGCCAGTGCGGGCAAAGTGGCCATGTGAGTTTTCTTCGCTGTATAGCGCTTCCGCCACGCGGGAACCAGGCAAAACAGTCGCCACGGATGCTGTCAGTGTTGTCTGTGACTTTGAAGCGGGAGGCTGCACTTTTCTAGGTGTGAACTCATTTAAGTGTTTTTTTCGCAAGTCTGATTTTAGCTAAGTGGTACAAATTGTTGATTATAGCTAAATAATAGTAGGTGTTATAATTATATGCTCTTGTGTTGTTTGATCAGCATGAAATAACCTTTTAAATGATGTGTGTTTGAAAACGCTAAGTCATGTAGGTTAGACGTTAGACCACAGTCTTTGTAATGGCGTCATTCCGGGCAAAGTGGCCACGAAACAGACAGACTCGAAAGGCAATCAAGGATGGATTAGATGTTTAAAATGTAAGAAGTGAGCACATGAAGAGTGCGAATTTTGCAATTAGGCCTACGCCTAATCCTTTATTGATAGACTATTGATTACGAATTACTATTTACTAGGGATGTGACGAAGCTGAAAATTTGCCGATGCCGATGTACTCACCGATTATTTTTGGAACCGATACCGATGCCGATATTTAACCGATTCCGATACATAAGACTATTAAACAGAAATGGAATGTTATTTTCAGCATGACAAAAATAAATTTCCTTTAAACACTTATATTTGCACATTATACACATACATATGTATTTTCAGAGATTTAGCATTAGTACAAAAGCAGTTCTTATTAGTCAAAGGACTTCCTGTTCTTAGTAATGGAAGTTCAATTCTGTAAGATTCAACTTTAAAAACATGAGTTTTTGCAGCACTTCTAGTGTTGTGAAAAATTGACATTTCTCGTACTGAAAATATCCTAACTTGGCCAGGAACTTGTAAATTTTTCCCATCCCAAACGTCAGGTTAAAAAAAAAGTCCTAGTGCCATTCCGATCAAAACATTTCTATCCCTCACATCCGATAGTCAAAGTGAAGAAAGCATCGAGAATTAGCCCCTTTTAATTCGATTATTGGACAATTTCTGACACTTCGGGATCCCGAAATGTTGGGAAATTATTTCCCGAAGTCCCTGAACAGATTTTTCGGAATCACACAACTGAATGCTGATTAGGGATCACATGAAGCGTGTGAGAATAGTAGGGGAGTAGGGGCGTGCCGGACATTTTTTTTTTTTTTTTTGGTCGGGACGAGAAAAATTCGCAATTTCCTGACTAAGTGGGAAAATGTACGAAATTTTGTGAACCTCGGGAAATCTCGAATTCTACACGTCATTTTCACCTTAAGTGATTATTTTTGCATATCTGGAATAATTAAAAACAAACAACTTCCGATAAGTTCCAGACATTTTCAATGCAGAATATGTCGAGAATTCACGAATTTCTAAAACGACCTTTCGGTATTTTCCGACTGCTCGGGATCCCGAAAAGTCAGGAAGCCATTTCCCCAAGTCGAGATCGGAAGGGAATTTTTTTTCCCGATCCCAACTTTTCGGGATCCCGCACACACCAAGAAGAGGGCCGATATTACACTTTATCTGGCACGAATGACAACTTGACTCGAGTTAGTAACACTGGTTACATACACAGGTTCATACTTCATTTTATAACCTGTGTATTAACCTTTTTCGTCTTATGGCGTACGTGCTGTTGCAATGTATGTTAAAATTAGATTATATCATTCAAATAATGATAAATATATTTTAGTTGTTGGTGCAAATATAATTTGGCTTAGCATTTGCTGATTGTCCAACCTAAAACACATTAATCATAATAAAATGGAAAGAAGAACTGTACACAGAAGCTGTCGGAAGCAAGTCGGTATGTGTTTGTGAATACGTTCATCACCGGTACTGGACTTTAGTTGGTTTTCTGTTTTTTATGTGAACATTATAAGCACACTCTCGGATTTAACTCAATTTAACCTAATTTTCAATAAATATTACAAAATTAAAATATAAAACTTATTTCAAGGTAAAACTCTAGTATAATCGGTACCGGTTTAAATATCGGACTTTTGCCGATGCCGATGCCGAAGCCGATGTGTCAATTTCGGCCGATATTCGAACATCGGTAATCGGCTTCGGTACATCCCTACTATTTACTTTATCTTGTAAAGATTTCAACGAATTACTATTTACTTTATCTTGTAAAGATTTCATACTTAAGATAATACTTAAAAAAACATAATACTTATTCCTAATGTGTATTACTTCAGCTTGTGTTGATTAAATACACACTGAATCAATGTGATTTGTTCATTTACCTATGCAGGTAAAATGGTAAGTGGCTGGCCACTTTACCCAACCTAGGCAGGTAAAGTGGCCACTTCGTACTTTTTTAAAAAATAACGTGTACATTTCTAAACAACAAGAATTAAAAAAAAAAAAAATAGAAATTGGAAGTAAAGTTATTACACTTACTATTGGTCTATGTTTCTATAACTTTGCTCATTAAAAAGGTATGATAAGAATTCATCAAACCTAAGTGTCCACTTTACCCTTCCTTCTGCTACAAACATGTTATTTTATTCAGAATTCTTTCATCTTACCCTATTAATATTCAAAAGTTTATATGCTATTATTATAATCCTTTTGAGATCTACATTTAATATTTTATTTGCAGGATGACCTGGCAACTGCAGCTGCTTCCGCTATATATTCAGTTGATGGCACTGATTACACGATTGGGTCTTCCACTAATGTCCTCTGTAAGTAAAGCTAAGAATCCAAACACATCTAATAGAATGTAATAGGAATATATAAAGGTATGCAATTTTACCAACACCAATAGTACACTGTTAAATAATTTATTGATTATTGCTAGAGCCATGCATATTTCGTTTTTGATGAAAACCCGAATTGTAAAATAACACATTGCAACGTTTTTGAAAGGTGTGAGGTGCATTTTTCTACCCTTTCTTGTAGCGAAATGAACTGCAAAATTCGAAATAGACTCAAACAAGAAATGTAGAGTTTTTTTTACAGACACGAGACTTCTGAAGTAACAATTATCCTGCGAGTTATACAATTCACGAAAAATTGATTAATTCTGCTGTAAATAAGAATAACCTTAATATTCTGGTACCTACATAAATGTGCTATTAGAAGGGATATGTTTATTTTGTCTAGTAAGTGCAGTTTTGAAATCAAATTTGGGATTATATTCTCATTTTTCAAAAACAACATGTCATTTTATATACTGCTTTTTCACCGCTATAACAGCAACATTTTATTTTATTTATTGCTTTTGAACCCGAAATTGACTCTCTTTTTCTTCTGAATTTTAGTTTTTTTTTTTATTTACTAAAAATATGTGCCTAATTATTGCATATAGAATTTGTCTTCCAATTTGCTGAAATGTTAATGTTAACTTTGTTTACTTTTACAGACCCAGCGGCTGGTGGTAGTGATGACTGGGCAAAGGGCGTGGCTGGTGTCAAGTACTCCTACACCATCGAGTTGCCAGGAGGAGGACTCCAAGGGTTTGATCTCCCAGCCCGCAGAATTCAAGGAGTTGTCACGGAGACATTTGAAGGAGTTCGCGTTATTGGCAATTTTGCTGCTGGTAACAAGAAATGATTACAACAATGCATTCTTTACTTTGATTTAAAATATTAAATATGTTAGGAAACATTCTTGTATCTTGTTTATTTAATCATATTAAGGGAAGGTATTGTAGTTTTAAACTAAAACTGTCGAAACTCCATGATGTAACAACTCCGAGGCCTGTGCCTGACAAGCTTTCTTGGCAATTTCACATACATTACGAAGTGACAACAATACAGACTGATATTCCTGCAGCAAAACTGAAATACAGTTTCATATTGTTCTCTTTCTGCTGTTTCCAGCAAACAAAAGACCATACCGTGATTTTGCATTTACAAAAGTCTAACGAGAATTAACAATCAAATAAATGACATAATACAAGGCCTGTTAAAAAAGAAACCAAACTCCTTTTGTAAGAGTTGCATATACATTTGTTGAAGAGAACCAACAGTGGAGGTGCTTAGCGGTGTCCTTAGTTGTTAACTTGGCCCAGTTTCAAAGTTGTTGCTAACTGCAGTAACGCAGATTGCTCCGAGTGCAGTTGTGTTGAGTGCCAGCAATGATTTTGAAACTGCAGAAAACTTTCAAAGAGACGTACGACATGTTACATGAAGCCTATGGCAAGGAATGTTTCAGTTGAACATGTTTCAAATCGAACCTCCATCGAGGATGACGAATGAATAGATCCCAATTAAAGTGATGTTGATCGTGTTCTTCAACTTCAACTCGTCCACTTGGAGTTTGTGCCGCATGTTTCCACAGAGAATGCAGCATTCCACGTGAACATCATGCTACAATTACAAGAAAAGTTGTGTCACAATAGGCCTGGATGGGTCATCACCATAATGTACTTGCTCATTCCTCACTCGTTGTCCGGCAGTTTTTGGCAAAGCACCAGGCACCTGTTGTCCCAACAAACAGCCTACTCTCCTGATTTGGCACCAAAGGACTTCCTTTTTCCCCAAGTTGAAATCAAACCTCAGAGGTCACAGATTCTAGACAATACAAGAGATCAAGGAGAATTCGCTACGGGACGCATTCCAGAACTGGAATAAATGCTGGGAGCGGTGTGTAATTTGAAGGAGACAGGTGAATAATACCATTTTCTCAATTTTGTAAAAGTTTGAATTCTTTTTTAACAGCATATTATGGTTACATCTTACATACACTGATGAAAACTACAGAAGCAGAGGAAAAAGTGGATTCTTTTACTTACGTTCAAACATTGGTCTTGTTGCGAAGGACACTAGGTCCCTGTTTTGCACCATCAATCTGGGTCACCGTTTTTTCATATTGGTAGAAAAACTGTTGATTTTCATTAGCTGCTTCCTCCTGTTAAAGATTACATTTCTAAGCCTTGCTAGATATTTATGATTGTCAGCCAATGCCTTTTAATGCGCATGGAATCAACAAAGAATGTAAGAAGATTTGTGCCCTATTGATGAATGACGAAAGAACATGGCCACCACACAGCATGAAAAAAAATATATCCAAGAATACAATAATACATTGTTATGCACTTTCCAGACTTGACTTGCGCAAATGTATGCGAAAGCAGGTGAGAAATCTAAAAACATGCATATATTTTTGACATTGCAAAAAAAGAAAAATGCAGAAACATTGCAAAATATTGTACGCAAGGGCACCAGCAGGATTTTTTTCTCAGGGGCAGCAGAGTCATAGAAACTTTTATTATTATGATTGCTATTATTACTGTTATTATTGCTATCATCTTCGTTCTCATTCTTATTATTACTACTACTACTACTACTATTTACACATCATAAAATTCAAATTTAATTGAAAATACTTTAGCGTTGTATGAGGGCAATTCGGAAAAAACTGCCATTTGGTTATCAATGACAGACACTCATAGATACAGAACTTTTACTATACACACTAGAAAAGTACAACATTACATTACTTTTCGACATAATCACCATTCAAATTGAGGCACTTGTCATAACGTTTTACAAGGTTTGAAATTCCTTCTGCAAAAAAATCTCCCACCTGGGAACAAAGCCACGCTCTAACAGCATCGTGAAGCACATTGTCATTTTCGAAGCAGTGCGATGCAAGCCACTGTGTCATGTGCCTGAGGTGGTGGTAGTCACTCGGTGCCAAATCTGGGTTATAGGGTGGATGATCAAAAACATCCCAACGGAACTGCTTCAAAAGTTCTTGTGCGTCCAGCGGTGGTCTCATTGCCGGTCACAATTCTGTTAAGAAATTGTTCTCCTTCCTCGACATAACGTGAGAGAAAGTTGAAAACAGAACCCATTCGGTGTTTTTTGTGCTCCTCAGAAAGCAGTTTTGGAACACAACGAACACAGAACTTTTGGTATCCCAACTTTTCTGTTACCACCTCATACAAAACAGTCCGAGAAATTTGGGGAAAGTGAACAGAAAGTTCAGATATTGTGAACCGACGGACTTCACGAACCGTTTTGTCAATTTCCTGATCGAGTTCATTGCTGACTACAGATGGGTGCCCACTTCTTGCTGCATTGTGCATGTCAGTTCGTCCATCTTTAAACATGCGACACCATTCACGTACAACACCTTCACTCATCACGTTGGTCCATAAACATTACACAGTTCGCGATGAATCGCAGCTGCCAAAAGTTTTTTTGCCCAGAGAAATCTTATTACTGCACGCACTTCACATTTGGCGGGATTTTCTATTGGAGCATTGATTTTCAACTGTTATAGAGCAGGGGTTTCCAACTGGCGGCCCGCGGGCCGCATGCAAATCGTGATGCCTTCTTTTGCGGCCCGGAAAGCCAGTTTGCAAAATACATTAATTTTATGTATTCTTATTAAAATACGTTCTATTTTTACTGATGGAACGGAAGCTCTGTGAAGAAAGACAATAGCACAGGTAGAATTTGATTTTGCAGTCAATAATCATCAGAAGAAGAATCTAAAGTGACGTAACTTTCTCTTCACACCATGCATTCCACCCCTTCGCTATGAGAAATTAATTTGCCCGCTTCCGCGAAGGCATCACCTCTGGCTTCACTCTTTGTCTTTAGAAACAAACTGCAGGCATGAAGTACCAAGAGATTTCTAGTGTTCCAACTCGGATTGTACTGTGACTGTTAAAGTTTGTGCAGATATCGAAATGAGCCATATAAAATGAGCACCATTCAGCTATTTAGCAATCCTCTTGGAGTTAACATCGAAGAACAAGAAGCTTGTCTCCAACTTGAATTGTGTGATTAGCAAGGTGATGTGTTCCTTCAAACTAGGCAAGAAAAGGGGCCAGAGTTTTTTAAATACCTTTCAAAGGAACGCTTTCCAAACCTTCGTAGTTTTGGGCAAAGAATAACATCGATGTTCGGTAGCACATACACGTGTAAAAGTGGTTTTTCTTCAATGAAGTTCATCAAGAACCGTTACAGAAGCCGACTGGCAGATTCTTCACTGCTTCACCTTCTGAGACTTTGAAATACAGAAATTGAAGTGGACATTCCAACTTTAATAAAAGAACCAGATCGGCCTCAGTTTTCACATTGAACACTTACTATGAAGGATTCTTATTTGTATGTTGTGCGTTTCATTTCTTTCAATTCATCCATAAGTATTGGGTTTTTGTGAAATAAATTGTAATTATACAATTTTGATTTGTGAATCCATTGTTTTTATTGCCCCATTTAAGAAATTTAGGTCATGCGAAAGGATTACATTTTCAGTTCAGTACATACAATTTTTGTAATTCTTAATCCCCCTCCCCCCCAATCAAATGCTGGATATAATTTTGGCCCTCGGACCTTTTGAAGTTGGAAACCACTGTTATAGAGGACGAATCAACTACATCACAACCTTCTTCTTCCACTGCTCACTGAACACGGCGCCACAGGACTGACGTTGCTATCCCCGGCTATTTCTCGAACATGCGTAAACTGAGGTTTTTTTCCGAATTGCCCTAGTATACAAGTTCAGTCTTGAGTCTACTATTTAGGTAGAAACTGGATTTGCCTTCCTTCCTTTCCATAAAGATCTATCACTTCGTTAATGAACAGTTCTTTGTCTACTTGTACTTTTTCACAATGCACAGATATCAATCAGAGTCAGAGAACAATCTACTGTCTTTATGATAGAAATCATCCACGTTTCTATGTGCCGAAGGGTACTGTAAAATAGTAATAACAATAGTTGCTGTAACTTACTTCCTGTAAGTCACAGAAAACAATCTTTTTTCCTCTTTCCATAAATCTCAGGGGCGACACGCTTGTTTATTGAGCCACAAAAATTTATTTGACACACTACAAATAGAAAATCATGACAAGATTAAAGTATTGCCACCCCTCCTTGTTTATTTTCTGAATTGTGCGAATGTGGATTACTAAACAATTAGTTCCATGGTTCATTTAATAATCAGTTTGTAAATAGTTTGTTCCAGTAATTCGGCCTGGGCATGGGCATTGTCCCTTGATCAATTTCATCATATCACCATGGTCCACTCATTCTCATCTTTGTAATTAGTCAAAAGTGGCAAAAAATGAAGTAAAATGAACCCTATCAATCAAAGTTTGTTCTGGTGTGCGAGGGATGGTTAACAGTGGAAGTAGTGTAAGGATGTGTCCTGGCCTTCGTTAAAGGTTGTGTACTAGCATCTATGTACACACTGAAGGGAAACAGAAAACATTAAGGTCCTCAGCCCAGCTAAACTTCTTTCTGGGCGTACGTTTTATGCAGTCTAGAATTTTTGTGGAGTTTGAAGCAAACCGCAACTGTTCTTTAGTTGCTGAACCCCTCCTAAAATACATTTTTAGTCTACAAAATGGGGGGGCAATGGCTGTGATTCTAATTGGTTCTAGTAGCATGATCTTTTGCTAAAATTTCATGTAGGTCCCAAAGGTACCAAATATTTTTCATAGTTATCTACATGCCATTTCTGCTACAAATGAAAATATAAAACATAATACATGGACGTGATTTGAAGAACATGACTAACCAAAAGCAAGGGTATTTTTTTCAATAAAAGCTTTATTTTCCAACATTGAGTTCCACAGTGTCATTTTACAGCTATTAACTCACATTTTTATTTGCTTTTTTTACTTTTTTCCTCAGAACAATATTTATGTACAAAAAACACTGTTTTTCATTTCAATAATACAAAAGAAATGATAGAAAAGGTACAAAGTTTAGAAAAAACAAATTCTGTTTTTGGAATGTTGTTCTGCTTATTATGTGGCCCAACAAGTTCATGGAACCTTTGTCATCTGCTCTATTTCATACTCAAATATTCTACAACTTACGGTACACACTGCCAAAATATACTACACATTATATTGGTATTAAAAGCCTACAATACTCTTCTGTGAATAATCAAAGCTATCATCATCACTATCATATGTTGCCCATTTCAAAAACTTTTCAAGCAACAATAGGTCGAAGATTAATAAATATTCATTCTCATTTTGCGTGTCTTATACACACAAGCGTGAAACATTTACTCGACAAGTTATGTTCTGGAATTCGACTTCTGTAGTATTCAAAACAAAAGTATTGTTAAAACAATTTGTACAGCTAAAATACTATTAAAGTAATTTACATGCGAACTATTAAACGATGATATTAATAATATGGAAAAGGAAGGAATATATACCTGAAATTCCATATTGTACTTGTGGCAATTTGAGCTTTCAATAAAAGTTTTGAATCTTCCTCATATTTTGAAAAAATCAACTAATTAAAAATAAGAATAAATTATTACATTAGTTTAGTTCTTAAAGGCATATTCAAATACAATCAAGCTTATTAATTATACCTGCACTAATATTTTATTATGGGAAATTTGAATATCAAAATAGATTATTGAAACTTCATTAAGATTGCAATATTTTAGGTTCATTCACTTACATAATTAAAAATAAACACTAGCAAAAGCATGAAAGATCTTCAGCTTATATTGTAAAAGAAATAGCGGATTTATTTAATATAGCTTAAGCATATTCGATACTGCCATCAGTTCTCAAAATACTAAAACATGTTGTGGGACCATGGTCATTTTTTCCAATTGACAGTATTATTTTATAATTACTCATTTTAATGCTGTATGAAACCGTGTTAACTATAATTCAGCTTTCAGTTTTCCAAAGATACTAAAATTTTAATATTTATTGTTGTTCATATTATTATTAGTATACTGAGGTTCAAGTTAGTTAAATAATACATTTCTAAAGGTGTGAACCCAACTCAATTAGAATTAATATATTCTAATGCCCACAACAATTTTATTTTGTGATTTAAGGTCTATTTGCGAATTCTATGAAAATATCTTAACATACTTACTTATATTTACGAGATTGGAAAGAAAACTTGCATGACTGAAAGGGAAGTAATTACACTTTTTTCGTAAGATTTCATTGGGTTTAAAGATGGCATCATAATAATTATAGTAATTCGAGTTCTAGGAAATATGTCCGCAATGTATTATCTACTAAAGCATACATACAATTTTCAGATATCTTCAGAACACAGCAGTGTTTGCCGTTACCAATTGTTTTATTATAAAATGAATGCACAATGTTTACTAAAGCAATTAGAGGAATTTGGACCCCATGCCACCCTCCTCTTGGTACCCTAACCTCCTTACAGTCTGACAATCTGGTTTCTTATAAACGTTGAATCTTTCAGTTTTTGAAGAAAATATGTAAACTCTATGTTTTTACTAATGGCAGTCCACCAATTCCCACTTCTAAACTTTCCTATCCACTAAAATAAGAAATTAAAATTTTGACAGCATAGCTCTTCTCTTGAGACACCAGGGACACTTTAAACACTTGGGCAACAATTCTGCACAAATCAGAGATTCCCCCACTTAAACGTCTGTTGTTTTTTAAATTAACTGTAAAATACTGTCCTTTTTTTTTTTTGGACAATAAAAATACTTCCATATCAAAACGTGGGAATTGATCCCGAAAATTTATATGAACACAGTGATGTCAAATTTCAATATGTAATAATTTTTTTCCCGCTAATTGCAACTTTTTAAGAAGTGGTGTCATAAATTATAATTTTAAATTACGTTGACTGAAACTTAACACCTTTTTTGGTCTTACTAATATTTCCTAAAACTGTGATAGTAGTAATAATACATAATACACATTTATTGCAGATTAACGTGATTTTCCTTTGCACAATTATTGCTTTGATATGCCATTTCAGAACCAAGGAATGAAATAAAGCTCCTACTAAGTTTCTTTGGGTAAGAAATGGCTTTTGTAAGGAAGATTATAAAGACAATCTAGGTTTTTTGAAATTTGAGAATCTTCCAGAGTTGAATTTATGACTTGCGGATAAAGGGATCAAGAGATATTCAACTACTACACTTTTTCTGAATATCCGTGTTTTGTTCGTGTGTTTTAACTTTTTAATATTCCTGCCCTCGCCATAAGGAAGGAAAAATTAAATTTACAAGCTTTATAATAACAAAAGGCCTGAAATACTAATCACAAAACTGTGTCAATTGCAGTTATTACTATATATAATGTTGCTCTCTATACAGACATTGATTAACAGCTATCCAATGGTTTGCATTGTGATATTTTCAAGTGGCCCTACTCTATATTTTTCACATATTCTGGACATTATGTTTCATTATTCATTGCAAAGTACTGACATCTTTTACATGTGCCTCATCAAATTCTACATTCTTATGTCATGTAATACACATTGATCTTTGCCTCCGAAATACATTTGGATCACACTTTCTAAACTATGTTTTATTTACAAACGCCTGCGCTACTCAAAAACAGTTCGGTTCCCATTTAGAACTTGTGCCTCATGTACGCATACAGGAGCCAGACAACTGTATTTAATACAATCAACAAAACAGAAAAAAATCCTAACATACAAGAGAACAGAATTAAACACCATACGAATATGACAGGACGATACAAATACCATGACTTCCATAGTATAGCACAACACAGTTCAACAAACATGATCCATCTTCAAACCACTCATACACATGGGATAAAATTGCATTTTGAAATTCACACACCACAACGACCATCTTTCTTTATGGTATTGCATTATAAAAATATTAAAAATCAAAAATTATCTTGGTATACATTGTTAGATTATGATTGATTTGTGTTTTTATTTCAACAAATTATAGCAGTTTTGAAAAACAGAAATTGCAGAAAATAAAATTTGTGGGGAAAATATAAAACATTTACATGATAACATATTTAAAATGACTATCCCCGTATAAAATTCATGTCTTGAAATACCCTATCCACTAAGTGCAAATGAATTTACATATTGCAAAATATATTTTCATGTACTACAACCACATTTTATTTCTTTCCTTGCATAAGTTGCCACACTCGATATAACCATTATTGCCAACATATTATTATATATTGTTGTTTTTAGATGTTTAAAAGAGACTGCAGAGATCGTACTAATGAAACACTACTTTGATTTGCTTTCTAAAACAATATTTTGGAATGGTCTGCAACAATACTTTAGCTTTTCCATAAATATAAATACCTCCATCAGCATGTTATTGTGATAGCTACATGTAACTTCACTATCAGACTGATACAAATTAATGTTTACATAATCTGCACACGTCCCACCATTTCTGAGCAATCCTACAGAGGGAAAGTTCAACTTTCCTCGAATAAATAAAACCTATTCACAATGTCATATAAATTAAATATACAGGCACTTTCACCTACTTCTTTATTGATCATTCCCAAAGTTCTACTACCTTATATACAAACACCCTGTTAACATATTGCATCAATTTTATTTGTAAATCGACACCAGACTGTATTTTTGTGGCACGTTGGAAAATATTACGAGGGATTAGACCTTTCTGTGATATTAAGTGTTCACGTTAATTTAGCCCTTGATGAAGCATGTGGGATGAATTTCTTCCAGGGTCTGGCTTCTATTTTAGGTGTTCGAAATTGTTCCCAATTCTTGTGTGAACTTTGCCTGTACAGGATTTTGGAACTTGCTGAATCTGGTTTGTTCTTAATTTTGTTGAAGCAGAACATTTGATAACATTGTACAGTCTTTAGCCAAATTTTAATCCATGCAAACCTACATTGTTATTTTAAGGCGAAGAGTGACAGTTTCGCACCAGGTATTCAATTATTTCAATATCGTCTGAATGCACACTGCTACTAAAATACAAATTAAATACAAAAACAGAGTGTGAATTTCTTCCCATGTTGCAAGTGGAAGCAGTTTTCCAAGTTTATTATTAAGCTAGATACGATCTGTAGAACAAGTTTCAGCATAATCCGTTGCTTTGAACAGGTTTCAGAGGGCTCAAAGTAGGGAAACTTTAATTATGGTCACCCTGTATTTCATCTACCAATAAGTAAAGGAAAAAAAATACAACCAAGTCATGCTGAAAATACATAGATACTTCCTGGTGAGAGCTAATGGAATTGATTTCCAGAAAAACCCATTGTAGTGTCAGCCATATGGATGCTGGATGCACCAAATTTACAAGATAGCATGACAAAAGTACACTCTTCAAGGATTTGTAATCCCCATATCCCAATTTTGAAAAAAAAAGAATGAAAATATGCAACACATTTAAAAAAAAATGTAATTTTAAAAAATTAGGTTTTGTGCTCGACCACTAATTTTCGTACATTGTAAACAAGCTTTTTCAAAAAAATATTTGTCATGATTACATGTAAAAGTAAACATATGAGGAAGAAACAGTTACTGAAAAGTAATACCCATTCATATGTTCCATTTTAAATAACATTGCATGCATTTTCTTGGAAAAAATTGACATTTACAAAATGTGTTCCTTAAAAATAGAAACCAGACTGGCTGTTTTGTCATTTCGGTATGGCATATTTTCATATGTATATAAATGAACTGAAATATCACTTGTAGTGTTCAAAAACTTCAAATGGTTTATTTAATTACGGATTTTTAAAATTGTATTCACATGTACAGAGTGGCCCGTAAGTCCCTACCCATTCACATATTTTATGTGTCCAGTGTATCTGTGTACGGTCCTTCATTCTGGCTGCATAATGCAATGCCATATTATGAGAGACACTTTTCGCAACATAGCAGGGGTTATTGTTCCAAATGCTGCTGTAACAACCAATCATTGGAATTATTATTTCGACACAATGTCCTTTATGTATCCCCAAAGAGAGTTATCAGTTGTTGCCAAGTCCGGACTTTCATAGGAGCCGGGGATACTTTAGAACCACAACCTATCCATTTGTTAGGATAAGTGTCATTGAAATATTAACGCACACAGAGGGCATAATGAGCAGGAGAGCTATCTTGTTCAAACCAAACCTCATCTCTGATTCCAAGTTCATCGAGTTTCGGTATAAACCATTGTTGTAACATATTGAGATACGGTTTACTGGCCCATGAACAGGGCATCGCATAATATTATGCGTAACAGCACACAGAAAACTCTATACACTAGATACATAAGATATATGAATGGGTAGGGACTTACGGGCCACCCTGTATAATAATAAATAAATGAGCCTCCTTCTCCATGCTTTCTCACCCTCACTTATACAGACAGCATCATTGGGTAGAATACAGATATTTTCTAGGTACACAAATAAGCCTTTAAAAGAATGGAAACATAATAGAAATTCACCAGCTGATTTGTCAAATTTAGAAATAATCCATATTCTGCAATCAATTATTAGATTTTTCGGATTAAGAACAATAATAATTGAACTTATAAGAAACTACTACTAGTATTGTTATTTATTAATATTAACATTGTGGCCAGGAAAAAAAATAAAAAAACATACATTATGTGGGGCCCTAATTCCACACCCCCTATATGCCTTCATGGCATGGTGCAAAGCACAAGGGAGCACTTTACATTATGCAGAGAAAACAAATTAAAATTCACACTGAAAAGAATTATAAAATCCTATTTTAATGTCGAAAGAAACTACACTTGCACCGTTAAAAAACAAACTGTACCCTCAGTTTCAATTCTGCTTCACTAGGCATCAAAATTAAGTGAAAACACTCTCACATTATCACATTTAAAGATTCATTTTCATGATACTTTATTGGGAAAGCAGCAAAAATTATCATCATTCCCCATCACAGTCAAGGCCAACTTACCAACCAGTTTTCATTGTTATCTGTTTTTTTTTTGTTCAACTCAACATGCCACTTTATTTGATAATCACAAAGATAAAATAATTAGTTGATAGAGGCAGAACATTTAACATTACCAAAACATAAAATTAAAAATTATTTCAAAGATGTGTTTCTTTGTCCAGCATGTAGAATATCTATCTGGTTGAATTTTCTTTAATTTAATAAACATTGTAGTCTTTAATTTGCATATCAAAAATCTACATTTTTAATACAGAATATGCAAAAACTTATACATATTTACTTTTTCTTGTGCTGAAATAGTTTCTATGAAATTAAAACAAGTAGCGGCAGTCAAAGTTAAAATTTCAACCAAACAGAGCTTTTACACATCGTAACCGTTGAACTTAATAAGAACATGACAAACACATATGTATGTTTAATATGCTTAACAACTTTCATTCCAATATGTAACACTATAACCAATCAATAACAAATAAAAAAAGGCCGTCTATAAGAAAATAACGACACACACCATAACTGACAAAACATGCATCCTCACAAATACACGACGAGTGAACTCCACACTCTCACAAAACATCACATCATATTTTTGAGACACTAAGATAAAAAATATTTTTCTTCCATGAGTATAGATATTGTTTATTTTTAGGGAAAGGATAAGCGTACAATGTGCAGAGTACAATCATACTCCCGTTATTTTGTTTGGCATGGTATCAAGGTTGCCAACTCCCCTTTTCTAAAATCTATAGCTTATTTAGTTTTGGTCAAAAATTTATGAAGATAATGATTTTTCGTCCAAAAAATATGCTCATGTAGGCACATTGGACAATTTAATGTATATTTCTTTTGAAATTCAATGTAGTAATACATAAAAGTTCTTACAGATATGCCAATGGAGAAAATTTTTGAATGCAAAATAAGTTTTAGACCAAACACTGGTAACATATCAAGGGTGTTGGCAACCCTACATGGTTGTTTATTAAACGTCCATCGACATGTACATGGTACATTAACAAGTGGCAGTACATGGCCCATGTTGTGATCATGGGTTTGAAGATGATACAATGAGCAGGCAGTATTGCCTTATGGAAATTCAATAAATACATTCTTCACAGTTCCTTGTATTGTATATACTTTTTTTTTTCTGCTACACATGCACTACATAAAACCACAAGAAAAACACACCGGAAAACTTTGCCAGAAATATCTTTTCACGGGATACCAAGTTCCTCTTTCCTGAGACGGTGCAGTCTCGAGGGTTTGGAGGAGATTGCCTTCGTGGTAGCGACTAGCTTCGCGGCTGTTCACTTCGTAGTCTTCTCGTCCGCTGCTTCCTGAATGCATGGGCAGACAATGGCGACTCTCGACAGATGGAAAAAAATCTTGCTTGTGTTACATTCGCCATCCACTAGGTGTCTTCCAAGTTGGCCTCACTATAGACCCCTACCACGAGAGGCATTAATAAGTCAAGAATGAATAACGTAAACTCTGTCGTCAGTGCAATATTTGTAAATGGGAAAGGTAATATTGGGATATCGATGATTAACACTTTCTCTACCAGAGTGGTCGCACCAATTTTTACTCCTGCGCCAAAGTGCTTATTGGACTTTATTTTGCAAGTTCAAAAATTTCCCTTTTTTCCTGTAAAAAACTGAACAGCCAAAACACTTTTATGTGCACTTGAGTCCCCACGCCATGCGCATCATTGTTATACTCGTGACTGAGGACCCGCTAGGAACAGCAAAGTCAAGTCGCATGTTTCGGTCATACTGACCAACATGGCGTGATGGCTGCATGCCAGTTTCAGTCATTAACACCGACGTGGCAGAGAACATGTTAAACAATGGTCGTTGTAATAGGCTAAGAAGCCAAAGGTATAAGATGAATCCTGGTCATTCATGAAAGTATCATTGTGTTTTATCGTAAATCATCGTGATTAACCTAACACGTAGAAAAGTGGGGTTCCTAATGTCCTGGATTTTCTGGGAAATCCCGGAATAGTATAATTTGTCCCAGTATCACGAAAAGTTTCCTTGGGATGCATTAATGTCCCAGAATAGATCAAGAAAGTAAGAATGATTAAGACCATACTTTCATGAATTTTGCTATTTATTAATTACTTTCCTTTTCACAAACCCATTACGTAAGGTACAAAATGGTTTTCTGAAAATTCCTTTTAAGCCTTGAATTTTTGTGACTTTTGTTGCAAAAACGTGTCTTCTAAAATTAGGCTGCAAGATGGTGATTTCACTTTCCTCAGTGTCCTTGAAAATCGTTTCTGAAATACCCTACAATAATTATGGTGTGCATACATACATACTACTATGTAGGGTCTAGCCCCCCCACCCTTGGCTTTCCAATTGGCTTCCAGTCAGTGACGTCCCCTAGATTTTTTGCTCATGAAATATAGCAACCCTACAGAAAAGCAATGTAAAATTATCAATATAGAAAAAATAGGATGCGAACTCATGAAAATCATTGGATTCTTTGTGAATAGACCATTATTTAAAAGTAATGAGTTACTTGTAACAGATCCACAATCAACAATTCCCTTCACAAGTAACACAATTAAGTTACTTTTCCATGCATTTCAACAGTAAAAGTTTGATTCAAGAAGTGATGCTATTCCTTATACAGTACCCTGTGCTTTGAGGTTAGAAAGGGGTGAGGGGATAAGGCTCTACATATTCTAAATCTCAGCCATACTGGAGGTGATGTGATCAGCACCACACCTGACTACCCCCACCATCCCCATACAGGCACCCACTGATCAGAGGCTGGGTGAACCCCAGAGTTGCTATATGTAAGGACACTGTTGGAAAAATTCCCACCCACAACCACCCACCTCAAGAATCTAAGCCAGGTCTCCTGCACGGCATTAAATGTCCTACCAACTGGACCAGTGCGCTTCTTGATAAAAATGCATATAAAGTATTAGACGTGAAGTTTTTGCGTGATGAAATGTCCACATGTGTTTTACGTAGAATTTTCTTAACTCTAGAGATATTATGTTTATTATAATTTGATGCAATTTAGGTTTATTTTTATAGATGGTTATCAGTACAAGGAAAATAGCCAAGATGGTTACCAGTACAAAGAAGGTCTCTCCAAAGGTGCAGTGTAATTAAGGGGTCTCAAGTTCCATACCCGATGGAGGCACATAGTGGTTCAGATTCCACTTTAAACTATAGGCCTAGTCCTGATTAGCCTATACGTGTGCATAAAGTAGACTTACTCAACAACAAAATAGCCTTGTGTTTAGGCCGGGGGGGGGGGGGGGGTGAGAGACTAATGACATGAGCTGTGATCTTTGTGATGTCAGCGATGTTGGCGACATCTAACCATTGGTACAAGGAGTTATTGGTCAGGTTGCTTCTCTACTGGCATGCTAGATGGCAGTGAAGGCCGTTTGTTCTAGAGCCTCTTTTTATAGCACAACGTGCTACCAACTTAATATTCTGACGTCAGAGGTAGTGCGACTATGTTGTTAGTTTAGTTCCTTAAGGGTGGGTTCTCTTAGCATAAATACCCTGCAAATGTATTATTTATACTAAGTGAACAAAACCTAAGAAGCCTAACCTAACAAATTAATCACTTAGCGTTACAATGAAAGCTTTCTGTGGTGACGTCAGAACAGAAGATTGGCAGCGCGTTGTGCGATAAGACACACCCTTTCTTTGTCTACGCTGCTTTTTTTTTCGTTTGTTTGTTTGCTGGTGACACTCAAACATCGTGCTTAGATCAAAGCGAAAGTTCTCATTCACGTGCTGAAAAATCTTCATATTATTGCCTATTTGTGTATTTGGTTTTGTTGTCGTGTTTTTCCTAACGAGATTACATTCGCTTGTATTTGTCCGTGTCCCAATTTTTTGTTTCGTGTTTGTCAACTCTACGATTTGTGGAAATAACTTGTTGCCATGGAAGAGATTGTAAACTGGCTGAGCAGCAAAAATTATTTTGATTCCCAACAGATCCTTATATATGCATAAATCATTGATACTCCCTAAACAAATAAACAAATGGTGGGTTAAATATAACTTTTATGGTAAAATATCAGTATAATCGGCCTGATAAATCTAATAAAAATTCACATTTTACATCCCGTTTCTGGTTTTTTAACAGACTGCCATCTATCGTTGAAAAAAGGAACAACGTATGGTTGGGAGAGTAGTTCATCGTACCAATGGATAGATGTCGCTAGTGAACAAAGACCACAGAATTTAACCAAGAGATGACGGATTTCTCTTGGTTATTTGTCTATGGTTTAGGCACACAGAAGAGGAGAAGTACTACGAAAAAATTTACATGGAAAGTGTAGACTCAACAAAGACTTTGTAAGTCTCATATAACTCCATGCTGGGAGATACTAGGTAATATTGATGTCATCAGTACTTTAGGATTCCATTGCAGTAGCACTGACCTAGAATTTCCTCCCAGATAAAACAGTGGAAGCCAAAACTCGGGTGAAACCAGGGCTGGCTTATTAGCCCAGTTGGTAGAGCAATGGCAAAGTAAAGATCTGGTTAAAGACTTGGTGGTCATGATTGCATTCTTTATCTTAAATTCGTCAGAGTGGTTAGCACATCACGCTACGACGCCAGGGGTTCCGGGTTCGAATCCTGACCTGGGCATAGACGTTCGCGAGTGTCCATTCATCAATTTCATCATATCATCACTCATCTCCATCTTCGCGAATTAGCCAAAAGTGGCACAAAAAGCGAAGTAAAATAAAGCAAATCAATCAATTTATCTTAAATTCGTTCATAAAGAAAATTGCATAATTCTACAGAACAGCACATCAAATGTTAATTTCTGATGTTTTAGTCTACCTAAATAGGATTTCAAGTGTTACACTGGTGTAAATAACTCGCTTTTGTACCTCGCTTGTAACACTGTAACAAGAGCATCGGGAATACTTGAGTGCGAGAGGTGCAACTTGCAGCTGCCTTAGCAGACTGGTATACACTCCTTTCAGCATAAATTGTATGCCAGGACTATCTAACCCCAGTTTCTGCCATTATAAGTCCTATTCAGTACTTGTTGTTCAGAGAAACAAATCAATGATGCACTCTTCAACACACCCCACACCCAATATTAAACTGAGTTTGGTACAACCTGTCATGCTTCCCTTGCTAGTGATCGCTCGACAGTTTCCGTGCCAATGAGAAACGAGGAAAAAATAGTCTACTAGGCAGCGAGGAGCAAATGGAAGACTGAAGAGAAGTGCTTTGAAAGATGCTGTTGCTACGTTGCGGTCCACCTCCACTGTTTTGTTTGTGTGTGGAAGAAGCTTGCTTTGTAAACGTGATGCTGATTAGTGTGCTGTTGAATTTGTGCATTCCCTTATGTGCAGCTCCCCCAATGTGGGGTTTCACTCTGTTACCCAATGGTCTTTCTGACCATTACGAGCTGCTGAAGGAACTTCATTCCCTATTGGCGATCCCAACTAAGAGTTCAGTATGGGCTCTTGCTTTTGTAACCTCCATCTCCAAAACGAGTGTTGTTATCAGAAAGGAAAATCATTAACAGTCGAGGAGATGATAATAAATATGCAATAAGCACAAGGAACATAAGGTTTCGATGCTCTACGCCTTCTTTTTCAATTCAGACCATTCGATAAAGACGTATTACTTTATTGTTTTTTTAACGTGGTTGGGGTGTTAAAAATAACAGCCTGATGGCTGTTGCCAATCGCTGCAAACACGTCCTTGGAAGAGAAAAGAGGGCGGGAAATGTCCAGGCAAAAGTTCGTCAATAGACTCCCGTGGGCGTAAAGTAGTTTATTGTTTATGTGCACAGGTTCTCACTGTGAATTTCTCCTCAAGGAGTTAATTATTATTATACGTTCAATGCGCGTACCATGTGGCAACACTGTCACCATAAGCCCCACACTGAACTCACTGGGCTCACCAATAGCATACAGCAACTGAAGACAGTGCAGCAACTACATCCAATGTTTTCTCTCGAGCCACTCAAACTACAGGTATTATAATATCTGGATTAATTTGTTCATAAATATCTGTGTATATATTTGTAAACGAAAACTCTCTTACACTCGGTGCTAAGTTATGTAGATGCTGTTGCCAATACACTAATATCATCTGCTTCACCACAAAAGCAAGCAAGAAACCTGTGCATCAGCAGGGCAAAAGTCGTTACACGCAGGCCATTGACCTTATCAGCAACGGTGTGGCAAGCTGGTGGTCAGTTTGCTGACATGGTTGATTTTCACTGGCACGGCTTCAGGAGGAAAGAAAGAGGAGAGGAGAGGGGAGGGGAGAGTTGGGGAAGTTAGGTTTCTTTCAAATTGTCTTACTTGTCAGCCATAATGTTTCTGAGGAAAGTACTCTGCCATTCTTTACAGGCTTCATGCTCAGTAAAACTATTATTTTCTAAACATACGGCATTACTGTTACAGCTAAAGATACAATTTGGGGAATGTGATACTAAATCAAATACACTGAATAAAGTAACATCTTACTTTAATCCCCAAAACTTAAAAACTCTGACTGAGGCGATACCAATGCAACACTCATTGATACTTTTCCTGCATTTTGGACTTTTGCAGGATCAGCAAAAATTACGTTATGCAAAGTTCAAAATTACCAGCGATTTTGCCCCAATGTTGTGGGGAAAAACTGTATTTTGTGATTTCATAACAGGTATTTTGATATTCTGATAAATTGATGCTTATAATTGAAGTGGAATACCAACCCACTAATATTAATTAATATTTTGAATCACTTTTAATGAGGTGACCAGACGTATTAGATTTTGGGGACATATTAGCCGGTAAGTCCCTTTTTTAGAGTCTGCCCAAATATTTTTAAACATAAAATGGGACACCAAAACGTCCCTTTTTTGTGACTGACTTATTGGGATAGAATTACTCTAACAATATAGCTTCTCTACTATTACTAGGAATTATGGCAGATAAGCATTCAGTCATTCATATCTTCACCACCGAGGTTACATGGGAGCATAAGCAGCGACTGATACACCAACTTTCGTCGTTCTGCTTGCTGACAAGAAGAAATCGACGGCAGGTCTGTTTTGTAAACATGCTTAGCTAACGTGTAGTGCTTTGCATTAGATTGTTATACCAAATATTCGTGACCTTTATTGCTTTATATAAATACCGGCCACCAATTTGAAATTGCAAACACATATGATTTCGTTAAAAGGGATTCAGTGCAGGTGTGATTCTGCTAGGAACTACATTTATTTTTCAAAGATAAGTATTTATGACGAAACAATTTTTATATGAAAATGTGTATATTTAGTTGTCCCATTTTTCCTTCAGGAATATATGAAAATGTCCCCTTTAGTTGTTTTAAAAATCTGGTCACATTACCTTTAATTGTTACAATTTTCTAGCACTGGTATCTGTTCAAAGTGGTATGGGCTCAGTCTTAATAAAAACCTAACTTGATAGCAAACACCCACCTGAGATTACAGCCAACATATCTGCCGGAAGAGACCCTCTACGTCTCACTAAACCTTGCTCGACTCCTTGTTCTTGAGACGCCAGTGTGTACGATTTCCGAGGGAAAATGTCTCTCCAGTAACGCCACATGCCACTCACTGTATTTTCCGTTCTCCATGCTTCAGAGCTTGGACCGAGTTCTGACAACATTTTCCTACTCAGCACTGCCGAGAAAAGCTCGGGACCTCCGGAACTGCGCCTGCGCAGAAGTTTCTTCCGGGAAGCCCTGCCCCCGCTGGACCCAGCGTTGCCGTTCTTCAGTGCACTTAGTTCTCCCGATGAATATCTTACGGAGTCACTTACTTCGGAAGCACCCTGTGTCAGTTCGGTAGGAACAGAACCACGTCGGACATGAAGACGATATTGGGAGAATGGGTCTGCCTCCTTAACATTAAGAAGTCCAACGTTAACATCACCACTTAGCCTTCGCTGGATGTCTTCCACACTTGGGTAATTTTCTTTATCATTATCTTTCCCTGGAAGGAAATGTGCCATTATTGTTAAACATTTTGGACATCTTGCAAAGAGAAATTTACATTTTTTTCTGTTCAATATAGTTTACATGAATTGAAGCACAGGTAAATATTGTGTAGTGCTCATGATTATAACAACACAATACATGCTTTGCCAGAGTATGACAACCCTGCTCCATCCCTTTTTCTGCTAATGCCGATCTTTGTGTCGGAGGGGTTAGCACAGTATTCTATGGCACCAGGGGACCCAGGTTCGAATCCCAAACTGGGCATGGGTGTAAGTGCCCCTTCATCAATTTCATTGTACAATAGATATATTTTTAAGTTTTGCTAGAAAAAAAAATGCACTGCCGAATTTTTAGCGAAGATTTAATTTGCATAATATCCTACATGTCTTTATCTATTTTTCCACATAGTTTCCGTGGTTATTTAAACATTTGTCATAACGTACGACAAGCTTTTGTAAACCCTCCCCATAGAATTCAGCCACCTCCAAGGCAAGCCATTCCCCAACTTCCATTGTCACTTCTTCCTCACTGCTGAAATGCTTTCAATGACAGCAAAGAGAGTGTGAATCCTCTGTTTTCATGGATTTTAACATCTACTGCATGCCCTAAATTGTTGCTGATTATACGAGGGCAAATCGAAAAGTCTTTGCATAATTTTATTTTCAGCCAAAATAATAAGCAGGCAGGGAAATCAAAATATAGGAATTGTTTTATGTACCTTGCACTATTTTGCCAGTCACCACAGCGGTTCAGGCATTTGTCCCATCGCAGCTACATATACTTATTTACTTAACAATCAAGGAAGATACCTGTTTGATTTTTGTTGTATGTTCATAACCTCAAGGAAATTTACCTTGATATTAATAAAAGTAATAAAGCTACTTTGATAGATCAAAGCGAATTGGCGTGTGCATCTGAAGGACATTTTCGGAGGTGGATGAGGATACCCCGACCGCCCATTGTCATGAAGGTCTTCGACCATTTTTGAACTCGCAACACCACTACCGCACACTTCTCAAAGTGAGACACTTACATACATCAGCTGCATTTCCCTATGGATCTTGATGGGCGTTCATCCCTTGCTCCATAGGAAACTAATAACACTTCACTGCTCATACGAAGTGGACATGTTGAGAAAAACCTATTGCATTGAATATATATATCTCGGTTTCCCGATCCCACTAATATTTCGGCTGAAAAAAAAAAATAGGTGCAAAGACTTTTCGTAGATCGCAGACCTGAGTGTGGCTCATCATGCACATTCTCCCGCCCATCCTTCAACATTCTCACCCATTTCTACACTTTGCTATCACTCATTGCATTGGAGATCTGGATCACTGACCTTATCTTAAAGTCAGGTGGCCCGCTCGACAATCTTAAACATTGCACTCACACAGTACAAAGCGCATACACTGACAAAATGGCTCCGAATGGTGTCTGCTTCTGTGCAAGGGATGCCGAGAGTCGCTGCAAATGCACAATACTACACCTGTGTGAGATATAACAAGTTATTTGGAAACTGACCTTACTTAAAAAATATGATTCATATCATCAATAGTCAAAGAGTAATGGAGCTTAAAGTTAATGATTTTCCAAATACAAGTTTTCTTGTCATTTTAATCTGCACAGATTTCGAAGTTAAATGAAATAGCTTCAGTGCTATGATAAGCTAGGATTAATCTCTAATCTTTGGGATTAGCCAAAAGTGGCAGAAAAGCAAAGTAAAAGAAACCAAATCAATCTTCCTGCTAAAGTCGCAGTGCACTTGCTACAGGTGAAAGCATTGCTACATCTTATCCCTTTTCTCGGTTTTCTTACTAAAGCAGCCTGCCTGATTGTGAGTATTCTCACTACAATGCTCAGCAGAATATTTATGGAGAAACATTGTCCTGCAGTATTCTCCTCTTATATTGTTCAATGAAAGGGCATGGCAAGGCCAAACTACCCTCTTTCTACTACACCCCAAGGTTTATACCTGTAGTTTCTCCTACATTGAGGCAAAGGTCACCATTTCCTGTTCAGGAGAATACAGTGTTTTTTTAAATAACCGAGATGAATCCCAATGAAATCCCAAACATAAAACTGCTTACTGTTTCCAATGTGCTTCAGATTTTATTGCAATTTAGTTCAGGTATTTAAAAGAATCAGTGTTCAGGGCTACCAACCAATGTGTATAAATAAGAACTATCATTTCAATAGCCCTCCTCCGTGGCCTTGCGGTCTAGGTGCTATGCTTTGGACTTCGACTGCAGGATCCATGGGTTCGGGTTCGAGTCTGCCTGGGTTCAGTCTCTAAGTTCTCGGCCTGTGTATAGGACCGGTGGCAGGCAACCCACCATCGTGAGGAAATTGGGGAGCTACGAGTGAGTAACGTAACCCAGTCACGGATATCTCCTATAACGGCTGGGGGTTCGACGTGCTGACCCCACGTCACCCCATTACCGGTTGAAGATCTCCACACCTCTAGGTAGGATTGTGGGAGGGAGACTGGCAGTCGGGAGATAGGCCTAGGCCCTTCAAGGGCTGTGACGAGTCACGGGTTATTTACAATTTCAATATAGTGACATATTTACATTTTTTTTTTAATCACAACCATTCATTCTTTGGATTACGTGGCAGAATAATAAAACATGGAAATCTGACTACATTTTACACTCAATTCTCCGAGTTAACTCATTTCTTGCTCTGAATATTCTGCTAGAATACTAATTAACTGAAATTGATTTCTGTTATTGACTATCAACATAAAAAGTTTATTGCTTTTTTACAATTTAAAATTAATAATGCAAATTTCCAGGAGGATGGAAAAAAGGGGGGGGGGGTTTGACTGACTCTCATGGTCCAGCAGCACTTTAAGGGTTCTCAACTCTCATAAAAGTTATAATACTTATTCTAAAGTTAAATACTATGTGGTCTGCTGGCTATGTACATATTCAAATTTGCACAATAAAATCTAGTGCACATTGCTAAATAATAAACACCACGTACATGCATTAAAAGCACAAAGTTTATGTGAATGTAGGGCTCCACACCTTCTTGATCTCCACTATAGTGCAGGTGATGTAATCAGCACCATGCTCTGGTCACCTTCCCCTACCGTACCTACTGATGAGAGGCTGAGTGAGGCTAGAGCAATAATGACAAAAATTCCCCATCTAAGATTCCTGGCTCTGAGAATCAAACCTGGGAGATGCCTACTGATTGATTGATTGACTCATGTTTTATTTTAATTGCTTTCCTTCCACTTTTGACTAATTGCGAAAATTAGGATGAGGGATGATGATATGATGGAATTGATGAAGGGACACTCACAAAGAACACATGGCCCAGGCTGGGATTCGAACCTGGGACCTGGCATCCTAGCATGCTCTGCTAACCACTCTGCCATGGCCCTACTGACTACACCAGAGAAGCATGCTAAACATGTGAAGGGGGAAAAGTTAGAATGAAAACTGGTTCAAAACCACACATTGAAAGATGAAAAAAAAAAAAGTAAGTATTTGCCTCAATTCAATTTATAGAGAAAGTTAGACCAAACGAAAGCAAAGTTACATTACCTGATAAATTGCTTAAGGGTTCTAGTGGATTGAATGAGCTGTGCCGGACAAGTTCAAATGGAAGAGAGCCCCTCCTAGTCATGCAATGGATGGGTAATGTGTTTTCTTTCGAGCCCAGAGGTCGGAGGACACCTGTGTGTTAGCACAAAAGCAGAATATTAATGACTGAGGTGGGTGGAACAATCATTAAAAAAGACAACTAACATTTTTGCATGCAGCACGCAACAAAGAAAGTGCACACACTTTTTCAAACAAGAAAAACACACATATATGTACATATAATTGTTTTTACCTTTAGTTGCATGTCATTCAATTTCCATTTTCAATGTATTATTTATTTTAACTGCGTAGACATCTCAATTAAATATTAAATAATATATATATTCTCTTAAAATAGCGGTGCTTCATTTGTTTTAAGAAACAATCTTACTGTGCAATAGAGACTGCAAAAGAAAGTATTATTTATGTATAATCTTCATGTTTACTAACCAGAAATTGGAATAAATTGTCTCCAACATATCACAGTTCTGTTGGAATAATATATTTTAACAATCATCTTTTACCTGTAGTGCTGCAACCTTTTTACCTTCCCTGTAGAGACCTTTTCATTCCTTTTTTGTTATTTATCTTTAATTTAAGGTTCTTACAAGTATATAAACTCAATTTTTGATGTGGAATTTCAGGCCAACAGCCACTCCCTTTACTATTTATTTTTAGTTTGATTAATGATAGGGTTATAACTTTTCATGCAGCAGTCTCCAGTATATAAGTGCTCCTGTTTCATAATTTACTCTTGAGGAAGCCAAATGAACTTGGGGAAATATAGTATAACCACCTCATGATGTACCAAGGTGAGTACCTCTTATTATATTATGATATTGGAATAATGTGTGAGCCAAGCTTTAATTTAAATATATAGTGGGGTTTCAAAGGCATACAAAAATTTAAGTTTTAATGAACCATCCCTGTTCCCAAGGAACTTGCGCAATTTTATATTGAACTGGTAAAATATCAGCTATTACTAAATATTTGTATTTTGTTAATCAGTGTCAGAAAATATTTCATAGTGATGGATGCCTACTACAAAGTATATTTTCGAACAGATTCCATACATAAAAGAAAAAGTTAAATTTTCTGTAGATGAGAAAATGCACTAATATATGTGCAACAACAGTTCATGAGTTTTAGTTTTTGTTTTACGTCAACTTTATGCGCAGATAGTCTAATTGGAACTGGACCTACAGTTTAAAGGGGGATCCGAGCAACTATGCAATGTGCCTCAACTGGGCATTATAAAATAAAATGAGTAAAATGGAAGAATTAACGTTTTTTGATTCTGCAGTGTTACAACATTAACCGTATGCAATGCAAGATGATTCAGTTAATATTTTCATAGTGTTTAACCATGAGCAAAGTGCACCAGCACCTCCGATCAGCAGTTAGTGTTGCACCCCGATACTATCAACCACAATTTATGAGATGGAACCAACATTTTGATTATTAGTAATGGGAAATCACAGGCAGTGTTCACTTTCTTCCTTCTTCCTTTCTTGGCCATGGAGGCCAAGCAAGTTAAGTGGCTGACTTACAAATTTGCCACCAAAGTTCTAAGGTTTGAGTCTCACTCTGGGCACGAGTGTTCTTTGTGAGTGTCCCTTTATCAATCTCCTCATCGTCACAATAACTAAGTGGCAGAAAAGTGATATAAACTAACAAATATGTAGAATATGAATACAGGGTAAATCCAAATGAATGGTACAAACAGAAACCATACCAGTGACTGCCGTAATGAATTTAATTCTCAATCATGGATATAACATGATAGTTTGCCTTTACAGGTTTCATCTGGCAATACTGAAACAAACCAAGCTTGTCATCCAAAATTGCAGGATCAGCAAAAGAAAAGGCTTATTGTGTGCTAGAATAACGTAAAAACTTCATCGGTAACCATTGTTCAGACATATTTCTGGACAAGATTCAGCAAAGAAGAAAGTAAAATTCAATTTTAGTTTGTGTACCAAGAACTTGATGAGTTGACCTTTCATGTTATGTCAATAATTGTGAATTACATTCTTTACAGCAGTCACAGGTTCTTTTTGTACCATTTATTTTGAATTAAACTGTATTTCTCTTCGTGCATCATAAAACTTCACAAACTGAAAATTATGTAATGTTAATTGGATATTTTCCATTGTCTAGTGCTTTCAGAGGCTTGGGAGTAAAAATTGATAACCCACAAAGATATGAAACTGAGAAAAGCACAGGTGAAAGTTCATCCATTGCATTGTGCTATGGGTTACTCAGAATGTTCCCATGCATTTCTGGCTATCCTTTCAGTGGCTACTGAAGGAACTTCATTCATTATTGTACAGCAACTGCATCCAATGTTAACTCAATTTTGAACGCAGTGTGGGCTATCAAGTTTTACTTAGAGCCCTCAATTATTCTAACATTATGTCTCAAGGAAGCACCTCTTCTCTCGTCTTCAGGTGACCAAATTTATTTTTGCTGGTGGTGGGGATCAAACCAACGACTGCTGGTGTGCTAAACAACCACTCCCCATCACTCCTGTGGGTAGTAGTAGTAGTTGAGGCTGGTAAAAAAGGGATTTGAACCATTATGTGGCTCCACCGGATATCAAACCCAGGACCCCTTGATTACAAGGTGGTGTTACCACTACACCACCGGAGAATCCAATAAGCCTTGGAATTATTTCGTATCTGTACTTTTCTAATTCTGTGTCACTCTCCCTTGACGAAGAGAATGAATTTTGATCTCTTGGGATATCAACCAGGTGAGTTATGGAATATATTCCAAGCATTCAAGAACTGATGTCACTCTCATCTTCAGGGTAGCAAGTGCGGTCCTGAGCATCAAACAGGTGTATATACATTCGTGGAGGGGGGGGGGGCTTGCTAGTGAAGATATACAAGATACATCCTTCCGTGAATGTATATACACCAGGTTGACGATCAGGACTGCACTTCTACCCTGAAGATGAGAGCGACGTTAGCTCTAGAATGCTTAGAATCTTTCCCACAACTCACCTGGTCGATAGCCAGAGAGAATCTCTTTTCATCATTCGTCGCCAGGAAAGCTTCGAGACTTACTTCAGAATGAATTTTGTTTGGATGAAACTGATAACAGGACATTCACACAGAAATACCCTTGAAAAGACTAAAAACCTGGAACCTGTGCCGGTCAACTACTCGACACACTGTACCATAAATGTGTTGAGGTCTTCAGCATAGGTGGGGGAGGTGATAATTGCATTGTTGAACATGGTGATAAAATGTCTGGAAAAGATGCTCAATGTAAATTTTCCTAGTTGCGGAGTTGGTCAAGAGTTCGAGAGAGTTCTACATCACCCTGCACCCTCCCCATCTGACCACTTACCTTTGAAAATAAGAGGGTTACAAAACATAAAACATGAGGTAATGGTAAATATATTCTTCTCAACTAGTGAATAATACTTAATTCCTTAAAGTTATGTTTTGTTCAGGAGTTGTATAAGTCTTTGTACACAATTTTAATAGCATTTATTCAGACGATTTTAATAGGTAATCAATTTATAATTTGTTCACAGAAAAAATGTGTGTGTTTTGATACATTGGTAACTTTTCATAAATTGCTTCAACAACAAGTTCAATTCCTAGAAATGAAGATTTGTTTCAAATAGCATATTTAACACACACGCTATACATTTATATAAAGTTATATATGTACATATATATGCAGACATTGCCCATATGAAGCAATTTAAATTCAATGAATTCAAAATTTTAATGCAATGTCTTGCCAATACCTCTGTCACAAGAGCAATGGTTTTATCAGATAAATAAGAGGATGGAACTTTCTGCAATTACTACTTGCAAAATATAGTTATCATGATACGTTATATCACCATACACCAGTCTGTATACACTGATATACTTATTTGCATCCTGAGTAAATAAGACAACAGAAACAACATGTTCAAAAAATTAATGAACATATTGTTTTGAAATGAAATATAATAAATTATTACTAGAATTCATTAAAAGTTATGTCTCATATGAACAGAATAAGAAATGTTCTTTTTCACACACGCACGCATGCACACGCACGCACACACACACACACACACACACACACACACACACACACACACACAAAGTTGACCCGCATGCACAATGTACAGATTGTTGCTAAATTAGAATCCGTATTTTGATGTGTATAGAACACACTACAACCTTGTACTACCACCTTACAAAAATTAACAGAAAGAGGAAAATTAAAGTGTCTAAGCCAGATCGTTTTCTTCTTTTAAACTTTAAAATGGAGTTTACCACATGTAAATAAAGGTAACAATTAAAGTAAGAAAACAAAGAATCTAATAGTTAATTTTCTTCCAACAGAAATTTGTACAATTAATCAGCAATATTTCAAAGAAACACATGGAAGGAACTTATGTCAAAAAAGTCATAAATATATATATTTTTTTAAAAAAAACTTTTCCTATTTTGTATATGCTACAAGGTCCATGAGAAAGGACAAAATAGAAGAGATTGCATACTGTTGATACAAGTGCAATATATATAAAACTCTTGTTCTTTAGGTTTTTTTCTTATTCAATGTCACTTTTCTTCCTCTTTAGGCTAATGACGACATTGATGAAGGGATACTTCAAAAGGTCGGGCCTTGCACCTGAAACTTTTGTGGTGCGACCACATGAGGCCACTCAATAGGCGTAAGTCATTGACGCAGCATAAAACTTCAGTTATTTGTATCCTTATTCAAATTGCTCATATGTAACCAAAAGTACAAAATTTGGTTTTCATGAGAATAACAACACAGAATTTAAATTTATTGCAACTATACTTCACTTCAAATATTGTCAACATAAAATTATACATTTTGTTACGTTATAGGTTTCAATTTGATTTATTTAATATGAGGAACATGTAGCAAATTTCGCCACCCCGAAGTAAAGATGAATTTGATGTTATAAGTTATACTGATTATAAGGTTACAAAAATATGTATGGTAGCCTCTATTACAGATCTAAAAAAAAAAATGAAATATTTGAAACAAAATTGGCAACTCTCTAATAAAGAAAGCAAAACTCTTGCAAGTTGTGAAATTGCCACACAAATGCTTGTATTTCCTCAACTACTTCTTTATAAATGGATTTTAACTGCAAAGGGAACTAGAAATAATTTAATTTGCTTCGTTAACATTATTTCTTCATTGAATTGAATTAAACTAATTTTTTGTTTCAAGTCCACTTTATGCACAGATATTCTAATCAGGACTGGACCTACAGTTTAAAGTGGGATTCATGTACCTCCACCAGGTATCAAACTCAAGACCCCTTCATTACAATGCAACAACATTACCACTATGCTGTTGGTGAGGTCCTTATTTTGTTCTTGTTAATTATATAAAAAAAAAATGTAACTTTCATAATGATACAAATTAAATAAACAAGAAGGTTTCTTACGAAAAACAAATTACATCATCATGTTTGAAACACTGTCTCTCGAATGTAGTGCTAAGGTGTAGTGCTGTAAATGAACCAACTACTTATGTTGGCCAATGATGCAAGGTGGAAAAATTGCAAATTGTTAGTAAACTTGATACATGTACCTTATATGTACAAACAGAGCTTGGCAGCACAGTTAAGATAATATTCTATACAAAAATGTATTACAGTAAAAATAAGAAAGCTCCCCTTTCATTTGAGTATCTTAAGACCGGCATTATAATGACATGCTAATACAACAGAAATACTTTTGTGTAATACTGGTATAGATGCACTTCATTCTACTTATAAAAACATTATTACGAGGTGCACTTAAAAAATAAGGGCTGATTGGTTACCAAAAATAACAAACTAAGAGTAACAAAAATGTATTAGTGGTTAGAAACATATTTTTCAATGTAGTCCGCATTAATTCTGAAGTACTTTTGGGATCATGCATAAAATTCAACCATCTGGGAATTCAGCCAGTACACCACTGCTGTTTTCAACACCTCACTCTCGTGCTGACAGTTTCCGATAGAGCCACGTGTCAGTAACAAAGTTATTGGTGAAATTTCTTGGAATCCCATGGCAAGAGCACTAATTGTGAAGCAACAATATGTTTGCATTTTTGCATTCAAACATTTAGTAAAGTTTGAATGCTAGATTACTACTCCTCTCTTCATTGACAACATCTGTACAACTTTCCCTAAATTCATGCCATCTCAGCGTAGGTGTCCTTCACTCATTACTGGCAAACTGTACTTCGCAAAGTGCCAGATTTTTTATTCCCACAGCTGTCATGACTCATTGTAGCACAATTAAAACAGCAGAAGACTGATAAATGAAACTGCTACCCCAATGGACTACTTGCAGCCACTATGCATATGCGATCCAACCACTGCTGCCAGTCAAATTTTATAAACAATTGACCCTTACTTTTGAAATGCACCTCGTACAAAGAAAAATCCACTCCACAGAAAAGAGTACCTCAACCAGAGAAAGGAAAGAGAGCTACTCATATGATAACAACCAAATCTAGATACTACAATAAAAAATGTTCTAGAACTATCGAAACTAACTCCATACCCCATTTTAGATTCAATGCCGCAAAAGTAAAAGAAAAGTATGACAACAACATAAGAAAAACAAAGATTGCGTTGTAGATGAATTAAAATTTTCTATACATTTTGAATTTTAAACTACAATAAGTTTCTTTTCAGACCCGAAACTCAACCCTTTCCCGATGAAAGTCTTTTACAAAGAATTTGAAATGAGAGCATCTCCTACTTTGTCTGGGGACATCAATGGGCACCGATCCACGCCGTGGGTACTTGTGGGGGAGTTCTGCACCGCCTCGGAGTCCGTCTTCCACTTTGAGCAAACCAACTGGGGCTGAGCCACGGCGGTATTGTAAGCGTGTCATTCCCTGTGGGCAGGAAAGAGAAAGTGAATGAACTTATTTCCTGCAATGGGACAACTTTTCACATGTTACATCAACTTATTTTATAATTTGGCATACACAGGAAGTGTTCCAATAAGAATTTCCAGAAAGAAAAAAAAATGCAAGGTGTGAAGGCTGACCCTTTCTGAATACACTCCCTTCAACATAGCCACCCTGGACTGCTTTCTGAAGACTAGCAAAGCTCTGGCATCTGGAACTACAGCCACTATAATCCTCTGTGGAGCTTGTGTTTTCTCATCCATACATGATTGTTTCTTCATCCTTCTCATCGTATCACCATTCATCTTCATTTTTGCGATTAGACAAAAGTGGCAGAAAAGCAAAGTAAAATGGTAACAGTTTCATACATCGGAGACGCATTTCTTCATTTTCACAGAAGAAACTACTTACGAAAATGAATTTCTCTAAGGTTTCCAACGTTAGTCGAGGTATTTTCTTCCATCGTGGTATCTATTTGACCGGGAAATCATGTCAAGTGTTTCCAATACCTTTTTTTTAAACTATGCTTGCCTAACCTAACCAAACCCAACCTAACCTTATCGGAAGTGGTTCGTGGGTTTGTGGGGCTATTCGTCAGCTACCCGTGCATAATGTACAATTTGCACACGTGAAGATCACGATTGTAGGTATTTTTTGGTGAAGAAGGTTTGGAAACAATGATATTCGAAAATAAAAGAAGCAATATCATTCGCAAAGTAAGCAATATCGCACCGTTACGTGCGTCCGGTAGCACTTAGAAAAATGCGTTATTTTAGTAGAAAAAGTGTTAGTCTTCATGTAAAAAGCATAATGGCACCTTGAACTATGCTCCGCAATACACAATTGGTAAGTACGAACCATGCGATACACAAAATATCCGATTTTAATGTGTCTCCTATTTATGAAACTGTTACCAAGTAAAATTACTAAATCAATGAAACCAGCAAAAAATGCAGGTTCAAACAGGACTCAAGCCTAGGTGTCTGGCATAGTATGCCATTGTTACACCAACTGAGCTAACGAGCCAGTCCTGGTTTTGCTAATTTTTCGCTGTTGCTGTTTTATGTGTGGGGAATTGTCTATCAGTGCTACCGCAAATTGAAATTTGTTGCCTTTGAGACACTGATGACATCGACAGCACCTAGTTTCTCTCAGCATATAGTTGTAAATTATCTTCCTGTGTGTGCCAAATCATAAGCATGTAGTCCGTATATATTTGAAGGCATACTTGTGTAATAAGGTGGCATTTTATTAGAACTATAAAGTGTATTTTGTTTATACCCATTTATACATTTCACAATGTACCAAAGGCCAAAGCAACAACATGCATGAGTCAACTAAAGGAGATTAGAGAGAAACTTAGAACTTACGGTTTCCACAAAGCTGTTATTAGTTTGTTCTATTAATTTTGGTGGCACTGCCATCACCCTTGTTGGAACTTGTTGTGTTGTTGCTTGGTGAATTTCTTTTGTTTCTTGTTCCTCGATTGCCGCTAGGTGCATTGTTGTTGCAATCGAACAAAAAACAACAGAAATGCACCAAGCAACAAAAGTTCCAACGAGGATGATGGCAGTGGCCACCGAAATTAATAGAACAAACTAAAAACAGCTTTGCAAAAACTGCAAGTACAAAGTTTCTCTGCATTAATGTAGAGTCCAGCGCAGTTAATTCTGCCGTGCGATGCGCGAAACAACTAAAGAAGCAGTGTTGCTAATGGAGCAGATAGAAAAATCGCTGCAGTGCGCCGATGCACAGCTGTTACGTACAACAATAAAATTAGAGAATTCAGGTCTATCTAACGTTGAGTTTTAAACGTCATGCATTATACCAGGACTAGGATTAATATGTATTAACAAGTGGCTTTGTATGTAGCTACATACATATGGACTAAAAATTCGCAAAATATGAACTAACACATAAGTAAAATTACCAAAAATGCTGCAAAGAAGACTTCTTCATACGATTCCTTATTTGAGTGATTTCAAACAAAATAAAAAATATATATATATTATTTTTCATTGCATTAATGCACTGGTGGCGTTCTAACTTTTCACTCCCAAAACCCGTATACACTGGTATGGAACTGCAACGGCAGATAATAACATGCCAACGTGTTAAACCGCTACAACTGCACCATAACACTCCTCCTCAAACAGTATTATTATTTCCTCTCTCAGATCTGCGACAGTCGGTTGCCTTTATTGTACATTTACAAAGGATACCGGCTTCGACAACAATAACAAGTACATATACTGCCACTAGACGATAAGCTGCGCGGCTTTTTCTTTTGTTATGAACCAGGGCCGGCGCTAGTCATTTTGCCTCCCTGGGAGGTGGCGGCAGATGCCGCTCTATTTCGACCCCCCCCCCCCCCCGGTCATTACGCAGCAACGGAAAATTGAAAATCAATATATTCCTAACTAAAACATCAAAATATAAAATAAATAATGTGACTTCTTATGCTATTTCAATACTATTCAGCGCAAAAGAATATCTCGCTCGATCACAGTTTTCAATAGGCTTATTTTTTTCTTCTCTTCAAATTTTGCCGCTCGGTTCGCCCTCCCCTTCCGCCGGCCCTGCTATGAACTTGGTCACCCATCAAAGCATGGCAATTTTAACACAGAAAACAATATGTATCGCATTAAGCAGCAAAAATGACAGCCTCCTCTATGCAATTTCTACAAGAACACCTGCCGGAGCCAGAGTTGAATTGCTTAGAATTTCCCGAGCTTGGCTATGCAAGGTTTTTGATTTCAACTTCGACAGAACTGGAGGCATTATGGAATTTAACGTTCATTAGCAAACACACACTTTTACATACACACACGCAATACACGCACACAACGTCAAACCGGTCAAATACTTAGTATAAAATAAAAATATGGTGCTTCCAATCCAACAAAACTCACCGCCACTTTACCTGCTTTCCCCTTCCGTGACAGAAATAGTGCTTCATTATTACAGTTGGCAACACTAGTTACTAGCTAGCCAATGAACATGCACTGCATAAAAGAAGCAACGACTACGCCGTGCTATATTGCCACATTGCCGTCCCTGCTGACCGGTGGGAACCGCGAGCTGGAGCGCTGTTCAATTGTTTTCAATGAAGTTTGCACGAGTGTGTCCAGGAATGGAATGACAATATGGCAACAATAGCGAAGGTTTTCGAGCAGGGTAGAACACGTGATGCTAAGAGAGAGGGAGACGAAACGAAAATTCATTTCTACGCAACGGCAAATTTACGTGTGTGGCACTCTACTACCACATTTATCATTCCCAAAATATGAATAAAGGTTTGTAATAACAATAAGTTAAAAAACTTAATATAAAGTGTAAGACCCATGCTCAAAGTAGGGGGGGATGCTATTCAGTAGTTAAGAAAATTTGCATAAAGCATCTCCAACTTGCTTGCTTATCTCAATATTGAATCATACAAGCATATCACCACATTTGAGCAAGCTTTCCCCCAGCTGGGAACTTCCTCTTTGAGCACTGTGCAAGACCTATTTCAGAACTTCAAAAAACAGCAATTCTCAACAGCAGTGCCACAGTGTGGATATTTCTTGCCACATAACTATATACACAACCAACACCAAACATTTTCATTGGATGACATACAGTTGCAAGGTAACAGTGTACCCTGGTGCCCTGATCACATGTCATCCAACAAAATTTTTTTCACAACATATGCCGGCTGTTAAAGGGCAGATGTGACAGCATTTATAGTCCATATGACTGCATCCTAAAGTTACTCAACCAGAGTAAGAAAAAGAAAATGCTTGATGAGTAGTATTAAAGAGGAAATATCTAGTTACCTGAGGTGTAGACTTTCGATGGAGTCCCGATTTGGGGAAATCCAACTCAAGATCGCCACTGTAATCTGTCTCTGTAAGACACTGCCACACACGTTCCTTCCATGATGTGGCATTTCCCTGATCGGGATTCACGTTTTCCTTCTCCGATTGTCGTAACGCCCCTGCCGCATTGTCTAGTTTGGCAATTTTTGCACGGTCGCGCATGTAGTCCGTGTCCGGTTCCCGTTTTCCCGTAAAGTCCCTATCGGCCACTCCACCAGAAATTTGAACATTACTTGAAGAGGGTAACAATGTCATGGGGTTAGTACCACTGTCTGCAATCTGGAATGTGCTACTACTACTAATACTACAAGTTTGTCCAGAAGACTGCGAGAGGGAAGATGTTTTTTCTTGCAATACACTGTTTAACCTACTAAGGATGTTATGCTCGGTAATTCGGGGTGCCTGCATGGAAGGGGGTGTTCCACAACCATTTTTACACTTGGATGATCCTGGTCTAGAGTCACCACTTTCAACGGCTTCGTGACCTTCGTCTGCCTCAGACTGCTGCCTCGATAACGTTGCACTGTTTATGTCTGTCCGAGAAGATCCGGAGGACCCGCCTTCCGCCAAAGCTTCGGAACAACTTGACATCTCGGCCGTGGTGGACATGTACCGCAGTCTCGTGAAGGGGAAACCAGAAGGCTGAAGAGGGGGGAAGGTCTGTTGCCGAGTTAGGAGCCGAGATGTCTGATTTCGACTCACTCCGTCTGTTCCGTGCAGCACAGTAGAAAGACGGCATGCTTCGAGGCTGGTTGTGATGGAAGCGATGCTTGGTTCCGGAAGCAGATTCTCGGCACTGACCGGCCTGTTTTCAGTTGAATCTCCTCCACCTCCGGCACCGCCAGAATGCTGTAGGCTAGTGCTACAAACTGAATACAAAGAGAACGAGCTCTGGAACTCCTCCTCTTCAATGTGCAGGATAGTTTCGGACGGGTAACGCTTTTGATGTTTGTTCTCCGGCAAGCTCTCTCTTCGGATGATAGTCATCGCAGGCATCCTCGGTGCACTTAATGGTACAGAGTGGCGTCTTCCAACTCGCTGGCTCTTGTCCTCATCTAAGGACCTCGAAACTGAGTCTCTCCATGGAAGTGGTTTCGGAATTTCTTCCGGCAGCAGCTCCGTCATTTCATCTTCTCCAGCAGATGGCACCTCCTCCTCCTCTTCTTCATCTTCTTCGGGACTTTCGGCCATTTCTGCCTCTGAAAACTCTGTTTGGGTTTCCTCTGCGAGTTCTTGCTTCACCATGTCCTCCCATTTATTTTGATTACTCCTCAGGTTCCTCATCATCTCGTGTGACAAAGGAGTGTCCAAGAACTCGTGCCACTCATCGAACAACGGTGCGACTACGAATCTGAAGAAGCCTGTGAATGAAACAGAAGTGATTGTTTTTCAATAAACTATATTAACCAATAAACTTCACATGTATGCATATGAGTGAGTACAGGGTGTCCTAAAGTATCTATTAGGGATGGCCCAAGATGAAATTGTTACAAATATTAATAAAGTATCAATATACAAGTTAAAAAAACCAATGGCAAGTGTTGCTCTAAGAACCTCAAGAGTCCATTTGCCTTCTTAATGATGTATGTGACCACGTGCCATAGATTTAGCCTTAGAAAAATGAAAGTGTATACTTAGACATTTACTTTACAAAATTTTGGTATATGAATGATACATTTATATACATAAACTTTATAACTAATGGCAGGATCTAATCAAGTTAGTGTGTGGATGCCTGCGATTTTCAAAAAGGGGGGCTATGTATACTTTTTTAGTACTCAGCCCTCATTTTGCCATCTTTTCATGCCTTTGATGTTCAATCTTTTTAGTAATATTGGACCAAAGGGTGGGGGTGTATAATGACTACCAACCCCCCTTGGACACCCCACTGCAAGTTTTAGACTATAGAAATATCAGGTCAGCATAAATATCGATAATTTTACTGTTATACCTATACACAGATACAAGACAATATAGACTATATTGGGTAATTGAATTATTTGTTTATATACATAAAAAATATAACAAATGGCAGGATATATACCGAATTATAGATTATTTATAAAAATCAGGTCAGTAAAAGCATCAATAAGATAAGAGATTAATCTATCCCATTCCAGCAACTATGCATGTATTTCTTTTTGCACTAAAAATGCAAAAAATGTTCCGGACATATTTAGAAATACTCTGAAAAGATTTTGAACTATGTAAAGCTAATGATGAAACTAAATCTTAAACTTCAATACTTCACAATTCAATTTCACACATTTTAGACGCTGGAAAATAATTCCTTTACTTTTGGAAGAACATTGCCTCACCTGCTTGAATTTTTGGCATAGACGTGGTGTGCCGATCGCAAAGGGAAGTAACAGGAAGATTGAGCTTCCTTTCGTAGTCGCCCTGACGGAAGAACTCTTCACAGACCTTCTGACTCCATTTCTTGCTGATGTCCCACGGCCGACAAGGGTTGCAGATGTCCGCACACTTTAAAGCGATTTGGAGAATAAAATGACGATCTTCTGCATCCTTCATGTTCAACTTATTTCCATCCAGATACCTCTGCAATAAGAACAAATATGCTGGTTAGATATCAACTATTCGGTGTTTAGGAATAAGCTTAGTATACATGCATAATTATATTCCAGTTTTGAAATCAATATTATGGCCTTATATAGGTTCTGCATAGAAACAAATAGTAAGCACAGATATGATATAGTCAATGTTCAATAGTTCAATAGTGGCCGCGGTAGCTCAGTCGGTAACGCGTCTGACTACCATGCTCAAGGTCCCGGGTTCGATCCCCGGCCGGTTCAAATCCGGGAACTTTTCTAAGGTTGGAAGCGGCCCCGGCGCCCACCCAGCGTCGAATAACATGGGTACCTGGGGGAAACCCTGGGGGGTAAAGGTGGTTAGGGGCGTGACGCTGATCACATCACCCCCACTCATGACCGGATCAAGAAAGTGTGGGGCGTTACCCCCACACCCCCTATACGCCTTCATGGCATGGTGCTATGCACAGGGGAGCACTTTACCTTTTTTTTTTCAATAGTTCATGTTTTGAGGAATTCTAACTAACTAGTTTCCTTTAAAAATAAGTAATTGTAAGAGTGTTACTTTGTTACATGTATATACATAGAAAGTAAAATAAAATGAATTTTCATTCAAGGAAAGCTGACTTTTTTATTCATATTTTTTTTGTAATATTATAATTATCTGAAGACTTATGTATCATAAATGTAGGTGATCATATATTTGTTTTATTACAATTAATGTTCATTGATTGTGCATAATTTCTTTTCAAGAAATTTCTATGAGGAAGTAACTGTAAAATTAAATTACAAATTACTTTTGAAGTACCAGTAACTGTAACAAATTACTTTTTAAAATGAGTAACTCTAACTCAGTCATTTTTAGAACCACTTAACAGTTGCTATAACTCAGTTACTTCTAAAAAGTAACTTTTCAAACACTGAATCTAGTTAATATATTTAGGACCTCCTCGATGGTTCAATACCCGGTGGAGGCACATAATGGTGCTGATCCCTCTTTAAACTGTATATCCTGTCCCGATTAGCCTAACTGTGCACAAAGTGGACTTAAATCAAAATCTCAAAACTTAGTACATTTATCTTAATAAGGAGATTCAAACCAAGTACAAGCTATTACGAATTGGACAGTAATTTGAGTGGCCAGTGCAATGTTCTGTTGGGAAATTTAATTAATGTTACAAAAGCCTAACCTTTCCATTACATACTGTTTTACATCTGTTGCTGTTCTGAACGAACTCAAAGATATTTTTAGTGAAGCTGCACATGTACAGTCATGGACACTCCTGGGTTACTTAGGGTGACCAGACGTCCTCTTTTGTCCGGACATGTCCTCCTTTTTAGGTATCTGTCCGGCATCCAGGCAGATTTTTTAGAAATCGGTAAATGTCCTCCTTTTTTGGGAAGAGTATAGCATTGACCATAGTAAATGTGCTGCATACAGAATGCTTCATTTGGGGCACGTTAAATATTCGAGCAATGCTCACCTAGCATCTGGGAGCTCAATACGATCACTTTCCCGATTGAGTCATTATTAGGGCACGTATTTAAGGCACTAAACACCTCTGAAATAGGCAGTCAAATAGGCACCAAAATAATGAAAATAGGCACTTAAAAAGCACCATAAACTAAGAAAAGACACGAAAATAGGCACTTAAAAGGCACCCTAAAATTAAAAAAAAAGACATTAAAATAGGCAATGGATGTGAACTTATTTAAATTTTCTTCTTACAATGCACAATTATACTGTATTAGCACTTCAGTTTATGCATAAAAGTGCGCTAGCGATTAACATACTATAATACTCTTTTCATCGAAATTCACATTAGCGGGGAATCGTCTGTTAAAGTAATTCTCACAAAAAGAGCTTGTGCTAACGACTGTGAATTTGAACAAATGATGAAAAAACAATTTGCACCATTGTAACAAAAAACAATGTTACAATTCCAGATTTCAGTCAGTACAACATCAACAAAGCCTTACATCTTTCAATATAGGGAAAGCCAAATGCACGTAAGAAAAAGCTGAAGTATGCAAAAATTGCAGAATATCCATTTTTTGGCACGATAAAGCAAAATAGGCACTAACCATAAAAATAGGAATTTATAGGCACTATAAAAATGTGTTTTCGGAATAGAACCTCCATGAAAGTTTAAACATGAAAGCCTATGGTTTACTACAAAGGAATAAAAAGGCAAATAGGCAAATTGACGCACATTTTATTAAGCGCTGAGACTGCTGGAACGCATGTAGTCTGGGCAGTTCCTTTTCAATTGATTGATTTGGTTTATTATACTTCGCTTTTCTGCCACTTTTGGCTAATCGCGAAGATGAGTATGAGCGATGATGATGATGATTTTGATGAAGGACACCCATGCCCAGGCCGGGATTCGAAACCGAGGCTTCTGGCATTGTGCTAACCACTCCACCACAGAGGTCGGCCAGTTCCTTTTCGAGTTATACATATGCGATACAGAAATTCGTAGGGAGAATTTTGATTATTAAGTAATATTTACTTTCATGAAATAACAAAGCGAAAGTGTAAATTCGACAATGATCTTACAAGAAAATATCCAGTTTTAAAGGATGGAAGAAACGAATATGGGGTAAAGTGTAAGGTGGTTGCCACTTTCCCCTGCTGTTGAAAGAGTACTAGAAATGTTCGTGGCATTGAAATCATATTTCTCTACCCAACCTAAACTACCTAAAATTTTAATTTGGCTTTGCGAAATAAGTTAAGTGAATCTTACTTGTTACATTTGCATTCACTTGTGGAGATATTTCAGTCTAATATCCAAGAATTAGAAAAGGAGTAAAATTCTGTGCTTCAAATTATAAAATTATAGATATTATTTGTAATTTGTTAAAAAAACAGATTAGGAGATTGCTTTCTTTGCTTAAAGGTAAGATGAAGTTATTGAAAGATATCTACTGAAAAGCATCTGTGAGCAAAATGTTGGTAAGGATTTTGTATATTGATTAAATTATGAGTAATGGCAAATGTATAGCCATTTTTTACGGTGTCCTCCTTTTTATGACTTTGTCCTCCTTTTTCGCCATGCTCTGTCCTCTTTTTTTAATGTATGTGTCTGGTCACCCTATTGACAGTTAATGTCATAAAGGGTGTCCCAATAAAAGCAATGGATTTAATATGCTTAAGAAAATACTGTATATTTACAAAATGACAAAATTTTTTACATCATTACAATGGGTAAATGTTCCAATTTAAGAACGAAAGATGACATCCGGGATATGTCCCTCGACTAGATAGAGCGTGTGGTGCTTTAATATCTGCTGTCGAAGCAGTTTACTGAATTTTTTTCATCAACTTGCGAAATGTACTCTCTCACTAGGCACACTTTCACGTCCAAGGATTGCACGAAGCTTCCTAACAGTATCTGCATAACACTTGCCATTCTTGTAATGATTTTTCTCTATCAAAACTCAATGTTCCTTTGTGTAATGCTCCATGTCAACTAAGCTGCAACGATCACTGATAAAGGAACTTGTAAGAACAGTGTTACCAACCCAACCACAAGACATGTTGCGAAAATCTAACTTGGCATTCTTAAATCGGAACATTTACCCGTTGTAATGATGTAAAAATGCTTGTCATTCTTTTTTAAAAAAGTATTCTATTAAGCATATTAAATCCGTCGCTTTTGTTGGGACACCCTATAGTTATAATCCAGAAATGTCTATGACTGTATATGAATCAGTGATCTCTTTGAGAAACAACTGTTACTAGCCTGCCCCCCCCCCCCCCAACACTTTACCTCCGCACTCGAGGTTCGGTGCACTTCGTACTCGGCTCAGATTTGTCTAGGGGTATCTTTCTTTGTACGACAATGCACGTGGGTTGCTACAAGTCAACATAATTATATAATTAACTACAAGAGACAACGGATAACCTTTGCAAAATCTTTATGATCAGGGGGATAAATTACCTTGTCCAGCATCAGTGAAATTAAAAATTGAAATTTTGGATATTTTCTATAGTATAATTAACGTAAAATTTGAAGTATGTACAAATCGTATCCGAACGTTCATTTCTCTAATTATCGGGCCAAAACTCTAATTTTGATGTTGGAATCTCTATTGTTTGTAACTGGATGCTTTACATTTCATGAATTACATAGAGAGTACGCTTGTCACAAGGTAGACTCGCGTTACTCCAAGAAACGTCTTAACAGGCGCGAGGTCGCCCGACGTGTACATTTCTCAACCTGTATGGTGACAAGGCACTAGGCTGCCCGGCGCACCGTTATTACTTCAAAATAACATCCAGTACAAACTACCTTTTTACCTGTAAACTGGACACCAAGGCACTAGCTTGCCCGGCAATCCAATCTCTTACAGCATCCATTTCGGGAGACCTGTCCTCCGGTCCTAGCTGACCGAAGCAAAAACAGCCTCTCCCTTCCAAGTCTCAGTTCCAACAGCCAACCTCCCCTACTCTCATCTGAGAGTTTATATACGTTTTGTTGGAGTCTGTTGCCAACCGCCCTTCTTTCAAAATTTTTAATCTTTAACAGCTAAACTGCCCGCCTTTCTTTTGAACGTTTGAAACACGAAGAAAGAACAGAGAGCTACATTGTTTTATACATGGAATAATACGAACCTAAAAATGCATAATAAATTGATTTACACTAATCACATATATATGTTTATACACTTGATTACCCAATTAATTAACATATTAATAAATATTTCAATAAAGAAAAAAAAAACACTGTTGCCCTGACACGGGGGCAGGGTAACACAACAAGCACAATTTATACCATTTTGAGTTGAACAACTTCACAACAAAAGTGAGAGAGAGAGAGAGAGAGAGAGAGATACGGAACTGTGAAATGCATTACCTTGAAACGTGTCAAAAACTCCTGTTGCCGTGTTATGTCTGTAGCTAAAATAAGGGAGCTAACTTGTCGTTCAAGTTCGTAGCGCGAGCCTCCCAATTCCTCTGCAACTCCACTCTCTAAGAGACAGCCAACAGCAGATCTCCAATGGTGGTTTTCCAATACTGATGTATTCTGCATGAAAACAATTTTTATGAAACAAAATATTTTACAGCTATATGCCCCACCTCCTATCTAACATTACCACTTGAAATTTTAAAAATAATAAAAAACCTACTTTAAATTTAGTGAACTTGATTCAGCTACTTAATTTAAAATTTCTTGCAGAGCATCTCATTCCATTTTTCATCTACACACACCCACACACATATACACACGTACATATACATACACAAAAGTTATTATTTTAATTACAGATCTATGCTCTTAACACTTGAGGTTATGACTACGGATGGCCAAATGTGGATAGTGTCAAGTTATTTACTCATTTGTCATACAAACATAATGATGCATCCATGTCTTGAGCATGGTTCGAACCTGGTACCTCTGGCTTCACGTTCTTTTCACGTCTGACAAAGTGTTGAGGTAAATCAGAAAATTCAGAAGAAAATATAAAGTAAGATATGTATTTTCACTCTTTTCTCTGTTAAGGGCACAAGGAACAGTTTCCACGTCCAGCCAGATATGAAGACCCAAAACTGCTCTCTCTCTTCCCCCCCTTCCCCCCAACCTTTTCCTGTGGCAAGTTGGCACGCTTATGGGAAAATTACTTTACTTGTTCCCTTGGGAATATCAAACTTCCGATGGCATAGAAAACTGAATGAATAGAAAGAGGACAGGTTGAAGGTTTTTGATTGTGTTGGGAAAAGTCGAAACTTCCATTGCATTAGCCACAGCTTGAAGTTCAACTTCTTTATCCATAAGGAATACATAGGATTCTGTAAATACGTATTCATATTTTTTACAGATCGTGTATAGCTTCTTAATAACCAACTTTTAAATGGATATTTATGTTATTAAGATATCCATATTATCTGTCGCTTTCAAAACAATTTGATATCTGGATATCTTGGCCATCCCTAGTTACGATGTATGCAGAACACAATGTTACTAGCTCAATTTGCTAAAAAAAAGAAACAACAGCACAGTGACATACAGAAGCATGAGCAGTGCTATGCTACATCTATTTTTTTTCTCTTCACAAATTGCAGATAAAAATGTACTTAGAATACCTGGCTTCTCATGTTCCCATTTGCCGATAACTGCAAGGAGAAAAGGTAAAGACACAATGCTTTGCACTGGTTAAAAGTCTACAGCACATGTAATGTTCATAACTGAGAAATGTCCAGCCTATGTTACACATCAACAGACCATTCCACATGGAAAAAAGTGCTTTCACAGTAATAGTTTATACAGCAGCTGCTTGTTTAGGTGAGAAATTAAATATATGGTTTAAATATGGGGCATTGGTTGCACCACTTTGAACCAATACCCACACCAATGCTGATATTCTTGCAGATTCCTGCAGATACAGATATTGCTGCTTGAACTAACAATTAGAACGTTATAAATACTCTAAATTCAAATATTCCATTGCCATATTGGCTTGAAAATAAGCAAAATCCATTACCTAAATTTCAACCGTGAAATGTTAGGGTGTGACTTATATCTGCAACCTTGGCATTTACGGCATTTCATGCTGCATGCTGTTTAAAAATGGTGCTTATTCCTCATGTTAAAATAAGGCAAATGTGTTAGGTACCTAACAACTCCCTGCTGGGAACTCTACGTTAAGAAAAATGTAAACATACTTGTTACTACTGAAATTTATAATGATTCATACCGTGCCTAACAAGAAAATAAACGTGTTGGAGGTAAATTCTATAGGTACATATTGTTTTCCAAATTCTCCCAAACTTAAGAGTGCAGCTTATATCCAAGTGCGACTTATTTTCAGGCCAATATGGTATACAATACAAGTTTTGCTTCAAAATATCCCAATGAATTACATAAAATATAGTCCGAATGCTACTAGCATTTGATTATTAAATTCACTTTTGCACACAACACTGGGGCAAAATTAAATGAAGGTACAAGTTTTGCATAATTTACGGGATAATTAAGCCACAAGTGTGTCTCCCATGACCCTACGGATGCTTGAACTTCTGGAAATTATTGGCCAGTGTCTGTGAGTAAATATGAACCAAGACTTTCATAGCAAAACCACTGGTATCAGCTGATAAGATACATTGGCATGGATATTGGCACAGTGTATATTAAACATTATAGCATTTTTATCAAACAAAATGTGTGTAGAGTTGTGAACTTTTCGGTTTCAAAGATATCACAGAAACATCTACATCAGTAATTCAAGTTGTATAAATACATTTTAGATTGCCAAACTATTCATTTTGATGATAATTTAAATAAATGTAAATTTTGTCCCTTTTCTGATAGAGAGAACACTATTGCACATTATTAGTGTAACAAAGATAAAATGATTTTATAAAAAATGCATTTTCACTAAATGTAAGTTTTAAAATTGTTGTGTACTCTTGTAAATTTTAAAATACATGATGACGTTTTATTATTCGTGAGGACCTAAGTGGGTAATTATTTTATTTCTTGTACAGTGTGTCCGGCTTAAACGTCCAATAAAATAAAAATTCATAACTTGAGATGCATTTGAGATATTTCTACAGACTTTCGTTCTACAAATAGAGTAACTAAAAATGCTTTTTTTTTTTGTGTGTGTGTGGTTGCTCCACACATACGCATGCGCATAACCACATTGTTTGCGAAATCACGCCAATGCATTGTTTGCGGGGAGCACAAACACACCAGTAGCAATGTGGACTCCACAACAGAAAGTTTTCTGTGTGCTTGCTTTCACCGAGCTGAAGTCTGTAACACTTGTACAATGTAGTTTTCGGCGTGAGTATCAATTACGACCAACTGACAATATTCCCACATTGAAAGCCATCAAGAAATGGGAAACCTTTGGGAAACCATCAGTGTGAAGTCAATGTCAGGCCACCACACAAAGCATGCAGTTTCAGAGGCTAGTATTGCAGAAATCCACACATCCTTCCAACTAAGCCCTAGGAAGTCCGTCCGATGAGCAAGTAGGGAATTACAGGTACCTAAGTCGACACTACATGATGATCTCCATAAACGTTTGCATCTATGGGCATACAAATTGCAGCTTTGTCAGAAACTCAAACCTCATGACAAGCCGCTGCGGAAAGCATTCGCAGAAGAAATTCTTGTTAAAATTGATGAAAACGAGGCATACCTCGATTCACTTTGTTTTTCAGATGACTGTACGTTCCACACTTCCGGGAAGGTGAATAAACACAACTGTCACTTCTGGGAAACAGAACCACCGCGTGTAGTGAGAACACGATCGTGACTCTCCAAAAGTGAATGACTGGTGTGCATTGTTGAAGAACAGGGATTTAGGGTCATACTTCTTTGCAGAGCGTACTGTTAATGGAGCAAATTACCTGGATATGTTGCAGTTGTACATTGTGCCACAACTTCTTCGTGACGTGATATTCCAGCAAGATGGCACGCCGTGTCATTATGCAGGAATTTTCAGATTTTTTCGGACCATTAATTTCCTGGGTGTTGGATTGGTAGGGGTAGCCATCCAATTTTTTGGTCCCTAGAAGCCCAGACATTACACCGCTTAATTTTTCCTTTGGGGATTTGTAAAAAATCAAGTGTATCAAACACCAGTTCGTGATCTGCACCATTGCATTCATGCAGCTATCAACAATGTTACACCTGCAATGCTGAACAACACGTTGAGAGAGAGAAAATTCAAATTAGACGTCTGTCTCGCCACAAATGGCAGTGCACACATTGAAACATACTAGGTATGTAAAAAAACATTTTGAGTTACTCTCTTTGTAGAACTAAACTCTGTAGAAATATCTCAAATACATCTCAAGTTATGAATTTTTCTTTCATTGGACGTTTAAACCGGACACCCTGTAATTTTATGTGATTTTCTGGCTTGCTTGAGTTACTTGTGACAATAAGAATGAAGGATGAACTGATGAAATGGATGAACACTTCGCCACATAGGCTGGCTGGGTAATTATTTACGGTATATTTACATGTGCAGAAAAATGCATCTGTCTTTCTTGGGGTAAAATGGAGGAATCTCGAAAACAGAAGCATTATGTAGAAAATCGTCAAGCCTTCTGATGATTTGCTTATTTTGCATTGACTTTGTTGAGTGATACTGATTGATTTGTTTTATTTTAGTTCACTTTTTGTGCCACTAATGGCTATTGTGTGAAGATTATTGATGACATGATGAAATTGATGAATGGACACTCGCAAACATCCATGCCCAGGCCAGGATTCGAAGCCGGGACCCCTGGCGTCATAGCACGATGTGCTAACCACTCTGCCATGGGGGCTGGCTTTAATTGATACTGAAATGTGGAAAGGGAAACATCACACACATACTAGAGTAACACACGGAACCACTTTCACTTGCTCAAGTCTTTCATCCTCGAGTGTATACAATCAAATATCTTTTTGATGTAACAATAATCATAGCGATTGAGGGAAATGCTCTTCCTGCAGTAACACACACACACACACACAATCAGCAACTTAGTTCTCCCCCCTACTATTGACAAAATAGATTTTAAAGACATTAGAAAGTATGAAGGTTTTCCATATTATACTGCCTTTTTGGGTTTATTACATTTGATTCCATGTAAGAAAATGACTGGCATTTGTTTAGGTGATTATGGGGTACAATACATCTCCAGCCGAGATGTCCAACTACATGCAATCTGGTCAACAACAACAGTACAGTCACTGACACCTCTGGCTAGTAACACCACCATTGATTAATTATCGATGGTATTGTTACAACCCAGTGTGTTCGTGACTGTACACCATATTTACATCACTTGGGAAGGTGAGCCAAATGTAGCAAGACTGTTGACAATTATCAAGCTCATCATAACCAATGGGGAAGATGACCAACAACATTACAACCAATGGCATGCAACTATGGATACACAGATAATCCATTTACCAGAATGAGCATTATCTCTGCATCTCTTATAATATCCATTCTTCATGTGAAAAATGTAGCCAAGTTTTTTTTAAAAAAATAGAAATAATACGTATTCACACATTTACAAAAATTGTTCAATTCAAAGTTGCAATGAAAGTACTTTTACACAAAAAGATAATAAATAATGTAGGAAAGGAACTATCTATGCTGCCCCTGCTTTCAAATTAGTATGAGAAAGAAACACGTTAAATAAAAAAATGGCTTAAGTAGATACTGATACCATACATCGATCGATACTTCTATTGTCTGTTTCGCAGACTCTGCAAAAATGCCACATTGCAAAATGCATGATTTTTTTTTACTACAATTGTTACAATTTTTAAGTGTTCATATCAACATTGGGAATTGGTAAAAATATCGGCACTGGTATTGGTATCGACTCAGCTCTAATTAAAACAAAATTATTTTCCAAAAGAAACCCAGAAATATGTCAACACTTTGCTCTGCCAGATAGCTTTTGTTGATACTTGCACCTCTGTATTTTCATATTTAAACAAACGAAATTACCATAATGGAATGGAAAATTAATGTCATTTTTAGATGGTCATCAGTAAAAGAACAGCTGTTCTATGATTTTAACTTTATTTAGGATAAACTAACTGTAAAAGTAAAATAAAAGTTCCTTTATAAAGTAAAAATAATATCTTTATAATAATAATACAGTGAAACACTGATTTTACATTTTTCCATATTTTAAGATCTTTCACCGTGGTCCCCTAAAAAAAAAAAATCGGGGTTCCACTGTGTCAAAATTCTGTGGGTGAGGTTCAGCAGATGTTGTTTTCTCACCTGTAACTGTAACGGAGTAACATTTTTCAATGATTACCTGTCAGTTATTTTTAAAAACAAATTTTCTAAAGACTGGCAACCTCTGCTTCAGCACCAGCATAATTCTAATCCTTACAAAACATTGGATGTGGAATAAGAGAGAAAATTTGCCAACTGTTAACGTAGCTACAGATTGTACAACTGTAATGGAATCATATCCAGATTTCAGACTAAGTGACAAGTGGCGCGTGTCCTTTGGGAACGAAATATTTAGAAGAGGAACATAAATTAAGTGTTTGAAAATAAAATCCTTAGAAAAATATTTGGACCTAAAAGGGATGATCGAGACAGGTGAGTGGAGAAGGTTACATAATTTAGAACAACATAATTTGTATTCATATTCAGACATTATTAGAATGATTAAATCAAGAAGACTTAGGTGGGCAGGTCACGTGGCACGAATGGGAGAGGAAAGAAGAGTTTACACGATTCTTGTTGGGAAACCTGATGGTAAGAGACCAGTAGGAAGGTCAAGACGAAGATGGCTGGATAACATTGAGATGGATCTAAAGGAAATCGGTAAGGATGGAAAAGATCGGATTGATCTTGCCCAGGATAGGGACAGGTGGAAGGCTTGTGTTGCTGCAGCCATAAACCTTCGGGTTTAAGAAGGCTAGAGAGATAGTTAGATAGTCATACCAAAATGACACAACAAGCTTTCCAAGCTGCTTCTCACTTGACCGTCACTCGAACTGGGCATTTTTATAAATGTTAAGGCTTTTTAATCCTTCTTTTACCAACTGAAGGGTGCAGTGCTTCTTGCCGTTTATCAGTTTGGTGGGAAACCCTTTTGTCGCATAGTTGCCATAGAGCATGCAGCACTCCCTTGCCCCAGTTATACCTTTCTGTTGCCTCTATTGCTGGCTGTGACACTTCCAATCTACAGAGGCAGTGAAAAGTGATAACAGTATTTCTACCATGGATTCTGGCATTAAACATCACCAGCAACCACAAAACCATTCTTAAGTAATGGACCATGTTCCCTTACCTGATACAGTGCTGCCAGATGGTTTGAGGTGGCGATAAGGAATGGCTGGTTCACTCCCGGATGATCCAGATCGTGAGTCACTGCAGCAATGAGGGATGCCATAATTTCTAAAGGAGTCAAGTGTTCTCGGATCTGCAAGTACAAATACCACAATTATTTACTTAGGTACATGTATTGAATATATTCACATAAAATGCTTGCAAGTAAAAAATAAAAAAAAATAAAAAAAGTTCACACAACCACTGCTGTATGCTGGAATATTAAAAATTTAATGGTTTTTAAAGCATATTTTATTCTTCTAGAAAGGCTTCGTTCTAGTTCCTAAGAACTTTCTTAACCGATTTCAATTGTGATCTAGGATGTGACACAGACAGACACAAATGATCCATGAATACAGGAACTGCTATCTTTTCAAATTGCTATCATTGAAAGTTCAGAAAATTACATGACCTACAATATATTCAGCATATCACAGTAGATAAAGAGGACATCTGCCACCGATTTTCTGCAGTCTCTTTACAAGTTTCAAATATCTTACCTCCCCAAATCTGCATTCTAGCTAACTAGGTTGTTTGTCAATGCTATGACTGTCTATGAATGTACATGTATTCTGCAGTGATGGACACAATGCAGATTTATAAATAAATGAAGGACACAGTAAATTAGTAAAAGTTTTTTGCATGAATGCACTAAATTTAATCTATACAGCACCACCTACAATTGCTTGTCATGCACTGCCAGCACAAATAGATGTTACTTATGTCAAAAAATATCTTTAGATCTCCTAATTATCTACATACCATCTTCTCTAGTAGGCCCAAATATTCTTCTTAGCATCATTCTTTCAAACATTACTTCTGTTTCATGAATTCTTTTAACACCCATGTCTTTCACTCTTTTGAGTTTTGCTTAAGTCTACTTTGTGCATAGATAGGTCAATCAGGACTGGACCTACAGGTTAAAGTGGGATCCATGACTCTTGTGTATATCACATAAAGTCTAAATTATTATCTTCTGGGAATTAGTTTCCTTTTAAATAATAGTTGCAACTTACGTTTTATTGCCTAAAAATCAGTATTATCAGCATTCACATCCATTAAAAAAAAACACAAACTTTGCAATTCGATACTCACCTTCTCCTCCTGAAGAAAGCAGTGCATAGCTTGAGTGACATCTGTGGCATGGATAGCATTGTGGTAAGGATTTGTACTATGGTAACCTTCTTCTATTAGAGCTGTAAAAGAAAATTCATTAATATTGACTATGAAAGAAAGCCTGTTGAAGTTGAAATTCATTTTAATTGGTACTGATTCAGTCTCTATGTTATACTGTATATTTTACAGTTTAGTTCATGGTCATGTCACACAGGATAGTATGTTGTGACTAAGAATACTGAGTCTGGCCCCCTAGACATCCTTGAATACAGTAGTGCCAACTTTTGAGAAACATTGGGTGGGCTGATAGTATAGTATATGCATAAATAGGCTGAAAATTTGCCCTAAAATGTAGACTTTTAAGTTTTGAAACAGTTTCAGGCTATTTGTGAGACAATTACATGAATTTTATAATGGCTGTTTTGCACCTTATAGTCATAAGTGCTCATTTCGAAGACTGCTTCTTGAATGTCTAATCTGCGAAAATGATGAAGAATCTGTCAAAGTTTGTTCAACACTTTTAGTAGCTATTTCAATCTTTCGGGGCTTTTTTTGCCTCCCTATTTTGTGAGTTTTTAGTCCTATCGATCCTTATCCTTGTTAAAAGCCCTGACCTCCCTTGCTTTCCTGATAACGACATCACCACGGATAGTGTAAATAATATAGAATACTGAAGAGTATCATATTGGAGATATAACAAATTATAGTGAAATATTTTGATACCACTAAGTCAGTAATTAAGTTGTGAGAATTCATTAGGTATATGATGATGAAATATGTTTCCCTAAACACAGAGATTTTATTATTGTTTGGATTAAAGCCCCACAGGCTCATATAAGTTGGCACCACTGCTTGGATAATAGCAAAACATGTAGCTGATCGAACACAACTATGACAAAATTCTCATCGCTAGTTTTAAAACCATCACATACAGTCTTGTCACAAAATAAAATAGCAACACTGCATTTGTTTTCCACTATGAATTATGTGATCTTCCAGCAACTGGGTGATATAGAAAAAAAAATGTTGTTCCAAGCCTGTGAAACATGCAATTTTTTGTGACTGACTATACATAAATGCTCAAGAAGAAATTCTAACAAGATTCAATTTTTCAGAATTTGAAACATTCCAACAGTTTTTTAGGAGAGAAATTTATTGAAATGACTTTGCTGGTTCAGCCAAGAGGTCACACGTGGCCTTATCATCGATTTCGTAGCCATTTTAATACAGATTTGTCCTCAAAATATTTCTTTTGTGTATTTCTGTCATTCTTATATGCGAATACCTATATTTGAATGAGTGTGTCTACCAGGTGTAGAAGTATGAAACCGGAATTTGTTTGCAAGAAGTAAACGGCTGGTGCTTGCAACTGAGAAACAATATTTTATTCAAAGTAAGCTCCATTGCTAGTTACACATTTCTCCCACCTTTCCGGCAGGTTATAAATGCCACACCAAAAAAAACGTTCTACTTTTGAAGCGAACCAGTCCGCGAGCCATGTTCGTACATCTTCATACGAATTGAAGCGCTGTTCTGCAAGAGTATGTCCCAGTGAGGCAAATAGATGATAATCTGAATGAGCCAAGTCGGGAGAATACGCCGCATGCCCTAGTATCTGCCATTTGAACGCCTCGATCGTTTCCCGGACCCGTTTTGCTGTGTGTGGTGAGGCGTTGTCATGAAGCAGGATGACCTTGTGTTGCCTTGCTTCATATTCCGGCCGTTTGTCATGTAATGCTCGATGTAAATTGATCATTTGCTGTTGGTAGGGATCTGCGTTAACGGTTTCACCGGGTTTTAGCTTGCAATTCGTTGTCTTCGAACTTTTTCGGAGGTTTCCCACGTTCCTCGTTTCGCAAGTCAAAATCTCCACTTTTGAATTTCTTGAACCACTCGAAACACTGTGTGTTCCCGAGAGCATGTTCGCCGTAAGCTTCGACGAGCATTCGATGCGATTCTGCGGCGGTTTTCTTCAAATGATAACAGAACACCAATGCTGTCCGCAAATCGTAGTTCGTAGACACGAAACTCGACATGTTCCGGGTGTGCAACACCTTCCTCTGTCTGGCACTCGGGTTACTGTGTTCCGATATAACGTCCTCGGGAGTGGCGGGCAGCAGCTTGCGCTGCTTACGCGATCTTCCGCGCCCTGCAAAGCCGGCTAGCACCATCTATCGGCCAATTCCGGTTTCATACTTCTACACCTGGTATTACTGTATAATTTAACATTCTGGGGGTGGTGTGTATGTGTGTTTGGTTTGAGTTGCTGTTTTAAGTCCACTTTATGCACAGTAAGGCTAATCGGGACTGGACCTACAGTTTAAAGTGGGATCCGAACCACTTGTGCCTCCACCGGGTATCGAACCCGGGACCTGTGTATGTGTGTGAAAAGAGAGAGAGAGAGAGAGTGAAGAGAGCATAGAAGTTAAAGAAAATAAGATATTTAATTGTCACTATGTTTTCTTTCATTGTACTTGTATGATTCTGACATGCCAAATTTTGAGTAAATGTACTCACAGAACAGTTTCCACACTCGAACAACGTCCAAATCGAAGTGTTCCAAAAGTCCATACCAATGGCAAAGATGAACACACAATACTGGTAGTGAGCGGCCTGGAAAAGATAGAAAAAACATTAGGAAAGTTCGTAAATTATTGTATCTGCAAAGACACCTAACACAAAACAATTTTTGATGGATTTACAATCTGATATGAACAATAATTAGTAATCACTACAAGATGGACTCATATGCACTATTCAGTAGTTTTCATTAATATTTTGATCTCTTTGTGTGTAGCCAATAAAAAAATTACAAACTTTGGTGAACTAAGATTTTAGGATGTAACATGAATTTCATGTTACACATTTTGAGTACACATTTTTACATAAAAAATGATATTAGCTTCATTTCTGTAGTTTTCATTGAGTAATGCATTAATAATACGGTGTCTCCAATGTCTAATTGTGACAGTCCTGTCACCTTAAATTAAAATGCATCCCTTACAATTTAAAACATTTGACCACAACAGGTAATGGTACCCAAAACTGTTGTCATTCATACTTTGGGTGACCAGACATCCTCTTTTATCCGGACATGTCCTCCTTTTTAGATATTTGTCCAAATTATTTCCGAATTATTGGGGTATATGAAGGTGATATTTGGGGGAGGATTAATAATGACATAAAGGTTTAGATCTAATTTGATAACGTCCGTGAGATCAGATTTTCGACATGTATATGTACAAGCTTCCATCGTCTCCGCCACTGTTGCAGCTTCAATTAATTTGGGAAAACAAAAATTCTGTCCATCCTGTCTTCCCGTGTGAGAAGGTAGGAGGCATAATTTTTGTGTGTGGAGTTCACAATTCTCTAAATCCGTTCCACTTATTGTGACTACTTGTTTAAGGTTGTCAATGGCGATGTATGATGGGTCATGTGACACGATACATGTTAAATTTAAATGTGCAAAGGGGATAGGTTGGACTAAGAATAACTTATATTCCTTTTGCGTGGAAATTATGGGTACCTTTAATTCGATATTGACTGTGTCTGGTGAGATTCTGCATTGAGTCACTGGAATTTGGTAGTACATATCAATAAGAGTTAAAGGTATCACTAGATCAAAAGAATTGGAAAAAATATTTTTTTGAATTTTCTTGAGGTCTTGGTGCAGTATTGTTTTTGGTATAATATGCTCACTGAAGAAGTGGATTTTGCAGCTGTTAATTGCTGATTCATATTCGAAAATTTGGAAAAATTGACAATTGCATAATGATGGTCATAAATTCCATCAAAATAGCTTGAGAGTGATGTGCCTCTTTATTTGTTAAATTGTTTTTATTTATTAGTTCATTCTGATTCGCTGACAACACATCAGAATGTTTTGTATTAACCCTGTTGTTGATAATATTACACGTAAACTTTTCTTGTGCTTTAGGTGTTGTCACAACGAACTTGAGCACTATGTAGAGACTTGTCAGCATTTGGAAACTGCACAACAAAGATAGTGCCAAACGTAGGGCGATTGGTTGTAATTTTTAATCTCTGAAAGAAAAGCGCGAGAGGGGACGTTCTTGAATAAGAGGAGTCGAACTACTGGCAATATTTATGAATCGTTTTATCTGCGGAACGTTCTAGAATATAATGAGGATATAAATATGCGGCTTCTTGATCTGTAGAACAGAATCCAAGGTATCTTGAACAGAATCGGCTAATGAGACTTCAGAGGTAAGTCTGACTATTCATACAGTCAATTAGTGATCGATCAGTCAGTGTCCATTGGTTGCTTTATAAGATCTAGTGATTCGAAAATAAATAGGACTAAATGCTGTAAAGTAACAAAGTCTACGGGTCCAAAGCTGAAGACATTGACGACAGTGGAACTTCAGGAGCCTCGGTGTAGTGCTAGTTCAGGTCGAGGGCCGAAGAGATCGAAGGTCTCTCTCTCTAAAGTGAATATTTCAGCAATACCGGGTATTGGAGCGGTTTATTAGAAAACAAATAAGCTGTAGTGATCAACTGAAAATCAAAGTTCCGAGTGATTATTTAGTTGTGCCAGGACCAAATTTCGTATATGCAGTCAGAGAATTTCATGGCATAAAAAAATAATTTTGTTTAAGTCTACACTCAAACACTTAATTACCATAAAGAGACAGCCGAAAATGTTATGCATATCAAGAAGATATTGCATATGTAGACATTTTAGACGGAAATTGCAGGCTCTACCAGGACCCGAATCAGGGTTCTACCAACTGAGTCACCCTTGACTTACTGATTTTTCGCTAAAATGTCTACATAGTACATGTCCTGTATATGTCAACTCGTAAGATGTTGCCTGTATAGTGAACAAGTACAGAAAATAAAGGAAAAGAAGAAAACTGAGTGGCATTCCCACCAGTTGAGGATAATTTTTTCTTCTGTGATCAACACGAGCTACCACTTCGAGGTGACGATGACAGTTTCCTACTAATGGAGATTTCACACCGTGTCGTCTGAGGATTTCACAAGTCAAAAGTAGGTTTGTGCCAGGGGGTGCTCGTTGCTATGTGAAGTACGTATGCATTACGTCATCTGGGAGGATCGGGTTTGACAGTGCTCATTGCTATGTGCAGTAAGTTTGGTGCGGGGTACATTTAGCTACTAACACGTCGCAAAAATCGGAACAAGCAGGTTGTTGATTTTGTAGCGTTCCATTTATTTTTATTGTATTTTTGTACTTCTAGACTGCAATCATGTCTAATTGTGCTGTAGCAAGCTATGAAAACTATAACCAGAAAACTAAAGGAACTGACATAAAATATCATAATTTCCAGTCGATAATTGCGTAAGTAAACAGTGGATTCATGCTTGTAGACGAAATGTAAAAAATGCAAGTGTGCAGTGCCAATTATTGTGAAGAAGACTATGTGCGAGATCTAAAAGCAGAATTTCTGTATTTTCCACCAAAGAACGTGCTGAAGCCAACTGCAGTGCCATCGCTAAAATTACATCCAATTACTTTAGTACCAAATAATCGAGGAAATGGTGTAGTTCTCCTAAACACTTATCTTCACAATATGCTTCGCTTGTAGGACGTGCTGATAAGGTTTGCAGAGCTGTACGTTACGAAAGATATGCAATAAGGAGACGTGCCCTAAAGAAGCTAAAGACTATGCTGCCAGAAAAGAGAAAAATATATAGACGAAGGTATATGCACAAACTGCAAGCAATGTTTCGTTGTTGGAAAACATATTCGATGGTTTACAAAGGAGAAACACACGTCTGCATAACAAAGCAAATAAATTAAAGATTACAAACAACCTTTATCAACCTGCTTTAACTGAATAAAGAAGTCCAAAATCTACAACGTAACCTAACCGACAGTAGCACAAGAAAAGTCATCAATATCTTGAAAATGTGTTCAACTAGTGCGAAGTACGTAGTGAGCCTAACTGATTTGTTATGTACATTTTATGTAAGTCGGATTTATAATTATTAACAAATTCATTTAACACAGACCGATGTTGATTGTGATTTGTATGTTCACATTATCGTGAAGAACGTTGTCGGAAATATGCATTTCGAAGATCGCGTACTAACTTCCAAGCTATTGGAAATTAAATTCACTTAGTACATCTTCAATTCGAGTTACATAGAGTTGTATGCACGATGGTAAATATTGCATGAGTGAATATTACACCCATCATTAAAATGTTTCAACTTTGTTCAATTTTGGTATTTCACAAATATATTGTGAATAATTTTGTACCCTTGTACTCAATATAAAGCAATGGATGTTACATTATTTCTTTGTAGTACATTTCTGTCAAAAAGAGCAAGATCTAAGATTAGTGTAATGCAAGTTACTTCGTTAATCTACAAATGTGTGTCGCATATCAGCCTTGGAGTATATTTTCGGGTTATACAACTCAGACACACATGGGAATGGAAATGGAAAATCTGCGGACAAAGTCCTTTAACGAATAATAATTCGTACACTTGCACGGTCAATCATTGTGAGTTCATGTAACTTTTCTCCTTTATTGTTTAATTAAACTAAGATATTTTAATCGATATTCTCAAAGCGTTTCATTTACCGTGTGATCAAAAATCTATTTCTATAGGCTTGAATTAGTAGGTTAAGACATTTAAGTTTGATGTTCCTAGTACTCATCAAGTATTTCGAGTAGGTTAACTTAGTTAAATTAGTACTTGTACACTTTGACTCATCTTCAGCACGCGTTTGTATGTAAAGTTCTTAATACGAAAAAATACTTTTTAGAACTATGACAACGATAACTTGCAGCCAAATTTGAACCAGAGAAATTAAAAATATCTGCAAATTACAAACTGGAATTGCGTTTTCAAAGTCTGAAACTACTATCTTACAAACTATTTCATCATTCTTCCTCCACATAAAACTTTTCAAAAAATTTTTGCATGTGGAACTTTGATCCGTACGTAAATTATTGTACAGTAAATACATATATGAAGAAGGTTGGGAATTCTTTCGAATTTAGAGTAAGTTTCAAATGCAGAGTAAAATTTTATCTAAATTGTATATTGCTTCTTTCACTTGATAACTTCAAAAATAAAGTTACATTATGGTGAATGGTAAAGATTGGATTTTAAGTATATCAGTATAATTTTAATACTTTCTGATGTTATGTAAAATTTGAAATGTTCCTGGAAATGATTGCAACGTTCTGAATGAATAAGAAGGAACTATTTAGTCAGAAAACTAAATATTAGGCTTTTGTACTGCGTTGTGTTAAATGTTGTAAATAGATTATACCGGGCTACTATCGCATTAGAAATTACGGTTATTCAAGTTTGGACTCCAATTAAAAGTTAATCAGTAGAACCACATAAAAACGAGTTACATGAAAATTCAGCTTATTCAATTCTGTGTCAATCTATAGTTACCTATTTATTTTTTATTATGCCTTCTATTTTTATTATCCTGAGAACAAGATAGGATTATTTTTTAGTTTGGCAAACTATCGCTCTCTTTGAGATTCTATAAATAAAGAACGGGTGTTTTTTTTATTTATAGATTATATATTATATAATTTATTTATTTATTATCCAAACTCTAATATCCATAATTTATAATCCGATAGTACTCCTGTGACTTTCTGTAAGCCCGTAGTACCTCGGAGGCCTCTGACGATCTCCTTGGCGTCGTGCTTAGCACATCGCGCTTCGACGCCAGGGGTCCCGGATTCGAATCCAATCGGGCAAGATATTGATTTGTCCTTAATGGGAAAATTGAGAATTTAGTAAATGTGATAGTATATGTGAAAACAAATATTGATTGATAGATTTGCTTCATTTTACTTCGCTTCTTGTGCCACTTTTGGCTAATTTGCGAAGATAGGGATGAGTGATGAAATGATGAATGAACACTCACAAACATCCATGCCCAAGCCAGGATTCGAACCCAAACCTCTGGCGTTGAAGTGCGATGTGCTAACCACTACGCCAAGGAGCCCGGTTTGTGGAAACAAAGAAAGATATAGAAGGGGGGGTTATCTCTTATGGGTTTTCCTTTCATATTTAAAAAAGACAGAAAAGCAAAATTACACCAAATCTGTCAATCAATTCTTTCTTTGTAACTCTTTCACTATGCAATTCTTCTTTAGCATGCAACGTTTCTTATTAAAATCATAATACGATTTATGAAATGATGAAATCTGAAATTCTAATTAGAACACGGACAACCTTCTTTGTAATATATCGATGATGTTTCAGAAAAATGAATTTTTACAATACTTTTGCATGTGCAATTTTCCCCTCTTTTAAAAGTAGCATGTTTTAATTATGTTACTAATCATTAAAGGAATACCTCAATACCATCCCGAAGTATGATAATTAATATTTACCCCTCAAAGTAATGAAACACTTTCCCTCTCCGAAACTCGCATAGAAATGATAGCGGCCGTTTGCTTCTGCCAAGCCCCGAACGAACATAACCGAAGGGACACCGAGCATAACCGATCCTCCCACATGACGTCACGCGTTCGTGCATGATCGGCAATTTTCGGATGGCGCTACCTTATAGTATATTAAGTTACCTTGGGTTTGTGCGGCCTTTTCTGTCGCAACGGTGTGAAACGTTGCTGTTGATTGGCTCGTTCTAAACGACATGTATCGCGTGTCCTTTCGGCCTGAAATCTTCCTAAGTCTTGAAGATCCAAGTCACAAGGATGGAAAATTAGGGCTTTGTTAAGTTTAGGTGCGAAGGCAGGCGACGGCATCCTAAAGGATAATATCCAAACCTGCAGGAAGAACGCATCTTACTTCAGTCTCCAATACGAAATAATAAAAACTTCTGGTGTTGATTTAAAAAATGTGTCCGAGATAAACAGTGGCATGCCCAGGATTTTCGGAAGAAAGAGGGGTTATGCATACTATTTTTGGCGGTCAGTCCTCATTTTGCCATCTTTTACTGTCCTTGACGTTCTTCTTTTTAATAAATACTGGGACAAATGGGGTTATGACCCCACCAATCCTCCCTTTGACACGTCACTGGAGATAAACGAGCAAGCATTTGATCATATTGGGAGACGAAACATTAGATGTGTTGGGAACGGAAGGTTTTTTTTTCACTGTGCATTAATTGTTTCGCGACCCACCTGTATTCTAGAAGACTTCCTTTGTTTCGTGCCGATATATGACAAGACTGCGGAAGCTGTGACGGACAATTTTCAACCCTTGCGAGTGCTTAGGCCTGAACATGAACAATTTAGTGGGTTTCGGAGCTGCAAACATGGGAGGACAAGACATATTAGTGGTGTTCAGGCTCGAATCAGAGAGAAATATTCGAGAACACTGTCTGCATCGAATCCGCAGCCCACAGTTTGAATCTCGCGTTGTCGAGTGGATTGTCCATCCCGTGCATGTGTAACAGCTTCGTAAAAACACTTCTGGTACATAGATGTTTTGATGCCTGATGAGAAGAAATAGACAAACACACATACTGAGATGGTTCTGGCACACACACAATGATAATACATGGAAACAGAGGTATCGAGTGGTAAAAAATGTTCCGATTTCACGTTCTGATTAAAATGACAGTACACTTTCTTCCCCCCCCCTCTCATTTTGGAACCCAATTGCCACCACTGGCCTTAAACATACAATTGTGAGATTATATCTTTACCTACCCCTTAAAAAATGTGTTCAGTCCCCCCCCCGAAAGGAATTCCTGGATACGTGCCTGCCCTATTCATACTAATGTTATTAATTTATATCAATCATGAACTTATCAATGTTATTTCGCACATTACAATTTCATAATTTGAAAAATAACTTCTTAAAATAAAAGTTTGAAAAATTAAAGCTACCTCATTATTTTTCATGTCTAAAATTTCACTCACCTCCGGTCACGTTATCCAATGTGAAGGCATTGAATGGCCACTGGCTAACTTTATCCAACAGACACTGGAATGAAAAATATGAATAAGTAACAACTGAGTATTTATAATGACTTATAAATATTGTATAAGATAAAAATATGACCATGTAGTGCATATTATTGAAGATACCTCACCCTCAGTGTCTGGCAGACATTCAAGACAATGCGACAGGGCGAGTTCAAAATGACGCTTGGAGGTGGAGAAGGCAACATTTCAAACTCACTCTCTAGGCTCTGGGGAGATACGTCTACTTATATGTTTTTTCAAGGCCAAAATACTACATATGTGTCTGTGCGCATAAAGTAAGATCTTCCCCTCCCCACAAGCCTTCAACGATTTTGCACCCTGATGAAAGGGCAATCACAAATGTACACGGACACAGTGAAAGAGACTTCTGTAACGGTCACCCCTTACACCTTGATTTGAATGTGATTCTTTGTTTCAAGTTCACTTTTATTCACAGATACGCTAATCGGGACTGGACCTACAGTTTTAAGTGGGATTCGAATCGCTATGTGCCTCCACCAGGTATCGAACCTTATACCTTCATACAGAGCGATCCATTGAAGTGTAGACCGCCGCATCGGCAAGCGAAGCATTCGCTGCCGTTTGTCGGCATCGTAGAGTGTCGATGAAGCAAGCGCACAACAGTTTCCATATATTTACAAAAATATACCAGATTTATAAAAGAAGGTGTTCAAACTAGCCGCCTTTGATGCGCACACATTTCTTATACATCTTTATTAAGATGTATAAGACACCCACTAATGTAACCTGGCGAGGGGGGTGGTAAAACCGGTTTTGACAGGGGGCTTGAAGTACACACTAGACCGTACCGTGATAAGTACGGCTCGGAAGTTCTGGAAAAATCCTTGTTTTCCCTAGTGTCCAAAGACGAGGCCCAACGTAATATATGTTCATTTTGGGTCATTGTAGGCCAGAAGAAGGTGGGTTTTATTTGTCCTTTTTTGTCTTTTTCGGTGTTTTTTGGCTTATTGCTCCTTGTTTAGATCTTAACGGCTGTTTTTTACAACTTCACCTTCTTTCGACTACGTTTTTACTGACCATTGTCAATTCGAACAATCATCAGTTCATCACCTCTTTCTGTAGTAAAGAAATAATAATAATAAAAAAATAAAAATTGAACCATCCCTGAAACGAGAGAAAAACATTTTTGGACAACTGAAGCAGGTAGGGTACAAGGTCCTAACTTGTCTGGAAGGTGTAAGTGGCAACTTTATCTTGTTTTGAAGCTTTCAGCAGGGTGTATACGACCAGACAGCACGCGCCTGAAAAGATCTCAAGACAGACAAGGAGGTGCCGCGCATATTCATTAAATATGTAATTAGAACTGAAGTTATTAATTAATTTGGATCACATTTATACGTCCTTTTTCAGTTTTTAGGTCCTTTATAATATTTTTAGGTCTTTTTATAGGTCTTCAACTTCCGTGCCCTAGTGATAAGGGTCCTTGTTTTGAATATGTGGCCTATTTATTTACTCTAGCGACTGTGAAGTGATAGGCTGCTTGTTACGTATAGTGCCTTTTTCACACCGTGCAAAGTGTGTTATGGCTCAGCAAATGATTTCTACTGCACAGCGTCTATTTATTTATGATTCATGTGTGTTAACTCAATCGGCACGTGAAGTTCAAAGGCGATTTGAAACAAGATTCCCGTCGTAAATAAATCACTCTAAACTAATTACGGAAACTTGCGTGCTTGATTCACGGACAGTCTACAGCGCCGTCGCGAGCGCCTCGCTTGCCGATAGCTCAAACACTGACGCGGCGGTCTACACTTCAATGGATCGCTCTGTATTACATAATTTTTCAAGCCACATAAATACAGCACTGGAACAGGTAAAGCAGTGTTTTTCCCCAGAAGAGGTTTGTGGGGCATAATCCTCATTGCTCCAACTTTTTTTTTCTCTTACGTAAAACAACGTCGAATACGGGACATTTACGTCCGCAAGATTTAATCCAGGGAGGAGGAAGCGAGGTATTTTTTCCAGTGGTGTGCGTAAACGAGACAGATTTTCCCTCATAATAGCTTTAAAAAGAAAAAAACTAAAAAAAAAACAATCCTTCCCTTTGAAGCTATTATGTGTGCTGCTAATTTTAGGTTGACAAGAATTTTCAAGGTAGGCATAGCCCTAGGAAGTCCATGATACGGGATTGACTGACTAGCAGAAAAGGAATCTATACCCTTTAAGAAGTTTCTTGGCACTCCACGTTAAGGCATGGTGAGGGAGGAGAGGGGGCGTTCTCATTTCAATTGATGCTCTTCTTATATTGGCCAGCCAATTCAAACATCAAGAGCCTTCACATTATCATGAATGACTATTATTGCGTAACTGATGACCCTGCTGGTCGATCGCAGGAAGGACCTTTCCGCGAGACGAGTGTTACACTTGTGCATGCTACGTCACTGATGAAGATTTACACTAACCGGTTATTGCGGCGAGATCAAATAAACCAGCGATGCACACCATTTGGTGCGAAGGCTGCAACCTTGGCGGATCCCCAGCAACACGTTGGACCCAAAGCGTTACGTCATACGTGACGCAGGGTCGCCTTCCACAATGTTCATTGCATTGTGATCTGCTGATCTCGGAACGTTATGAAAGGCTCTGTGTAGAGATGGACTTGCTAATGCCCCTACCCGAATTGTTGATTCTACGCCCGTTAACGGTACACCGTTACTACGAACGATATTTAACGTAAGAGATTCCGTTTGTCACTTGCATCACAGTTTTCTTCCTGCATCGCGGCAGTCATTTTTTTCTGTTTGCAGTTCAACACTTGCTCCGATGATCCGAGAGTGAAAACAATCTGCCGTGAGGACAAACACGCTGTAGATAAGCGGAAACTTCCTGGTTCCAAGGTCAAGAAGTGGTACCAAGTACATATTTGAGTATGAAATGAAGAGCATACCATTCCAAACTCTAGATGGCAGTAGCTGTAGTGAATGGTGCTCTCGAAGATAAATCGATGGGAGTTTTTGACACCGCATTGGCTCAGCCACAGAAAAGGCTGAGCCACCCTTGGGTCGCTTTTCTGTTTCTTTTGGCCAATTGCGATGAGGAGGATGAACGATGGATCATACAAAATTGACCAGTGGCAAAGCCAGGACTCGAATCCGGAATCTTCGGTGGCGAGATCGTAAGTTGAATACCCAATGCGTTGGACATGTTTAAGGGTGTTGCGGGATCCCAAGTAGTCGGGAAATACCGAATGGTCATTTTAAACAATCGTTAATTCTCGACGTTTTCTGGAATTTATCGGAAATTGTGTTTTCTTTCCAGAAATGCAAAAACAATCACTTAAATTGAAAATTACGTATTCGAGATTTCCAGAGCTTCGGAAAATTTAGAACATTACACGTACCGAAAATTTCCCGACTTTGTCGTGAAATTGCGGATTTTTCCCGTCCCGATCCCGCCCAGACCCCAAAAAATTCTACCCCGCACACCCCTAGATATGTTGGATATAGCAAAATATGTACAAGCTAGTAAAAACTAAGCACTTTCCCCCGTGCTTTTCAATCCTAATGAATAATATGTAATCAATGGCCACAGTGAGGGGTGTGCGAAGTAAGGGGATGTCAGTGGGAGGGCCACATCATCAAAAGGAAATGCATTTTGATGTTGATATTCAGGGACGGCGACAGGGGTGGGCACGGGTGGGCGGTCCACCCAAAATTTCCTGTGCCCACCCAATCAAATTAAATAAATATATACAATTAGGGAAATGTAAATGGTTCTGTAGGTATAGGATGATTCTCACTCCATGTAAATTTTACTCGTGAATATTGTAGATACTAGAAAGTTCAAGTTTCATCCCATAACAAACTTTGCTGTCATTTGGCGAAACTTTTGTCTAATAAGTAAGTTTACCAAGATTAGAGCGAATATCTTTTTGAATGAAATTTAATTAAGCTTCTCTTTCTACCTCCTTCATTTTGTCATTGGAAAGCTAAAGGCACTATCAGAACTCTTTTTTAAAATGTAATCTAATGAACACTGCTATGCTTAGAAGCAATCAACAGGCTTATTAAGTTTTATTGGATAGTCACAATTATGAGGTTTGCTACATGATCAAGAGTTAATCAGGAGTTAGGAGGATTTCGAGTGTTGCAGCTCCCAGTCTTCAATGAGGAAAAATTGCTTTCAAATCAGCCATATATTGAAGAAAAAATATATTAGGAATGTGGAAGTATAAAAAGTATAATTAACCATCTCTCATGACTTAGGCTAAATGTTATAGACTAACTGAAACTGTGCATAGATGGGAGTGAGTTCTTGATGTTGTCAGCACCGGACCTCCACATAAATGTCGGCCTGGGTATGATCAAAGTAAAAAACAATAAACAAATAAAAATATCTTCTTTGCCTTAATCAAAATGATGAGTATGAATGATGATGAAAGCGATGAAGGGACACTCACAAAAACACCCATGCTCAGACCAGGATTCGAACCTGGGACCCCTGGAATCATAACGCACTGCGATAACCTCTCCGCGGGTAATTTGATGTGTCACCACAGTTTGTTTTTTTACATAAATGTCATCTTCAAATAATGCAATGTTTCTAAAATTACAAGTTTTAATTTGTTCTAATTAATAACGAGTAATCACAATCATTAACATACCGAGGTGATCAAATTTTAATGTAACAGATATGTAGGTTTCTATAGTTTTACTGAACTGATGTAATTAGTTTGCTAGCACTATTTACAAGTTCTCCTCGAACATATACATTTTCACTATCAGTTATGCAGTTCTTATGATTAACTTGCACGAATTTCAAAGAAGATGAGGGAATGGGTGGAAATAAACCTTGACTCGAGGGTGTCGGAGACCTATATTGAGGCAGACAAATTAAATAATCAGGATAATAATCCAGGAGTGATTTTTTTAAAGGTCCACCTGCTCAAATAGGCTAATTGTCACTGGATCTTCATTTAAGCTGTAGTCGTAACGAGTGTGTATTGGGCTTCCACTGGGGATTGAACCCAGGACCCCTTCATTATAAGTCGAGAGTGTTATGCGAGCAGAGAGACGATATACAAAAAGAACCCCGTCAACCGTATCATAACGTAAGATGCGTCCATATAAGAGGTGGATTACACTATTATTATGATTGGCCCATGGAAGTCCGCCGCATTTTTTTCCAGGAAGGGGCAAGCATGGTAATTTGTTCAAGGGTGGGGGCAAACGAGACATATTCCCCCGATAAGGCTTGATTCACATCTACACTCAAGCAACACTCAGTTCATTCTCCCCTAACGCTCCGCTCACGGTCAGGGGGTATCCACACTAGCGGTCAAGGTACGACCAACGTGAGTCTGGTGTTGGTTTCTTCACAGAGTACACCGATTTTTCTGTATAAAAAACCTGCCGATTGTGCTAACTGCAATGTTTAAGAGATTTTCAACGATGGACTTGGCTGTTGTATAGATCGACCACAAGGAAAAAAACCTTGGGACGGAAATTCCCCGCGCAGCTTTCCCTTCTTCCCTCCACCTCGGGCCATAAGGAAGCATGGTCCACTCTCCTCCTCCCCTACTCGCGGGGGTACGGTGCAATGGAGTCGCGGGTCTGCGCAGGTTGTTTTGCTCGTGGTTCCACTATAGCACTGGCGTTAATTAGAAGAAAATGACGAAGAAGAAAAAGAATTGCGAAAGCGGGGATTCATTGACTTGGTTGATTTTCTTCGATATTCTGCCAATTTTGACTAATCTTGAGGATGAGGATGAGTGGCAATATGATGAAATTGATGAAGGAACATCACAATGAACATCCATGCCCAGGCCGGGATTCGAACCTGGTGTCGTAGCACACTGTGCTAACCACCCTCACAGGAGGTCGGCTATTATAATGTTGTTTATTGATGTTACACTTTTGGTTAGAATTCGGCAAACTTTTATTTGCAACTACAATGTGCAAAACTGTAATGTCAACAATGCTAACACTACTTTGTCGGTCTAGGTTTGACATGAAAAATTTCGGGCTCATTGTTTCATATCGACATTGTTGGCCATTTCTTTTATTAGAAATTTTCTGATACAACACGTGACAAATATACAGCAGATTGTAAGCCTAGGGAGTCATTTTGTATTTTTTTTTCCGTAAACGAAGAACAAGTTCGTTGTTAATCTTGATTCGGGGATAGATATCAAGAATGACTTTTCCCTTGGCAGAGGGTCGACCTCCTTTCCCTTTGCACACACAGAAATGACAATTTGGTTGTCCGGGAAAATACGTATGACCACCAATAGGTTAGCTTTTCGATTTAAGGATTTTAATTGATGCAACGGGTTGGAAAAAGGTCGTTACAACTAGTGTTTATGGATCATAATTGTCTGATAGTCCCCTATTTAATTTTTTTCATTTGGTAATTGTAATTTGGTTGTTTCCGTCAGTTTTTACTTTCTTAAATGTCTTTTATTCGGGTTCATGAAATCGCATATTTTGACCGATGTTTTAAAAACAGAATTGAGAGGAAAATATTGTGGGATTCTTTTGCTCAATGCCCCATCAATCAATTTTATCATTACTCGCCTTTTCTGTGTTTCAATAGGTCTTTGCCTACTGACGGCTCATCTTCTAAGCACAAAACTGGGTTACGTATCCCCTGCAACGGAGCTGAAGACTGCTACTGAACCTTATCAGACGTTCACATTAACGACCGAGCTTCGCAAAGTCAAGCTCTGCCCCCTCACGCTCCGGTCAAATATTCTTTCCATCCGATTGTGACCGGATCTCGAGCTTGTAATGACCCCGAGTTTGCCATTACTTCGTGGTTTTTTATTATTATATCTTATATTATTATTTCATGCTTATTATAGTTGGTATTATACAGTTATTAATTTCTAAGTTAAATTCCTTATATCTATTTGTTGTTTCATGTTTCTGGCAAACGCCGTTCGTTTCTCTTATATTTTGAAAGCCATTGTTGATTTATTTAAACTCTTGTGGTGTGAGAAGATCACGCGCTTTTCATTGCATTGTTGCCACCACATACCTAAATTCTCTGTGCCAGATTACTGTACACTTCTAACATATTACTGTTTGCTTTTATCAACTTCCTGGTATTGAAAGGTTATTGTGTCTGGTAACACTGTGTAACTGGGGAGGTGTTTTCGCCTTCCAGAAAAACGGTTAGTAGTTGCGTGGAGAGATTTGAAGTAGCAAGAGGTGCTTCGCGTTACGGGAAAGATAGGCTTACGCATCTCGTGCTGTACCGTTCGAAAGTATTTTAAGTGTAATTTTAATATTTCATGATATACGTGCGTGTCTATAATAAACGTAAAGTTGAACATATTGCGGTTTTTCTTTATTTCGAAAGTGTATTTCGTACTTGTGGATACCTGCATCAGGAGGACAACCTCGTAGGTTGTCATTGGACTTCACCTGTGGATCCAAGGGGAAGGAACGCAGTATCTCAACCCGAACCCTGGGATTATCCAGCATGCTCTGCTGAGCTTATAAGGTAAGGGTACTTGTGAAGTGCACCGCTACACGGGACGTAGCAAGCTGAGCATGAATTGAACTAACCTTGACCGGAGCGCCAGGTGTGATTGCTTCTCCGGACCATGGAGGGAGAGTGATCCGAGCGTTACTAGAGTGTACATGTGAATCAAGCTTAATAGTGCTGCTCCTCAAAAAAAAAAAAAAAAAAAACATTAAAATTGAAGCTATCATGTTCCTGCAGCACCCTTTCAATAATTAACATAAATTACTGTGAATGAAAAGAAATACGGCGTGTCCCCTTGAACCCCCTCCTTCCGGACACCCATGGATTGGCCTGAGATTTAAACTACTTCTTTCTTTGAGATTTAGATAAAACCACGTCGTTGTTCGCGGCGTTATCTGTTTTGATAAAAAATGAAGCATTGTGGAGTTGACATTACTATCTCTACTTTCGAAGTGCTATGAACTATTGATACTCTATTTGTGGAAAGTAATGAAGACTGATTGACTCATTGTTATATGTCAAGTCGATTTTCTTCTAGTTTTGACCAATGGTGACGGTGAGGTTGAATGGTAATTAGATGAACGTCATGAAGGAACGAACACAAACACGCAAGGAGACACAAAACACCAAGAGGATTATCTTGACTGCGGTTACAGGCACCAGAGACTCATTTGCCTACAAGAATACAGTTTCCAGGGTGTACTATTCAGGAGGGAGGTTGACATTTGAGTGTGTTCGAAAAGGTCACACTTACAGCCCAAATGATATGTAAAAGAGATACGAATTACTAGATACGATGATTGGGTTTGATGAATTCCTTGTGTCCAAATCGCTTTCTACACAACTTAAGAGGGAAATCTCGAGTGAGAGAGAGAGAGAGAGAGAGAGAGAAGAGGTGGGGGAGAGATACGTGTTAGTCAAACTCACCTAATGCCTTACATTTGTACTGCCCACCCTAATTTATCAATATAGAGCTTCTGCCCACCCGGTCGAAAAATTCTGGCGCCGTCCCTGTTCATATTGTTATCACGTGATTCAAACAGGGTTTACTAACAGGAAATTTAAATATTGGAACAAAAATAAATTATACAAATTCAAATGTTGCATTGAAAATGTGTTAAATTTTAGGTTCGTTTAAGTTTCGCAAAATGATATGATCATGGGCGTGACTTGGGGCCTTATTTTGGGGGGACAATCGAAAAGATTTCCATCCAATAAAAACAGCGTCCAGGATTATTTGATAAATAATTGTCACGAAATCACCGTTCTCCCTTTCCCCCGTCAAGTTACGTGTATGGATATGGTAATAATTGAAGACAATAAACTATTAACAGTATACTGTGCTAATGGTAAACATGAAAAAATACTATTATATTGCAGGAGGTGGGAGACGTGTATGCATAGGTGGGGCAGTGCATAAGGACGTCCCTTGGCAAGAAGTTCGGCTGTTTTCGGGGAGTTTTTTAAGTGGAGCTTGAGTAAATATTCAAGGAATTTAAATATTTATTCCATAGAAACAATTACTTTTCTTGCATAACAAGACCTAAGGCTGAATGACACGGAACTGGATTTCCAGTTCGAGCCAATTTCTAGCCCATACTTATTTTTAAATTATTTTAATTTTAATAACAGAAGTAGCTATTCTCCAAGAACGTTCTTCAAATCGCTCGTCCATCTTTTTTAGTTTATCTGCTCTGCGCAATGCCTTGTGGGAACAAAACTATAACGACAAGGACGGTAAAACAAGCATCGTGTGGGGCGAAAACTAGCAGCTGAGCAAGTACCACACAACTAGTGCAAGCTCAACTGGAGAATCCAGTAGGAGATAGAGCCTCGCGTGATTCAGGCATTAAAAACTAATTATTATTTTCTAAATCAATAGTGGTCAATGGATGAAAAAAAGTATCTGGGGAAAAACCAACATATCTTCTCATGCAATACTCGCGCAGTGTTGCCTACCTGTACTTGTCCGTGGTAGATGTCGTCCAGCAGGGCTTGGTCCTGGGCCAGGGAGCGCGTGGCCAGTCTCTTGCGGCGTCGCTTGTGAAGGGTGAGGAAGCGGCCGGTGTGCAGGGGGCGCTGCTCCCTCGTGTCCAGCGTCTCCAGCAGCAGCCAGTCAGAGTCCGACAGCGCTGCGGTTTGGCTGCGTCCCGTCGGCTTCACCGTCCCTGCGAGGAGAGGAAACAAACATTAACGGAGTGCCTTGGGGATGCGTGCGAAAATCACTGTTATACCACTACCTAAACGCACTGCCATGAAATTAGGCGGGTGGCAGAAGTTCGCGCTGTTGCCACGTCGGAGGTTTACGAGAATGAAAGATCTCGTTGTAGAGTTGGTCTTTGCAATCCATGTGATACAAACTGACAGCATGTGCTCGAAAGGTCAGGGATGACACAAACGTAGCCCGGAGAGAGGTCGGCCTCACGCTCGAACTAGGCAACGAAGCTTGGTTGACGTTGCCACACAGTGCGCCGGAACTTGCGCCTTTGGTCCCGCTCTCGCTTTGCTTTTCCCGTAAGTGGCACCAGAGCAATTCTGCCCAGCCGCCTATTTTCATGACCGTGCGTTTAGGCACTCTCAACGAAACAAGTAGTCAATATCCCAAGCAGATAAAACTAGCCCCTTGCACATTGTATCAAGGTTCATAGGGATGTGGCCCGAACATTCACAAGCTCGGCCTTTTTAGGCCGAGTATTTGGTTGCCGCATGGGATTTGTAGTAAAAATCACAGGTCTGACATGTTCGATCCCCACCACTGGTAAAATGAAACTTGTTAACCTGCAGACACTGGTGTACGCAAGATTTTCTTTTTCGGGAAGGTCTGGAAATGTAAAGGTAGATAGTACTACTATACAGCTGCTCTCTGGGGAGACACAATAAGATATTTCGTAGACTTAGTATTGTCCACTCTCAAAAATAGCAATCGGCGGTCTGGTTGTATTTAAAAATATTGACTTTCTCAAAATTTCGGAGGGGGCTGTAGCCCCCCTTCCTTTGCGTCATAATTCACAAGAACGTACCTCTAAAAACAACCATGATCCAGGCGGGTATCGAAGTCAGAACGAGTGAGAAGACCTGGCAACCAACCAGTGTCGATGGAAGTAAATTAACAACCGACGAGCACAGTTTCCTGGCATAGCCAAGATACGAGACGGTCCGGTGGAAGATACGTAGGTTCACGTGACCCGATTGTCTTTAACCAACAATTGCGAACGTCACAGTGACCGTCCCCTTCTACGGATAGCACCGTGATGAAATGTGAATCCCCTTATTCTACAGAAATAAGCCCTGGTGGGTCGTGTTTAGACGAATGCTCGTAAATAGACAAGAATGGATCCAGTGACATTGACGGAAAATGAGGCATCGCCGATACACCGGAAATGGGCAATAGAAAGTGTCATGTAATTATTATATCCATCTGTATTATTGTCATTGCTATTACGGCTGATAATATGGGAAACATTTATATTTGCTTTCACAATTATAGCCAAACACTTCACACACTTGAGGTTGCAGTGTCATTAGGGGTTGAGTTTTGATTTAGGTCCACTTTTATGCACACATAGGCAAATCGGGACTGGACTTACGGTTTAAAGTGAGATCCGAACTACTGTTACTCCACCAGATATCGGTGGATAATCCTTGATTATAAGGCGACGACGTTACCACTGCGCCATCATCAGGGAGGCTTTCAGTGTCATTGTGGATTGTCGATACCGAAAAAAAAGGTAGGTATTCACTATAAAAAAATAGGAAGTTTGTTACGGGGGATGGAATGTCGACATTAAAAATAGGGAGTATCGACAGGAAAAGCGCGAATCCTTGGCGTTCTCTTTTTTCAAATCCAGTAACTCTTCTTTCTGCTGGGGCTCCATGTTGGATTTTTCGCTCTAGTGGCGCCCGGTGGTACTAATCCATGAGAAGCTTATCACCTCTAGAAACCGGACTGGCGTAACATTACGCTCACTTTTCGCTGCCGGTGGTAAGAGCTATGAACTTTATGACCAGCACTCGTACATGCACACTTCAAGAGTGGACGCAAACACGATCCAAACAACATAAGGGATAATGTGGCTTCCTGGCAAGAAGTCTAGATTACGTGAAATATTACTCGATTCGGGCCACTATTACGTATTTGTTCAACTAACATGCCCCAAGGAAATTAATATTTTCGCTAGGTTTTTTTTTCTTCAGGTCATCGCACGTTTGAAAGTCGTTACGAGAATACGTAAGTGACTTTTCTCAGGAACTGGTTTCTTGAACCAGGTTAAAATTGGATCTTTCTATGTCGCGGTTGGTGAATGAAAGGTAACAAATTGAACCTCCGACCAGTAGAAATAAGTTGGCGAAAGAACCAACGTACAGAAAGAGTGTAAAATACGGCTGAAATCCTCGGCAATAACAATCTATTACTGCTAAGTATTTATTTCTGATCAGGACCGGATTTAAAAATATGTTTATGATTAATACATTTATTTATATCTATTAATAATTCTGCATTATTATTACTTGCATCTATAAAAAATTAAATATAATAGCACATTATAATACAATATAATATTATTCATTATCTAGCTTACGTGTAGTTAAGATCGCTACAATCTGTATAAAACATCTGATGTGGCATGGAAATTAATGTTAAAAAAAGTAAAAAAAAATTTTTTTGAATAACAAAAAGGGGCATTAGGTACAGTTGATGAACAGTAAAGATCCAGATTATTTTTTTATGCATATTATTTTAAGTACTACTGTGGAAAAATGTTCTTTGGTACCGTCATTTCAAGCCGAATGATTCCAATCTAATTCTTGCCTTCGAGTTACTTTGGCGGAAATTAATAACCTTAGATTATTCAAAATTGCTAAACAAGAATATTTTATTGTTTAATTTTTGTACTTGGTAAATCTTTCGGAAGGTTCAGACCCCCTAGACCCAGTAAACACGTCCTTGTTTTGCTTCTGATGTTTTGGAATCTATAAATAACTGTTAGGATTTCACTGTATTACATTTTCCACCTCGCTTGTAACACTGCGACAGTGACAAAAGTACAGATCATGGTAGTTGCTTCAGCAGACTGCGCATGCGCTCTTTCGCCTTCTGGCAGAAATTGTTTGGCATAACCTCTCTTTCAATTTGCCCCCACAAAAGACGGCCTATTCAAGTTTCTAACACTCTTAAGCCATATTCAATACTCACCTATTAATATACTGGCAATGCCAGTGACACACCTTAATCCGCTCAAACTAACATCTTCTAAAGAGCATTGTGGTTGGAGATTCAAAATGCCAATCAACGGACGACCTTCTACATTATCACACAACGTGTGCATGAAAAATGAGAAACTGAGAACTGAACAATAATTTAACACGTGCCTGAACTACTGCTTTCCCGAGGACACACAGAGGAAGACAGACAAGATAAAATCACAGCTGTGATAAAATTTTGACTCAAAGTGGGACGCTCGGACGGGCAAACTGACTTGAGAACATTTCACGCACTGTTTTACTGTTGTCCGCTCGCTCTGAACTCATAAATAAGGTAGAAAAGACCGGAATGTTTATCGACCTGTTACGCCATGTGAAAGTATAATTGCATTGTCAACGAGGAGTGACGTACCAAAGGCACGATTACATCGACTTTTACGTCTGGAAGAGAAACTTTTCAGAAAAGCCGGGAACTTGAGAACGTTTTCTCTTATTCTCACGAATTCAGAGAATTTTCTACTTCTTCGAAATTACAGAAAAACAGTTTTGACCCGCCCTAATAGCCTACAGGGGAGCATTTCAAAATCATTTATACTATATTATAGAGCAGCGGTTCTCAATCTCCCCGATGGCGCAGTGGTAGCGTCGTCGCCTTGTAATCAAGGGTCCCGGGTTCGATTCCCGGTGGAGGCACATTGTGGTTCGGATTCCACTTTAAACTGTAGCTCCAGTCCCGATTAGCCTTACTGTGCATAAAGTGGACTTAAAACATCAACTCAATTAATCAACCTTCGTGAAATCACGGGACGGGAAATTCCTTTTCTTTTGAAAGTCGATACCTCCCAATCCCAAAAATTTTACTCGAATATACCTTTATTTTCTTAACTGTATATATTAACTTAAAGTATTCACTTGAAATTAAATATTAACAAATAAAGTATGGCATAATCATAAAGAGTAATAGTTTTATTTCTATTTAGCTTGTTAAGTTTAAGTTAGTTGTTAACCACACCTTCTAATGGAATATTGTAGTTTCCTCAGACCAATATCATTAATTTGGTAAGTGCTGATTTTCAGTGGCATCTTGCGTTTTGACACGGAAAACTTCCAAATTAATACAAATTGGGAAATCAAGGACTATATTACTATACGTGGAAAACTGGTAACATTATTATTATTATATTTTGATTAAAGAAAGGGTTTTAGCTTGATCTTGATCTTCTGTTCACTGGCCCCACGTCGCTTTTACTGCAGTCTCCGGCCAAAGTTTATTTTGTTATTGGCACATTTCTCCTACACTCCAGTAAAATATGTTAGTTGGCCACACTTGCTGATAAGCGTTCAAACGTTACACAACGCTTCTTTTGTATCAGACGTAAGGCACCGGCAAGCAGAAAAAGTATGTCATATATACACGCTACATTAATGCTCGATTCGCAACGTGTTTTCGTCGCACTGGCAACAGTGGGTTTTATAGAAACGTTGGGAACAGAATGCATAAAGCAAATAGCGGCAAACGGTACATCGGATGCTTGCAGGCATTGTAACCTACAAAACAAAAAAAACACACTACTTGTAGTTGTACGCGTAGATGAAGCTCAGACTTACGTTGCACACCAAGTCAATGTGTGCAAGGGTTCAGAAGTGTAAAATAAAGCCAGAATCGTTACCTTTCCGGCAAGAAATATGCCATAAAATTATTACTAAATTGCGAGCTCAGATTAAAACTTTTCGAGAACAAAACACTTTAAAAAAATCTGGGTTTAAAAAGGTCAAAACTTGTGGTATCCAGGGATGCCCGCCTACATGGGGGAGGGAGGATTATGGCGCAGACTGTGCCATAGAGATTTTTTGGGGGGGAATTTTTCTCTTCAAGTAATATAAAACTCAACATTTATATATTTTTCTAAAATATAAGTAAAAAAAATACACCTTAAATAAACCATATTTAATCCATTACATCAAGAAAAGAAAGTATTTTGGGGGCAGGGGTGTCCACAGGTGGGTTTTCTATAGCGGGGGGGGGGGGAGAATTCGAATACAGTAGGCCACCTCGGGACCCAACCGTAGGCCGAACGAACCGAAGTAATGCAAGAAAGGCCAATAAATCCTATAAACTGTACGGCCATACATTAAAATTAGTTATATAGTAGTTTAAACCATGTTTAAGTGTATTTTTCTGTACAAAAAAAACATACATCTGGCCTACTTAGTACTTACCGACAACGTGATGTTGTCGACAACATGGCCTAAAGTAAAAACCGAACTGTTAAAAGATATTATTGGCCTACAAAACTAAAAAAAACAAAACTTAAAAGAAGTCAGTAAGGGCGGGCCGAACCATCCGGCGGCCGAACTAGAGGGCGCCTACTGTATTATATTTTGGGGACTATATTTAGTGATATGGTATCCACACGTTTTCGGCGCCGAACGTGCGGAAAGAGAAGCTGGACAAGAGTAAATATCGTGGGATCCTAAAAAGAGTATTGATACCCCATTAAATTAATATTCTTGAAAGCCTGCAAAGAAATGGATGTAAAAATTTTCTTGCTCGCTTCGTGCGTGTTTGGCGTTTTGCTGAGGTCAATGTGAAGTTTTACACTGTAGCTACAATACAAGACATAAACGATATTCTTGATATTGATTAATAACATCACTTCTTAAAATTAAATGCTTAGTATTGGCATGCTGCTTAATTAAAAGCAGGTGCATCATTTGGATTAAACTTCTATTCTCAAGCGAGTTTACTGAAGGAGGAACCGTATTATATTCTCGCCCTGAGCTTAGGAATTACTAGCTAGGGTTCCGAGTTCTCGTCAAACAATAATTCAAGCAGTCACATTGTTGCAGAGTATGTTACTTGCTTTGCTCAGGTTGAATTTTCTACTTAAGTCGTGTAACAATTTGTGTTAAATACTCAGACTGTGGGGTTTATAACTCTTATTCACCACACACAAACTATGTTTAAATGCATATTTATATAATTTATTACATTTAACCCATCAATTTCGAAAATTAAACAATTAAGAAAATATGGATGGTTCAACATGGTCATGTATTAAAATAAACCAATTATTATGCATTCATTCAAACTATTTTAGGGCGATTGTAAAAAAAAAATGATGGGGGAGGAATGCACCGAGGAGGGGCAGGTCAAGTATAGTGTTTAATAAAGCTAAGAAAAAAATTACTTTTAGTAGACACGCTGTCGTAATTAAATAGCCTACTTTATGGGGATTATGACATGATTTGGGGGGAAGGGGTGCGCCATTGGCCTTGAGAAGGGAGATGGGCACACCTGGTGGTATCTGACTTGTAGAAAGGCCAGGGAACTCAAGAAAATTGGCAAGGGGGACAAGTAGATTAATCTTTCAAAGGATAAGGGCAGATAGAACTCTTGTATTGCTGCGGACATAAACTTCAGGTTTAGTTTGTTGTGTGAACAACGTGATTTCACGAGAACTCCATGTCTGCCTAAATACAGAACGACTTGTTGCAACTATGAAATGGGAAAATATTATTTTTATTATTAAAATATGTAGAATAGATGTAATGGGAATATATGTTATTTATAAGCTATTAACTATTTTACATCGTTTCTTAAAAAATATAGATTTTTTAATTACTTTACATGGCTCTTCTATTATTTACGTTCAACACGGTGTGAGTATGGGCACATTGACACTGCTACTTACACGTGTTGCGTTATATGAAAAGGTCAAAGAATTGTTCAAGCATTTATATTTCCTCTGTTGAAACGCAAAGTTGTGTGCCATGACTTATCTTTAATTTATCATTTGAAAACAACACACGCTCGCGCGCGGCCAGAGACAGGTGGCGAGAGGGATAGAGAATCAAGTTTGTGGGTTTTGGGGGATGCATTTGCACTGTTCACCGGGTTTAAAATGACTGTGGAAACTCCAAGTCCCTTACCAGTATTTGAAAGAAAAGACTGGTGCAAACTTCCGTGCACAAAACAGCAACTCAAACCAGTCTTCAAAGTTCACCGTTCTTCCCAGTATCTGGAATACATTAGGACCATATTTACGACCTGCACCGGTTTATCCGCTGCAAGATTATATCCAAGGCTCCAACCTTAGGAAAGTTTGTTTACTTTCTAAATCTTGCGGAAGCGTCCCGCCTCATTCGCGTCATTCCTAGTCACATTGAGTTGAGTCAGTGTCTTCTCTATAATTAGGCTAGTGCAGAATGAGTGAATTGTTACTTTTGGTTAATTGCAACGATGAGGTTCGTGCAGACTGTTTATGTGCAATGCCATTATTAGTCAGCCATACCAACATATTTCGCTTATTATATTTTATGCATACTTTGCCTTTAAACAATTTCGATTTTCTATCCTATTCGACACGCACAATTTCAGTTAAACATGTTCGTTGCAATCTCGGTCGCATCCCTACACAATCGATCCTTATGACGCTCAAATGAACCAAAAACTAACGTTTCGCAAGACTTTTCACTGTGTGTGTTCCACAAATTGTGTACCGTAAAATGTATTTCTGGTTGTGCAGATATGCATGAACATGTATGAACACGCCAAATTCTGAATATACCGTTCAATTTGGCCTGATAAGAACTGCAGAGAAGAACCAAACCGAAGCATCACTGCCTGGCCACAGTGTTCAAATTAATAACGATTCAGGTTTAAATGGCCAATTAACACACCGCCACAACAATATTAAAATGCAATTTGAACCGATTAGCATAAAAGGTGTCGCCGCAATTGTTAAATATAGAATGATCAAGATAGTATGTGTAGCTTTTTAGCTACTGGGTTGTTGTAGCTTGTTGGGCAATGTAGAAACTGATACAACGATCGTAAGTGCATAGCCTATGTTCATGTACACTCCTGTTCAAATAAAGTGGCACACATTTCAACTGTTCAATCCTATAAAATGTGCCACTTTATGTGAACAGGAGTGTACGTACAATGGGATCCATCAGTGTTACCGTGCAAATTGTCCATCACCATGTTCGTGCACTTTATTTGACGCGAGAAGAGCTTCAAGAATTTGACAACTTCTGCACCAGCATACATAAAAATCCCATCGCTTATAAATACACGGGATGTGAGAGTAAAATTAATGGAAATAGTCATGGACAATTTTCACGGTAACTCATGGATCCCACTGTACAGCCAACGCAAATATAATAGTAGACAATTTGTCCAATCTTTTCTTATTATAATTTCTGTGTTGTTTTAAAATGTAAAATTCTGTTGATATTAAGCTAATGTTGTCCTCTGCTTATTGACGTTTATATTTCAATTCATAATAATCACACTGTGGAAAACAGACAATGAAAATGGTGATTGACAATTCGCCTACAATTTATTTTGCCGTTGGGTGTACAAATCAAAGTATCGTGTTCCGGGGACAGGATGGTAAGAATTCTAACTCCTTTTCCTTTCACCCAATTTTCTTTCCTAAGAAGGGAACGTTGGATCCACAGAAAGATGTAGCACTGAATATAAAACAAAAATAAGATATCGGCCCTCGCTGACAGGTGCAGCGAGCCTAGGAACTGTGTCAAGGGCTGTACACTTTTAACACTTCTTCATTCATACTGAGGTTTTTCAAAGAAAGTCTGGGTATGAAACTGGGGGCAAGATATTGAGGGTATAATCTTCTTTGCATGTGCGCTGAGGATAACGTACGACAAGATTTGAGACAATACACACTTTGGCAGCATGTCCAGTTTAAGAATGAGTTTAAAATTATATTTCTCTGCTAATAAATAGTGGCTTCTCAATCCGTGATGACATACAAACTGTAGTGTATGTTGTGTATAACGACATAAAAAAAGAACAAAGAGTAGAACTGTAAAATAATCCGATTTGGTTACTCACTTTTAAAGATGGAATATTCTGCTCTAATCACTTACAACTGGATGTGCGAACCTACATACCAAACAAACGAAACTGTTTAAAGAAACAGGTTACCAACATTGTTACATTAATTTTCCCCTTTATCCATTTGCAATAAAAATGTATCCGACGGCAGGGGCTGTGCATTGGTTCTCGTCTAAAGTACGAGAAAGCAAGAACCAAATAATCGACATCATCATATTCAGTATATTTTGTATTCTTGCAATATACGACAAGGTTAAAATTAAATTCTTCGTCGTTTGGCGTTTATGCCGATCGTGATATTTTCAATGCCAAAAAACAAAAGATATCTTGAAAACATCTTTTTTTCTAAAAGATAAAGTTACTGTTTGTTTTTCACAGTCATTTGGGAAAACCCGAAAAATTAGTGGCGTTAATGGTATCCGCTGCTGTTCTCAAAAACAATCTGGATTTTTTCTTCCACTGATGTAGAATATTTTCTCGGATAAAAGTCTTTGACACTATGTCTCAATCTACGTAATTAAAGTAATCAGTTTAAATAAAGAGACTACGACAGCAGGTCACCTTGATATACGCGTAGAAGCTAAGGTTTTATAAATGTGTGAAACCAAGGGGTCCTGGGTTCAAGTCCGTTGCACGCTGTGACGTCTTATGTATTTATTGTTGCATGTATTCCAATACCACGCCCTTCATATCATCGTTGCGATTCACTCAATGAGGCTATAAAACGGCACAGCACGGCCAAAATACAAAACTATATAATAAATGCAAATACAATCCTACATTTCTGTATCCTGGCCAACCAAATTCCAGTCAGAATTGTAGAAAGTTTTGTTAAACTTACTTACGTGCAGTCAAAGGGGGCATCGAAGGTATTCCCCCAACCCCACCCTCCCAGTAATACTTTGCTCGTGACGTCATTAGGCAGTCCGAAATTTGGATTCGTTCCATCAGTGTTTCATGCAAGTTACCAGGTTTTCTTGTCGTCTCAAGTTTCTTCCCGTCAAACAACGAAGACGACGTGTGACGCGAGACAACGCACCAAGCGTCGAACTCGCTTCTTTATCGCTTGCCCACATTCCACTGTGCCACAAAACCTGAACGTTTTGCTTTTCTTTTATGGGTCGTAAACTGCGAGCAAGTTGGCAGTCGACTGGGTTGGCTGCCAGGGTCTTGGAACTTCCGAAGTTCAATTGTTTTGATCCGCAGTTAGGATTCAAACTGATGGGGGGGGGGTTGCATTTTTTAAGAGGATTTTGACGATGATTATCTGATAATTCTTCACACGACAATTAAATGAAAACTGTAACCCACATTTCAGTGGATTATAAAAAAACATACACGGAAATGGTTTCCAAATACACAAACAAGATTGATTGAATTATTTGCCTTATTTTACTTCGCTTCTTGTGCCACTTTTGGCTAATTTGCGAAGACGGGTATGGGTGATGATATGATGAAATTGATGAACGGACACTCACAAACATCCATGCCCAGGCCAGGATTCGAACCCGGGACCCCTGGCGTCGTAGCGCGATGTGCTAACCACTCCGCCACGGGAGCCGGCACACACAAACAAGAAAAATACGAATGCAAACGAATAGATTCATTTATATGGAACGTGCGTTCGGGTGGTATCGTAGGAGAAATGCGATTCTCCATCTGGCGTGCTTGTATGTGCGATACGAAGGACAGGCGCAAGGCTTCTACAATTAGGATCATTGTAATAAGGTTCTAGTAAGCTGGTACAATGCCAGGGTATTTTGCAAAATTTTTCAATATCAAATTGAATTGGCAACCGGTTTGTGGGATAATCTAAAACAAGGATAAACAATCGAAATTACCGGTATATATATTATCTTACGATTATACTTACCTTATTTACACAAACAATCTGACTTCATACTCTGATACTCGAGTAGAGCCTGGCTCACTATTATCAACAACTCCATGACAAACAAAGCTTGCTTGCTCATTGGGAACAGTTTCGTCGATCGCCTCAAATTCGGGATGATCGCGACGGAAAGGTCACAAATGCCGAAAATAAAAAAAAAAAGGGAGGGAGGGTTGGATCGCGGCTATGAAAATGCTCGTTTCGAACATGATCGTGAAAAGTGCCTCAAAAGAACTTCGACTTTCTTTAAAAAAAAAAACATGAAATGTTGTCATGATCACAGCTAGAAAAATGCCTGTTTCAAAACCATGAAATAGAAATTCATGGGAATATCAACATTTTCGAAAGGAAAAGAATGATCATTACCCAGAACGTATACATATACACTACTAACATGATAAACACAAGGGAGGGGGTTGTTTTAAGTTCACTTTTTATGTACAGATAGGCTAACTGGGACAGACCTACAGTTTAAAGTGGGAGCAGAACCATCACACCTTCTCGCAAGTAACATCTCTTCCACGTATAGTACACGTTGACAACTGTATTGTTTCAGGTTAACGAGGCTTTGGTGCCTGCACCCACAGACCATACAATCGTCTGTGGAGGATTGTGTTCGTCTCTATGTGTCTTTGTGACTGTCTGCGACGCCAAGGGTCCCGGGTTCGAATCCCGGTCGGGCTTGGTTGTTTGTGAATGTCCATTCATCAATTTCATCATTTCATCACTCATCCCCATCTTCGCAAATTAGCCAAGAGGCACAAAACGCGAAGTAAAATAAAACTAAATCAATCAATCAATCAATCTTTGTGACTGTCTCGAGGACGTGCAGAGAGAGAGATAGGTTGGAGGTTCAAACCCCGCCCGCCAGAATATATTCGAAATTGCAGTAAAAATATCGTTCGTTGTTCACTTGTATTACATCGCACTATTTAAATCGCTATGGTCTCAATTTCTTGCTAACAGACAGGAGTATGATTATTCTTACTGCACTGTGTTGTAATGGAAGTCTTCCTAACTTTTCAATCCTGCTAAAATAATAAGATTATATCCCTCAAAAATTGCACAAGCGTTCATGCACTGCAAGTGAAAACTAATTTGATTTTGCACTGCAAGCGACGAAGAAACTGCCACCATACATTTTCAAGTTTTCCAAATAACTAAGAGTGTGTGAGATTCTAAAAGTTATAGTGTCCGAAAAAAGTTGTAAATGGCAAAGTTGGTTCTAAAAGTGAGACAGTCATTTTAGGGAGGAAACAATGTGTAAAAACCAAGCTATTCATAAACATAAATATCCTACGTATATTCAGGAACTGTCAGAATAATAAAAGCAATAATATGCACCCACCCACCCACAGATGCAGTTGAAAATTATAACCTGCTTAACCCCTCCCCTACCATCAGATTATTTTTTTCTGGGAACGTCACTGGATTTAATCTTCATCAAATTAATCTAACCAGTATTCATTCGCATAGTTTCCGCTAGACAAATACAAAGCGGACGAACAGAGTTATACGTGCTAATTGGAGAATATAGTCAAGAATTGAAGAGACAGGGGGACCACGAATCACCTCACTGGTATTATACAATCAATTTCATAAAAATCACCATACCTGCAAAGAAGAAAAAATCTCCGCCCATGCAAAGGCTTCGTCGTAATGTTTCCAAAAGCTGCGTGGGTAAATATAGAGCAACTTCCACCTCGAGGCACTGTAATTGAGCGTAAGAATTGCGTAACACGTTTTGCTGGAATATGGCTGACCTTAGCGCGAATGAAATTAGAAACGAAATTCAAGCAGAGAGAGGAATGCTACAGGAACTGCATCTGAACTGAAGAAGCAAGCGAGTGGGAGATTCTTATCGGAGGCTCCCACAAATGTCTGCTTTCACATTGGAAAGTCGTTTCAGGATGTATGATAATATGACCTTTCTGGCAGTACAGTGGGATACACAAGTATTACCAAGCAAATTATCCACCATTATGCTAATTCCCTTGCAATCCGTGGTTCATGAATTGAGAGAGAATAAAAACAGGTCAGCGACTAAATTGCACTTATTTCTTTTATTATTGACGCGCAAACTACTCTCCGGCCCCTTCAGGACATCCACAATAAATTGATATTCATTTTGTCTTAAGTTCGCTTTGTCCTCTACAATAAAAATCGTATTCGTCTTAATAACCGTAGAAGAGCTCATTGAGGCAAGACACTGCTTCAACGAAAGGTTCAAAATGCACAATTGGCATTATTTATTTTTCTGTTCCATTGGATAATTTACAATGAGTCATTGTTAAGTATACTGAACACAATTAGTGCAGCACATCGATAATACATAGATTATTTGTAAAAATCATTCAATAAATGCAATAGAATACCACGACGAAGTATATATTTTAGTGACGATAGATTAAATGTGTTAAATTTGGTGTTTTAAGTCCACTTTATGCCCAGTAAGGCTAATCGGGACTGGATCTACATTTTAAAGTGGGATCCAAACCACTGTGTCATGTGCCTCCACCGGGCCTCCCCCATGGCGCAGTGGTAGCGTCATTGCCTTGTAATCAAGGGGTCCCGGGTTCGATACCCGGTGGAGGCACAAGTGGTTCGGATCCCACTTTAAACTGTAGGTCCAGTCCCGATTAGCCTTACTGTGCATAAAGTGGACTTAAAACAGCAATTCAAACCAAACCAATGTGCCTCCACCGGATATCGAACCCGGGACCACTTGATTACAAGGCGCTACCACTGCGCCATCGGGAGGCCCCATTTAGTGACAATAGTGTTGTGTTTCTTAATGCAGCTATAGTAGTACATACCTTCTTCAAACCACGTCATGAAAATCCAAACACGTGTTTCCCTATCTTTACTTTACAAAAGGTTGGAATGAGTAGAGGAAGCAAGAAAAAAAATGAACATTTCTTTTAAAACTGAAAATAGTATTAATCTAAGATGGCGACAATAATATTGTCAAGTCCACGTGGAGTAAATGAGGTGTTGCCAATTCAGTTTCATTAGAGATTTCATAACGTGACGTTGCGGCTATCTTTGCCAGGTCGTGTTATTGTGTTGTGCTCATTTCTTTATGCAATGTGGAGACCTTGGGAGTGTATCGTCGTCGCAGTTCGTGTTGGATGTCTAAACACTGCTGGTAAAAGTGACAACGGCGCTTCAGAAAAACGGACGCTGGTTCGAAACCAGATACTGAACTGGCGTTCGAATCAAGACTCGAACTATAACTATGACCCTGTTGTATGTTTCACCGATTCTTAAGAAATACAAGACTGATTACGCAAGTGTAAGATGCTCTGAAGAACTGAAAGAATGAACGTAGTCCGTTTTCGTCGAATATGCACCTTGAAGCAGACCGAAGGATAGACAATGCCATACAACTTTCAAACGCTCCCTTGTCCCTGATGACGAGATCGCAACGCTATCAATTAATCTAGACCCTGGGTGGCGTTGCACCGGAAGGATCCGTTTGGAGGGCAACTAGATTTGCCAAAAAGGTGCCCGCGTTTCGCCTGGCAACACTGCGGAGATGCTGAACCCGTTCAACAGTAGGATCGTGTCCCCGGCAAACGACCTTCCCGCCGGCAGCGCAGGAGTCTCTACCGAAGCGACCTTTCTTGCGAGCCTCGAATGTCCGGGGTCAGATGGTCGAACGCCACATCCTTTCTGCGTTCAACCGCCTCCGTGGCCAAGTGCGTTGAGTGCACTCGTGGTTTCAGAGTTCTAGTCCATTTTGTGTATCCCCCTTCGTCAGTTTCATCAAGTTCACAATGTTGCCACATCGAAGCACACCGAGTGTTCGGAGGTTTAACAGAATAAAATATCTCGCTGTAGAGTTTGTCTTTGTAATCCATGCGATACAGACACTATTTGCTCGAATGGTCAGGGATGACGCAAAAGTGCCCCAGTCGGTCTGACGCTCGAACTACGCAAAGCAGCCCGGTTGACGTTGCCACACAGTGCGCGGGAACCAGAGAAGTTTGTCCCGCTCTCGCATTACTTTTCCCATATGTGGCACCAGCGCAATTCTGCCCAGCCGCCTATTTTCATGGTCGTGCGTTTAGTGTTTCTACAGGGTGACCATAAAGCTCCATTCCGAAAGATTATTGTTAACCGTGCGACTTTTTTGTTCTTTTTTGATTGATTAGGTTTAATTTTACTTCGCTTTCCTGCCACTTTTGGAATCATGAAGATCAGGATGAGTGATGGATGATATGAAATTGATGAAGGAACACTCACAAAGAACACCAATGCCCAAGCTGTAATTTGAACCCGGGACTCTTGGCGTCGCAGCGCGCTGTGCCACCCACTCCGCCACGGAGCTTGGCTTTGTTCTTTTTTGTAACTTTCTTATGTGTCACTGAGAAATATTCTCAATATTAATGAAAATATTCCGATAAATAACGACACTTCTCTAATATTTTCATATTCCTGTTCGCTTCAATGAATTGAACAATATGAGAACAGAATAAGTGAGAATTAGCGTCATATTTCTCAATTATTAAGATATTTTCATAAACAATATTACTCAGTGTCGCAAAGTTACAAAAACAACAACAAAAAAGTTACACGGCCAAGAAGCCAGACATTTCTGCCTCTCAAGATAACCGCGACGATGAAGTTCAATGATTAAATGCACAAACAGAATGCACCACCCAGGTTCGAACCTGGGACCTCTCTCTTCGTAGTGCGCTGCACTGACCGACTATTTCATCACATGGACGGATATAGGAGGGGATCGTCCTTCCTTCCCCCTCACCAAAGCGTCTAAAATTAACAATAAATCGTGAATTAACTGAACTTATTATCATCATCTTTTGAAGTCTAAAAAGGTGATCACCCACTCTTGGTAACAAAAGTTATGCGATCACCCCCCCCCCTTCATCGAGATGCAGTAAGCTAAGGAGGCGCTTAAATTAGACGAAGTTTGAATAAACATGAATTTCCCCCAATACCCTGCGATTTGTTTAGTTTTGTCAATTGTAGTGAAATCAAGCACCCTACAATTTTTATATTTATTTCATCCGTGTTCTTGGCAATTAAAAACGATATTGGTGGTGGCGGCGAATCTTTACCCACTCTTGCCCGCGCACTGCGCTAAACCTTATCTACCAAAGGAAAGTAAACTTCCCTTGCCCCCCCCCCCCCCCAGCTTTGGCACATTGCCCCACAATTTTGGAACCCAATCGCCGCCACTGGATATTGGTGATTCTGTGTGTTTACCACGCAAAAATTCAACGTTTTTCGATTTGATTTTTGCGTCACTTTTCTGCCACTTAGGCTAATCGCGACGATGAGGATGAGTGATACGATATGATGAAACTGATGAAGGGACACCCACGCCTAGATGGCGATTCGAACCCGGGACTTCTGCCACCGTAGCGCGCTGCGATAACCACTCTGCCACGGAGGCCGGCTAAACTTGCAACGCACATGATCCATCCGACACTCGCGGGTTGACCTTACGATGCAAGAGGCGTTGATTTACATTGGCCAGAATATATAAACTACGAAAGCTTGCTTCCCAGAAACGCAGAAAAGTTATTACACAACGTCACGAAAGGCAATTAGGACGCTATTTGCGAGATGCTAGAGAAGGGTTAACCGCCAAATGTTTTCCCCGCGAAGAGAAGTTGTGTGAACATGCAAAGCACGAGGTTTTAGCGCCTTCCATCCAAAGGTTTCCCCCCAGTTACGCACTTCGCATCCAAGGACCAGCACACGCGAAAATTGTAACGAAATTGTGTCCGACCTTGAACGGAGGAACCTTCGGCTAACCCGATTTCCTCAAACCCATTTTCACGTTGTTGGAAGCCTGCCTTGTTGTGACAACATTAGCTTTATCGCATAACTGACTCTCAAACTTTTGAAGGATCGTAACAACCGACACTTTCCTCACATTCACTGGTTCCGCTACTTTATTTCAATTCAATCTTGACGTTTCAGCGCCATTTTGGATTTTAAATGTTCGTGAAATTTTCTAGTCTGTTGAGCATTAGTGGGGTAGATTGTGTTTCAAGCGCATGCCTGCATTTTTCTTGTTCCTGTAAACAATACGTTACACCGTGACCTGCGACCGGCTCCATTCCTGAGGCACCGCCTTGAGTAGCGCCAAAAACCTTATTTGTTTAGTAAGCGTGGCTATTCGTTTTTCTTAGTTAGATTTGTGTAGACAAGAATTAATTGAAGCTACTGCTGCATAACATAATAAATATATTGCAATATCATGTAGCAATTTCAGCTGATATAACTGTTGTATTGATATTATTATTATACTATATTATACATTATATTATTACATGTAATATATTATTCAATATTTTAATTATTTTACTACTATTTACATGTATACAAGTTGATTACCTCTGAAATTTAGATTCAAATATAACTTGAATCTGCATTAATACAAGCAATGTATGAAATCAGTCACGTTTATATGTAAGTATATGTTGTAGTTTCAAATGTCATATTCTTCACATGATTTGATATTGTGTATTAATTTATTGTTTACACAATGCTCTGTGAACACTGTAATTGAGCATGTGCATTTGTGTTCGAAATAAATAAATAAATAAATTATGTAGGTATGAAATAAATACATAGCCAACTACTTTTTCTCAGGGGGTCAGAGTACGATTTCATATCTCACCCCTCAGTCATAGAAACTTATATTTTACATATTATTTTACAAATCGTGAAATTGAAATTGACCTGAAAATACTTTGACAAGTACAGATTTAAGTCCACTATTTGAATAGAAACTGAAGTCGCCTTGTTTCCACAAACATCTTCACTGTGTTGATATATACAGGGAGGTTATTTCAGTCGTTCACCGCCAGCGTTTCGGCCGTTCGGCGGACTCTTCATGCAACAGGTCCCGGCAAATTGCGCTCAGGAAGTCCGTAACAGAAACCGCTTGCTTTGTAATGTTTCCACTTTTCACAATTACAGTTACAATTACAATTGAAATAAGCACGTAACTTGTTGCAAGGATGCTGGAAAAGGTGCCCTCCCAAATACAAATATTTCTGGCGCCTTATTTCTGACATCTAATCTTAGATTAGACATCGCTACTTTTTCCTCAGTTGTCGCGACAGCGCCGGCAGCTTATCGGGGAGTTGTCAGCCGCGAGAGGGCGCTTCATACTGCACGTGTCGGCAGTGATGCCAACCGTAGGGACATTTCCCTACTCATAGGGACTTTTCACTAAATTTCGCCCGCGTAGGGACAGATTTTGCCAAATGAGGGAAAACGTAGGTACTTTTTTCAATCTTGGAAAATGACATTTTTTGAATTAGTTTATCTGGATACTTTTGCGAGGAGGAGAAAAAAGAACTAACTAACAAATCTCCATCAGAATTTTGGAACATGGTATCGGTTACCAAAAACTTTCAAGGTAAGTTCTTTTTTGAAAACATTTCCACTCTCGCGAAAATAGTGCTAACATTGCTGCATTCTAACGCTGAAACAGAAAGAATATTTTCAATGTTAAGTGATACAAAAACAAAAAAGGTAAATAAAATGGGACCAAAATTGTTAAAGACTGCAGGAAATACAGCATATATCACCAACCAACATCTATCTCTTCACAGCAGCAACATGTATGACTTCAAATAACATAATCAACAGTAAACGACTCAACGTTATTTATTAGGGGTGTGCGGGATCCCGAAAAGTCAGGACCGGGATCGGGAAAAAAAATTCCCGTCCCAATCCCGACTTCGGGAAATGACTTCCTGACTTTTCGGGATCCCGAGCAGTCGGGAAATACCGAATGGTCACTTTAAAAAGTCGTTAATTCTCGACGTTTTCTGCATTGTAAGTTTCTGGAACTTATCCAAAATTGTAAGTTTTTATTCTAGAAATGCAAAAACAATCACTTAAAGTGAAAATGACTTGTAGAATTCGAGATATCCAGTGCTTCCGAAAATTTCCCGTCCCGAAAATTTTCCGACTTGGTCAGGAAATTGCAAATTTTTAAGTCTCGAATGTCGGGATTTAAAAAAAATTCCCGTCCCGATCCCGTCCCGACCCAAAAAATTCTGTCCCGCACACCACTATTATTCATTAAGGCAAGAATTTACAATACCGGACCATTCTGTAATTTCTATGCTACGTCTTATACTAACGAAATAATTAGTCGTGATGATTTATCTCAAGTCAACATGTTGGGGTGAGGTGAAAAAATTGTTCATTAACGTGTAGAAGTTGTAAAACAAGCTTTTCAATTCTCGCAATGATTCTCCGTATACAAGTATGGTAGCCATATTTGTTGATATGAACAAATTACAATTAGTTACGCTGTCTACAGCGTTGCCACACTGTTGATTTCATACTTGGAGAGCATGGATTGTGTAAGAATGGCGGAAGAGAACAGTAAAAAAGTTGTTAATGTTGTACAGATTGTTAGGTGGAGTGTGCAGGAGGATGGCTGTGGGCTAATTAATAAACTTATGGATTTCAGTATATTGCCCAAAGAACGTGCTTACATGTGACAGCGACAATCACGATGTAGAAGAACTGATTTGATTACAGGTAAATTTGGCAACAGTACATCAATCATAAAATTGCAGGATGCGAAAATGGCGTCTTCGATGATGAACGTTTGCCGTTAAAGTGCTACGAAATAAAGATTTTTTATCGGTTCGTAATCACAATTACCGCAAATCCATTCAGGAATAGCCCCACTGACCATTCTCGGTAAGGTTAGGTTAAGTTAGGTTAGGCAAGGCAAACATAGTTAAAATTTGGGCTCGAAAAATACATGCACGGGTAGCCCCACAAACCATTGACGGATAGCCCCACGAACCATTCAGGTACGGTTAGGTTAGGTTAGGATAGGCAAACATAGTTAAAATTTGGGGTCGTAGTAATATCAGGAATGTATATTTCGTGTTTTAAGTATTGGAAACACAAAATCTTGCGGTAAATAATGAGCAATCGTGCCGATCGCGGACCACTCAATTTCACTTATTTTGCAATTTCTACACGTGACCCCCCAAATGTTAACTTCAAATTCGTGATTAGGAGGCCTCAATTAGTGAGTATGCGAAATATTACAAAAATCGGGGAGGGGTCATGTATTGTAAATTCGCTCCTTCATTAATTGTGGAAGAACCGAGCAGAAAGATTTGGTAAGTAAATGTGTATATTTTATCTTCTGTTTTGGATGCTCATGAGGTGTTGTTTTTTTTAGTCACTTTACTTGGCGTAGGGACATTTGGTCAGTTGTAGGGACATGTTGACTACGTCTGTAGGGACATTGCCGAAAAATGGTTAGCAACACTGCCGGCTACCAGACGTAGTCAGTGTACGTTCATGTTCACTTCTGTTTGCGTTTATCAGTACGCGTGTTGTTTATACTGTGTTATTGTACTGTGCTACTCATGGCCAGTGCTTTATTGTGTGTTAATTGTTATTCATTCATTACTTATGCCGTTAAACAAATATAGTCATGAACAGAGAGTTTTTATGTACGATAATTACGTGAAAACGAATTCTTGCAGAAAAGTGGTCAGGGAATTACGAGAGACAGGATCTCTTGAACCTAAGAAACGTGTTGTATTGCTGTTGGAGGTAATTTTAAACATCTCTTATAACACAGGAGGTTAGTGATCATCATTATTATTACTTTTAAATATCATTTTACGCTTTCGGTTTGCTTTATGCGCCGGGATGCTGTCTTCCATTTCTGTCAACTGACGATAAAGTAGCGATGTCTAATCTAAGATTATATGTCAGAAATAAAGTGCCAGAAATATTTGGATTTGGGAGGACACCTTTTCCAGCATCCTTGCAACAAGTTACGTGCTTATTTCAATTGTAATTGTAACTGTAATTGTGAAAAGTGGAAACATTACAAAGCAAGCTGTTTCTGTTACGGACTTCCTGAGCGCAATTTGCCGGGACCTGTTGCATGAAGAGTCCGCCGAACGGCCGAAACGCTGGCGGTGAACGACTGAAATAACCTCCCTGTAGTTCCCTAAATACTTTTCGCCGCCCCACACACCCCCTCGTTATGGTAGTCAACATGATTCTATGTATCTTGTGAAAAGGTTTTCTCCTTATTTCTTGAATTTGGCAGTAAATTGCTGTAAACCACAGAATGTTATTTGCAATAACATATGGCTACAGTTTCACCAGGGCCTCCCGATGGCGCAGTGGTAGCGTCGTCGCCTTGTAATCAAGTGGTCCCGGGTTTGATACCCGGTGGAGGCACATAGTGGTTCGGATCGCGCTTTAAGCTGTAGGTCCAGTCCCGATTAGCCTTACTGTGCATAAAGTGGACTTAAAACAACAAATCAATCAATACAGTTTCACCATTAGAATTATATGAACATTTTCCAGACATTTCCCTTGCACTCCACTGTGTAGGTTATAAAGCCCACTTTATGCTCAGACAGGCTAATCGGGACGAGACCTACATTTCATCGTGGGATCAGACTATTTTGCAATGTTCCTCCAGCGTGCAATTATTATTGGTTAATTAACGCCGTTTCGCTATCTTCATAGGCTAATGGCGACGATGGAGATAAAAATGATAGCATGGGGGATTTACAAGAGACAGATTTCGAATACACGACCTCTGGTATCTTAGCGTGATACGCTAAATACTTTTTCGAGTCACAATTTATAAATAACCAGAATGATTTGCCGAGTTATCCCTTTTCTATACCACGAGAAGCTTGGCAATCATTGGCCAGCAATTTCTTCTTGAGGCTACCCTTAAGTAGGTTGATGCAGGAAGAGGGTTTCGCTCCAGCGCCAAATAGTTCCCACGGACGACGCTAGATAGCGCACGGAATCGAGAGCTTCTACGCTCGAAGTCGAATAGTACACGTATGACTGTAATTTGTGTGTGATATTGGGCCGTCAAATATGGATCGTGGTTTCGTGAAGCGAAAGACGCATTGAAATTTAAGTGAACATAATCATCTTCATGTTAAATTAGTCTATCTTATCAATACAGTGGTGTATGGAAATAAAATAGAAATTTGTGATGTGAAACTACGAGGGCGAATATTTTACATCTCTTTAATTTAAATTAAAAAGAGAGGTACTTCCCCTACAATCATTGTCACATGAAAATATTCCATTGTATACGTTCGAGGGTGGGCGACTCGAACGAGTATGAATGAGCGAGCGAAAGTAGTCCGACGCAGTATTCTACTGAGTACTATCGTGCATTTATACCTAAGGTTTTATTTGTGCGTAGTGCGAGGCCAGGAAATTAAAAACGTTCGGTAAATAAATTATACGGTTTGCTACACTGAGAAGTGGCTTTCTGACAGGACAAGTGTTATAAAAAAGTTACCGTCCTTGGGAAGACATAACCGACACTGTGGCCAGTTGAGTAACGAGTTAGTTATCCACGGCGCATACTCTTAAGAAAGCGTAAGGTATAGGAGCTGGCACTATTCACCTCAATCAGCATAAAGATCCTTAGTTGCGTAACCTCCCAATCATCTCGTAATGAAATATGTACATGCAGAACTTTATATTACTCTTAAGAATGAAAGTTGTACCCTAGCGGTAATATAAGACGAAACTCTGTTCCTTTAAGTAACAATGTTAGACGAAAAATAACTTAATATTAGCATAGAAATATGGAAGTTCATAATGAAAATGGTTGTAGGTTATAACCTCAATTCATGTGGTTATTGTTGTTGTTGCGAATTCTGAAGTATGGCCGTTTAATTGTCTTTATTACTCCATCTATTTAATTGTCATCCATTCATCCACATCGTTGCGATTAATTTAGTAGAAGAGAGCCGTTGTAGTACACAAGTAACTTCGCAAGTACAAAACATTGTTTATTGTAACCAAATTCTTTCAGTAATCATGCACATTCATGTAGTTACCAAATAATTCGATCAAAATTAATGAATTAAGTAGAGGCTATAAATTTGTTTTTAAAATTTAAGGTTAACAAAAAAGTTAACCAAACGTGTATTTTCATTCAAACAAAATAAGTTTTTCTGTGAAATAAAACACGTTTTTCTGTTATTCTGTGATAAAACGATAACACAATTCACACTTAACTGACACAGTCATTGTCAGAAATATATACAAAATAGAAGTGTCTTACGTTTAACTAACTCTCTAGCCTTCTTAAACCAGAAGGTTTATGGCTGCAGCAACACAAGCCACCCATCTGTCCCTATCCAGGGCAAGATCAATCCAATCTTTTCCATCCTTACCGATTTCCTTTAGATCAATCTCAAAGTTATCCCTCCATCTTCGTCTTGGCCCTCCTACAGGTCTCTACCATCAGGTTTCCCAACAAGAATCCTGCAAACTCTTCTTTCCTCTCCCATTCGTGCCACATGGCCTGCCCACCTAAGTCTTCTTCATTAATCATTCTAATAATATCTGGACATGAATACAAATTATGTAACCTTCTCCACTCACCTGTCTCCTCATTCCTTTTAGGTCCAAATTTAAACAGACTTTAAATAAAAAAAATGTGTTTCTCGGGCGGTTGTTGTCATTAATTATCATAAACTTGTAAAATATCAACAAGAAAACAATAAAAGTGGATGAAAACGTACACATCTGTCGCTTCGCTTCGCAAACAGCTCCAGTAACTTCAAATACAAGCAGACGGGAAACGTCTTTATTGGTTTATATCAAGACGGTACTGAATATGAGAGACGGGCGTTTCATTTCATGCCCTCGGTCGTTTTCTATCGCTTAGCAATCTGCGGTTTTGACATCATGAAATGTATAATCTGAATTCCAATGTCACATCTCCTCAACAGCGTGCTGGCTTAAAAAATGTTAAGAAGTAGTTGCCAATTCTCTGGACTGTCAGGAAATATCAAGTTCATAAATCTGGCATGGGAAACCTGGGCATGTTATGAGGTGAAACGAATTACGACAGCGTTCTGAGGTTGCTCGTGTCGTTGATTGGTTCAGGGTTGGATACAATTGTTATAAGTAAAGCTATGAGCTTCCATGCGTCGGTGGAAGTTATTTCATTAATCTATATATTTCTGAATTTTATTTTAATGGGTTATTCTTACGAAACGTAAGAAAGGCGGGGACAAAAACAAAACAGGGGAGAAGGACACAGATCATATGCAAAGTAGTTACAGGCAATCTAGAGCATTCCGTGACGTTCGCTAAGAGACTCGGCGGCAAGCGGCCCGCCATCAGCGCTTGTCTTTCCCGGTGAACGGGGTCCTCGACGGTCGCTAGAGTCGGCTATTAAAATTACAGTTTTCATACTGTGTACTAACCTTGACTACGGAAGGTGTTGAAAATGATGTCCCTCTGCTGCAACACATTCCTGGCATCTCCCAAGGAAATTGGCATTTACACGTGCAAGTTCGTCTACTGTAATTCTCCCGATTTCTCGTACAATACTCTCTTTTGACTCACGGATGGTGTGCAGATTGTCTTTGTATACTTTATTTTTTTGATTTCCCCATTTTTTTTTCCACTTTTATTCAGAACTGGCCCTGTTACTCTAAACTTTTTTTACGAGGTTTAATATAATGGTCCTATGTGGAACGGGAACACCAGGAAATTTCGTTGCAAAACGTCGTCGCACTTCTCCACAATTTCTCCCTCCGAAGTAACACTCGACAAGATAAATCCTTTGTTGTAATGTAAACTTTTGTGGTGCCATATTAAGCCACAATCTTCAACACACGAACACAACACAACACAACACAACTTCCGAGGGAGGATTATACTGGCGTCAGTCTGCAACGTCAACAGAAAGGGAAAGAGAGCGAAGGCAGGGAGAGCGAAAAAACAGACTGTAGCGTGCGACCGTCGCGGACCCCGTTCACCGGGAAAGAAAAGCACTGACGCCGGGCCGCTTGCCGCAGTGTCTCGTATCGAATGTCAAGGAATGCTCTGTTACAGGCAATCTACCTACATGCAAACATTTATCTGCATAAAATAGCTATATTTTGTTTTTATATGTGTTATTTAGCGTCACATTTCCACCACCTTTGGCTAATCGCCACGATGAGGATGAGTCATGATTACATTAAATTGATTAGCGGTCACTCGCAAAGTATCAACTATAGAGCGACCACAAACAAAAGAATCTTCGGCCAAAAATCTTCGCGCACCTTCCTCTTCATCCGTTCATCTCGGGCCATATGGAAGCGTGCTCCACTCTTCCCCTCCCCTCCATGCGGGAGAACGGTGCACAGGAGTCGCGGGTCTGCGCAAGCTTTTCTGCCTGTGGTTCCACTATATGCAACTGATGCGAACTTACAGTAAGCTGCATATGATGTGCAAATAATCCTGGCATCTAAAATCGTTGCTCTAAAAAATAGATACCTCTGGTAAAAGAGCAGCAATGGAACACGATACGCTGACGACGCATCCCGCCTGCACGAACGCGACCGACTAAGCCTCCCTCCCTCCTTGCGACGCTGCTCTCCGGTCCACGCGTGCAAACGAGAGCACTCTTCCGCAAATGCAGCGGGTTGGCCAGGCATCGGCCCTCAGTGAGATGGTGAGCCACGGAAATTTACTTCCAAGATACAAGCATGCAATTGTGTGTGGTGTTTGTGAAAAATATCCAGTGGGGGTATATTCCAGTAACTACCCTTGAATTCCAGTAACTATCCTTGAAGCACAGGAATATTGGTTCTTGGCCCGGCGGAACTGTAGTGGTATAGCTTCTTCACTCCTAACATTCTGTGGAAACTAGGAAAATAATTCACCAAATTTCTAGTAAGTAGAAAGAACTTACATATTTCTGAAAAGAACCTGTAAACGCATTTTTAAAATGAATAGTTCTTACGCGAAAAACAGCATTTTTCTCCCATGAAAACTGCCGAATCCCCCGCCAATGATGATTATTGTACTGAAACAATTAAGCTTGAATATCTAAATGTGAAAAAAAAAAAAGTTGTGAATTCCACCACTTACATTTTCTTAAACTCAAACAACGGCAACAGCGTACATTCATCTGGATGTAAAGATGCCCATAATAGAATTATTAGATTCGATGCTGTTACCATGCCGTTAGTGAAAGTGTGATTTGTGGAAATGTCGGTCAGCCTAGTCCGCTACAGTCCCTGACGTCTTTTATGTATTGTGGCATGGTTACTGACCTGCCTGCGTTCAAGAAAGCTGTCTGCCAAAGCGACGAGGCACAACGGATACAAGAGCCAGTGACTGTGTACGAATTATTACTGCGATTCCCATGCTCTGAAATTTCAAGCGCCACGGCATTGGTTTTACCTTTACGCAAGAGAGTGCATGCACAAGTTCGATAAACGTCGCTACAAATCAAAAAGAGAAAAGTACAGTAAATACTCGGGCAACCAAACTTAACTGGCCGAATTCTCAAAAGTACAACAGGTCTGCCATTACGAAACGTGGGGTCCAGTGTGTAACTATACATGCCCTTATGTTTGGAAAGTGAAAATATGGACAACTTCCATTTCTCTTCACGTTACACTTAAAGCAGCATTGCTATTAGTATTGCGTAATTATTACCTACTATTACTACATATTATATAAACACACAAGAGTTTATGCTATGAACAAACGATACTTTTTGTGCTGTTGAGACCTTGTTTCGACGCTACGAGCCCTCGAAAAGCATGCTATTTTATCCAGTGTGCATGCAACCATGCACTACACATTCATCGTTGCCACTGACAGTAGTCTGTCGTTTAACGTACTAAAAACATTATACCTTTAAGGTTTCATTTTTCTGTAGTAAATAAGCCGATTACAAATTGAGCTGTATTGCTAATTTAGCTGTCTTGCCTTTCTTTTATTCTAATGCGATGGTGTTTGCACAAGAAATGGGCGAATAAACGATTCAGTAACATTATAGGCATAACGCACATAACCGAACGAACACTATCTTGATCGACAGATGGCACTGGCTGTCCTTAATCCATTGCATGAAAGAGCAATTGAACATCGAGCTTAAAAAAGTAAAGGTGGGAGTCATTTGCAGGAAAGATAACAATCCGTGTGAACAAAGCACTATGCAACATCGCACTCTGTGTCGGAAATTAAAAAACAGTTACTTGTATATAAAGGAAAATTGATCACCGTTGTATACAATGTGATGCGTTTGGAATACTATAATGTAAATGAGAGTAATACACTAATCCTATAATTGTGTAGCGTGGCAGAGCCGTAGCTACGAAGGGAAATGGAGGGGAGGTTAACAGTCAACTAATTGTACAGTGGGATCCATGAGTATTACCGTGTAAATTGTGCATCACCATGTTCGTGCACTTTATTTGACCTAATAAGAGCTTCAAGAATTAAAAGAAAACTCAAAACAAGCTGTCGACAACTTCTGCACCAGCATACATAAAAAATCCATTGATTAAAAACACACAGGATATAAGAGTAAAATTAATGAAAATAGTCATGGACAATTTGCACGGTAATACTCATAGATCCCACTGTACAAGAGTGAGAATCGAGACGCCCAATCCAATTTATATTATTGTCAATCGGCAAAGAAATTATCTATAACTTTATTCTTCGCGAGAATTTGTTCGTGACGATGTGATACACGGCTATGGCTTGTCTAGATTTTTCAATCTGAGTAAGTATTTAGGCCCATGTGAAGGCAAATTTACCACAAAAATGACCACACATTAGATCTACGTCAAACATTTTAAGGAGGGTTGGGGTTTGTGGATAAATTATTGAAATACAAATTACCGATTGATGACTTACAGTATGGGTGCAAATCTCGGAAATGGTCAAAATCGGCCACTTCTGCGATTTGACGAAGTGCCTATAACTATTACGAGATAATGTTGTGTCATGAAAATCATAGTCAGTTATACGTAGAAGAATATTTTCATTCTCTGTATACTGTAATAACTGTACTGTACTCGATAGATCACACACTGTAAGTTGCCAATAGAACAAATTTCGAAGGTTAGGTCGCAGGACAATTTTGTACTAGCACAAATAAACGTTTATCTGTGGTACAGTGGGATCTATGAGTATTACCGTGCAAATTGTCCATCACCATGTTCGTCTACTTTATTTGACCTAATAAGAGCTTCAAGAATTAAAAGAAAGCTCAAAACAATCTGTTGACAACTTCTGCAGCAGCATACATAGATACCCATCGCTTAAAAACACATAGGATGGAAGAGAAAAAATTAATGAAAATAGTCATGGACAATTTGCACGGTAATACTCAAGGATCCCACTGTACTAGCAAGTAAGCTTTCTTGTAGTTAAGGGGGTGGGGTAAATTTTGTGGTGTACAAATTCCAAGGCCAATCATGTTTGGCAACACTCGTAACCGCTCACGCAGTGGTGCATAAAAATCCGTGCTTGAAATTGTAGTGTATATAATGGTCACATTGTTATTAATTAATAAAATTATGTTGATCTATGTAATGTACGTATTTAAGTCCACAATTTGACATTTTAAGTGAATATTTTAACATTCCTATTCGTCCTTTGTTGAAATGGGACGATCACTTCTTGAGTGAGATTTTGAAGACGCACTAAATCCGATACTTTACAGATAATGATAAAAGAACACACGGGGCGCAATATCGAAAGTGAGCAAACAGACGTTGTTTACTATTTGATGTTTATGTTTTCCACTGTACGCACCTGCATGGTCCGGCGAACCTTCCCTGCTGTTTCTGCTCCCGACCACGTAATTCCTCCTCCACGATCCGGGGGTGGGCGAAAGATTCTCCCTCGGACGCCTCACCATGTGACGTATCAGGCGTCGAAGCACTCGCTTCATGAGCGACGAGCTGGTATCAACCCGTCGCGTCATGTCCGACGGAACACGCGGATCGCACGACATTTCTATACAGACTGAAGCGAAAGACCTCGTCCGCCGGTTTACGCCGGAACAACAACCGGCCACGCATACAAGTCACGTCTCCCACCTGTTCGGAGCAGTGTTGCCAACCGCATTTTTACAATATCCCTGCACGCACGCGACTTGGACGAAAGTGGAATTCATAGAGGTGGAACCGTCGGACAATTTGTGTTCTGGAATTGTCATGTGCTCCTTATGCATAAAATCACAATACAATTTTCCGGCATACCCATCCCAAACAAACTTGCTACAAACTATTTACCTAGAGGTGAGGAATGTGTAAACACTAACAGATAAATAGTCCGTCCCCGTGCTCAATAACATGCATTACGAGGTCAAGAATTGAAACAAGAACAACGAAGCGTACAACCACCTATGCACCAGCATCAGTATAATTCCTGTCAAAGAAACATAAACATAAAGGTAAAAATGAATAGTGATGGATGTTTTACCTACTAATCTTCATACATCGCGTTTCTCATTTGAAACTCTCCGGTAGATGGCAAATCAATCGAATAAACTATAGATGGCAAATCAATCGAATAAACTAATCAAAAAATTCTTAATGCTAACGTACAGCAATAATGTGATTAGGCTTCACATCGAATTAGAAATTCACTGTAGCTATGTTTACACTAAATGATATGGTTGGAGAGAAAAAGCTAGTTGAGATTAAATTTAATTGCCGCAATCAACCCTACTCCTAAGTAACAAAATATTGATTTGAAACGATCCGGTAGGTGACACTACTGAAAAACTCAACCGCGTCGATTACACATATTGGAAGAAGAGTTTTAAATCCTGGCTCATTCTCACTAGTTAATCGTGTTGAATATCCTTGCGGTCTAAATTATCCGTCGTCTCAAACTCAATTTTTGAATCTTTTCAATGTAACCAATGGAGGTACCAAATACATAGTACATTCAGTCTGCCACTTCAAGACAAAACACTAAGTGCACAGCAACTTCGTCTTCGTTAAAATCCCTTCTGCCGCACTATCCCTAACAACGAACTGTAAAATTTCTTCGTGAACATTGGGCCTCTTTCTAACGTGTTTTGAAAAAGCCTGAAATGGTACATTTACTAGACATGTTACGTGGAACAAATACACAGAACGTATTAACAGGAAAACTACCCTTCACGTCACAACTAGCATTAATAATAATTTCCCGAGCACGACTTGTTCAGTGACTTGGTGATACCTTTAAAGCAGCTGAAATTTTTGCTCCAGTGTGAGGAAGAACAAATAGGCGGAAAATAAACCGTTTATCAACAATGCAAAAGAAATAAAACATAACACATTAATCTGTAGGCAATGATCGAAAAACACAAACAGACCATTTGAAGAAACGAAGAAAAAAATCATAACAATGCTGACGAAAGAAAAAGAACGCCCGCTGCTCTTTATAGAGGCTGCCACCAGTACAGGAAAGTATGTACAGGGTGTTTCACTCGTGGCGGAACCCTGTATTTCGTTCATAACTCGGACACTAAGTTGCAACGACATTTGGAGTGGACTTACCTCCGTTCATGCGAAGTCAGGTGACATCATAAGAAGTGCTAGAAATGGCCACCATTGGCGTCCAGGCAGCATTGGACGCGGCGTTCCATGTTGTGGAAAGTCCGTCTCAGTACGTCAGGTGTCCCTGCTTGGATGGCAGCACTGATGTTTGCTTTCAAGGCTTCTATGGTTCGCGGTTTGTTGGCGTAAAGCTGAGAATTCAAATATCCCCACAAAAGAAAAAAATCAGCAGACGGCGTGAGATCGGGCGAGCGCGGTGGCCAAAGTCCCCTGGAAATTACGTGGTCGCCGAAAAAAGACCGGATTTCGGCCATGCTTGCGCGCGAGGTGTGCGGTGTTGCTCCACCCTGCTGGAAATAACCAATGGATAATTCCTCATCGTCCAGTTGGTTTACGGGCGCGACCGATCGGCGCCGTTGCTACTCCAGGTCGCGCGATGTATTGCTGCGTGGACGCCAATGGTGGCCATTTCCAGCATTTCTTATGGTGTCACCTGACTTCGCATGAACGGAGGTAAGTCCACTCCAAATTTCGTTGCAATATCTATATTAGTGTCCGAGTTATGACAGAACTACAGGGTTCCGTCCCGAGTGAAACACCCGTTATATCGGCATCTCTTTCAGTGCTAGCCTGATGCATGCAATAATAGCGGTCTTACTTCAGTACCTAACATTCGACGCTCGATATGACGACATGACATAATATGACACTCTAAGGGTTAGTGTTGAACGTAGGGGGGTGCTGAAGGGGGTGCGCAAGCACCCTCCGCGCCCCTGAAAATAGACGAACTTGGCATCCATAAAGCATGGCAACCCTTATGAAAAACGGTGGATTACAGAGAATGTGACGAAATGTACACTGTGGAGGAGAATTCCTCGCAGTTCCCATCGACACACTAGCGTATAATTCATTGTGTGCTGTCTGCATGCAAAGGATATTATTCTACGAGGTTTTATGTCAGAACTCAAGTCTACTTCTTATTTCTAACTGTATAAATCTATCGACAGTTAAATTGTTTTGCAATATTAGCGCCTTCTCAAAATTCTAAAGGATACACTGCACCTTACGCCCCCAATGCGTCATATCATTATTAATAAATTTCGACATTTTGTGTTTATTATTGAAGGGTTTCAGACATCTCATTGAAAATTGATTTTTGAAACAGACAACTTGGATTTTTACAAAAAAAAATCTTGCTGGCAAAATATGGTCCAAAAATCCATGCGCATAGATATATATTGCTACGGTCGGCAACACTGCTCACTGCGCAAGCTCCAAACGCATGAAAAGCGGGTTGAATGTTACGAGTACACAACTACACACCCCTTCTCTCCCCCTCCAAAACTTTATGCTGTTCTTTGGAAAGAGAGAGAGAGTTGCCAACCGACAATGTTTCTTACTAGTCTTCGTGCTCAATGTGTCATGTTGGCTTCTTACAGAATACAGATAACACACGCCACAAAATTCCTCTTCCACACGTCGACCGTGGCAAGTGCATTTTCAAGAATGCCTGTTGTTATTACAGCCTTGCTTTCCTTAGATTGAATCACACTATGCATGGCGCAGGGTGATTCAAAAGTCGCGCGGCCCTAACTTTTAAACGCTTGTAACATGAAGATCGCCATTTACACAAATCTATGACAGTTTCCACCGCGGGCAATTGTGATGAAGCTACAATTGCGGACAATTACGATTACTTCTTGGAAAATGCACTTTTAAAAGTCGCAGGTAAGACAATTGCGACCAGATTGAGTGACACTGGGTGGTGACACGCGAATTGCAATCCCCATTCACAAAACGTTGCCATCTCACCTGAAATTAAGGGTAGTCAGGTTAGATATGGAATTGCATGTGAAATTATTTCCAACAAACGTGCAACACCTCTAGCGCAAATAACATATAATTAGTTACACTAATTCACCACTTCCCGAGGTTTACTATTTATCCTCGAAATCAATTGCTCTTTTTGAATTATAGTATTACCAGTTGTTATTAGCCTGAATCGGTTATATAAAGTATATAAAAGTTTTGACTGTGCATATTGCCCGTCATATTATCGAGATAAGTATCCCGGACCCATTAAATACAAGGTGGCGCTACCACTACACCATCTTGGAGCCCCGTACGTACGCCCTTTAGTGTATGTAGCAATGAAAAAATTGTTCAAAAGTACTTCCCGGGAAGTGTGTAAAAAATCCTTTCTTTACAGCGAATTTTTAAACGCTCAGGATTGAAACACTGATTATACTCACGCATGCAATTTTTTCCATGTGGTGAACGCCGCCTAAACATATACATAACTCATTTCTTCCGTTTTCGTATATTTCTAATTAAGAATAGCCTGAAACAGAGACAGGCGCCGAAACCCCTGCCTACGTAGCATAAAGCGCTGGGGGGCTATACTCGAACCAGACGCTTTTGACCTACTAACCCAGTCATGGAACCAGACTACAGTATAGATCGCTTCTATTTTTATCACACGGAAGACATGCATCGAATTATGCATTAGTAAATTTATATACAGGGCCATTTACAATTAATACTAATAGAGTGATTGTTACGATACTATGCGCACAGACTTCTTTTCGTGCGCTTTGCTCACGACATTCCCGGAATAGAGCATAGACACGGAAAGTGGTGACGTTTTCAGTGCTGGCATCAGGATAATCGCTTCATTTTAACAACGTGACCGTTTGTCACTTACTTCTACAATAAGGTTAACCGCGACGGTAGGCGAGAGGCCAACGGTCAAATGTGACAAGGAAGAATGCGTCCTTTCGAGGGGGGCGAGAGGGACACTCTCCCCACGCAAGCCGTTATTTGAAAATTAGAGGAAGTGTTTAGCTGCAGATTAGGCAGTATGGGGAATTACTGAAATCATATTCTAAGTATTTGCTCCACCTTAAACGTTAAAAAAGTTCATTAGCTTTCCATTGATTTATAGAAGGAAAAACCTGTTGAACGGTAACATTCTATGCAGGCAGCGTGTTACGTAAAAAAGGTACGTAAATACAAGTGAATTATGATAGACGTACGTCTACAAATTCGTGTTTTGTTTGGCAAATAATAAAAATTGATATATAATTAAAGAGGCTTCATCAGTAGTACACAGGAACTGGGGTGGGGTTTGGGAGGACAAAATCATTCGTCTGCTTACAAGAGTTGGTTTCAAGATATTTCTGTCTAATTGATCGATTGGTTTTGTTTATTTCACTTCGCTTCTATGCCATTTTTGGCTAGTCGCGAAGAGGAGGATGAGTGATATGATGAAATTGATGGAGACTCTCGCACAGAACATCCATGTCCAGGCCGGGATTCGAACCCGGAACCCCTGGCGTCGTAGCATGCTGTGTTAACCACTCCGTCACGGTGGTCGAAAAAAAAGGATCTCTAAGTCATCAAACCTCATAATCAAAACTATTTTGGCCATTTCGGAATTTGCCAGGAGTACATACGGAAATCTACAGGGGGAGACAGAGTTTAGATGTCTGCAAGCGGGATTTAAACGAACGAAATCCGAAACACATCTTTATTAGCTTTGTACAACAGGCAATAAAAAGGTGGTACCTAGATCCTGAAACACTGGCTGCAAAGAGTTTCGGGTGTTGCCTAGATCTTCAGCGATAGAATAACTTCCTATTTTGCTATTAGAAGAAAAAGAGCTTGCAAAGAAAGAATCAACGTAGAATTCATTATAATTAAAATAGTATACCAGTGATGAAATATAGTTAATCATGGCAAAACCAAATGGAGCGTCCTCTGAAAAAGCAATAGTCGGGCAAATCACACAGACTCTTTCTTGTTTGCAGATTCATTCATTCGCGTGGCATTTGTTTTTAAGTAAGGCGAGTAGCTGCCTTTGCAGCTTGGGAGAGTTCTTAATCTATGTTAATGGCTGTGATGGCTTCCTTACCTACCTCCGCGGGGGCAAGAGACGACGAACAATTTCCAAAAGTACGTGTTAGCGTAATTTATTGCGCAGATATTTCCCCCACGAGGCGTCTCGAGCAGTCATTCTTGCTTTTACGATGCAATGGCGTGCAACAAATGAACGTCGGTGTCTTTTTCCGTACAAAATGGCCAGACGGTGTCTTTGCCACAAAATTAAAGCACATATTTAGTGGAACCACGAGCAAAGCAACCTGCGCAGACCCGCGAGTCCTGTGCACCGTACCCCCGCGAGTAGGGGAGGGGGAGAGTTGACCATGCTTCCTTATGGCCCGAGGTGGAGGGAAGAAGGGAAAGCTGCGCGGGGACTTGTCCTCCCAATGTTTTTTTTTTTTTCGTGGACATGAAAAGGGGATTGCTCTAATTATAATAGGCGCTATGTGCTAGTCGAGGGATCTCGCCAACTAAGGTTTAGAGTTCGAGTGCAAGCTTGGCTTGATGTTCTTTGCGAGCGTTTAAGGGGATGAGGGACAATTTCGCAACAGCTGTGCATTTATTTCAATATCGTCCGAATGGGCAGTGCTACTGACAAAAAAGCAGGTGTTCAATAGAGTATGAATTTCTCCACATGTTGCAAGTGGAAGCGTTTTTTAAAGTTGATTATTAAGCTAGATCCGATGTTTGAAACATATGATGAATAAGATTTTCAGAAACCCATGCATTCCTTATGGGGAATCAACTTCAACTTAAACTTAAAGTTACGGCTAATCAAATGGAAGTTTCGACATTTCCGCCTGCCAATTATTAATTCAGTCTGTCCTTTTTCCGTTGATATCTTTTTCTATGCCGTCGGAAGATTGATGCAAAGAGAACAAATAAAATAATACTTCCATAAGAGCAATGTATTTCGCCTTGCCTCCTACGGGCATCCTGGCAGTGTTGCCAAACCTGATCGACATAAAAGAGCTAAATTTCACCGTAAAGTGAGTAAAAACTTTCAAGGGGTTAGATTTACGAAACTGGATAAAGTGCCTCCTGGTAATTTTCGGTGTCAAATGAGTGGGGGTGTGGGGGCGCTGTTAATACCGTTAGCTTTAAAGTGATGGCAATTTATTCTTAGTTTTCACCGTCTAGATCCGGCGGCATCACCCATCTCAATAATCCACCGATGGTGGTATGAAATCGAAAGTAAAGTATTCCCGTATAACAATATTACGTCCTCTTCACGTCAGCCAAGGCGCTATAAAGGAAAAGTATGTGGGGATGTAAGAAGGGGTGGAGCGACGCAGCCAATATAACAATATCACGTCACGTGCAAAATGTATACTTATGACAGAAGTTGTCTATAGAAGCCGGAGCCAGCGATGGCATCATAGTGGGGCAGGGGGCGGGTGCCATAGTTCACAGCCAAACGAGTGCACGAAAGAGACAGATCTGGCTCCAAAAGAGCGAAGCTGGCTACAGTGATCGGCAGCTGCCGAAGAGAGATGGACCTAGGGGAAATTGTCCCTCTCCCCCTTAAGGGGATCTTCGCTGAAAGCATTTATATGCCAACCTCTTTTTCACGTAGCACACCCTGGGCTGCATTTTTGCACGCTACCTAGGCTCCGGCGCCTGGGGGTTTTGTTTTCAGTTGTCCATACATGTTCGCCATTGACCCGTCATCTCATCTTATATCACCATTCATACCAATCGTTGCGATTAGCCAAGAGAGGAATAAAAGCGATGTAAAATAAGAAAATTACAAATATGCTATTTAGGGTGTCTCGCTTCTTTCTGGCGACTTGTCGCACTGTGCTACTTCTACCAGAAGTGTTGGAGGTGTGATTAATTTTGCCCCATTTCTGTGGCTAACGTCGTCGCATTGCAATCAAATGGGTCATGGTTCGGATCCCACTTTAGGTCCAAGTCAGATTAGCTTGCGAGTATAAAGTCGACTTCAGGCTTCTTTCAGACGGAAGTGACGAGGGACACTGACTGGAGTCAACTGCCCAACCGAGGCGACACGTTGCATGATATTGAGAAAACGGCTCAGTCCGAGCAACATGTGCAGCTTGGTCGCTTCGGTACGAAAGTTTGGAGGTTCGTTTCCAAAAGCCGGAATCGGTAACGGAGTGGTTAGCACAACGCACTACGACGAAAAGGGGTCCCGGGTTTGAATCCTGCCCTGGGAAAGGGTGCTCTTTGCGAGTGTCCCTTCATCAATTTCATCATATCATTACTCATACTCATCTTCGCGATTAGATAAAAGTGGTAGAAAAGTGAAGTAAAATAAACCAAATCATAATCAATCGTTTCCAAATGACACGTATAGCTAGACACTTCGCTCAGAAAGTTCTCTAAAACAAACTTTGAAGTATTCAAAAAGCATCTTTCTTTCGTGGCACCCTATACATCATTGTAAAGCAGCAATGCAATAACGAGAGGTAGCACTTTAGATCAAACTTTCTCAATTGCCCATCCGATATTGTCGATCAAAGTGCTTTCCATTGGGCGCCCTGAGGAATTATTCACTCCTCGAATCTCTTTTACGGTTACTAAAAGTTTCCCCGAAATTGGAGCCGTTGGAATAAACGAAGCCCGTAACCAGCGTTTCGCGTGTTGCAGAGCTATAATGGGCATCCGTCAGTCATCACCGACTGCTCAGAGAAATGTTCCGTTGATCGGTTCGTTCTTTGAACCGACACGAACTCAAACAGTGAGACTCGCGACATGCTCGATCGGTCACTTGGCATTAAGAGTTGCACTGCCAACACTTCTACTCGAAGATGGCAAGTTCGTCCGTTTAAATTGCCTGTGACTTTATTTTCTCTCTTTATTTTGACCCAGTATTGTCACTTTTTCCACTTTCAAGTTCTTTCTATATTTTAGCCTTTCATTTTGACTTTTTTCCCCTTTTCTTCATAGTTATTCCCATTTCACCATTTTCACCTCTTTTACACCAGTCTTTTCGGTTTCCCATAACACGTATTTTGCTTTATTTTACTTCGCTTTTCTGTCACTTTAGATGAGTGATGATATGATGAAGGGACACTCACATTGAGCATCCATGCTCAGGCCGGGATTCAACCCGGGATCTCTGGCGTCATAGCGGGCTGTGCTAACCACTCTGCCACGGAGGTCTGCTTTCTTTTCTTGCCTACCAATTATTTTGCACGCTTATGTCGCATGGCTTTTGGAAGAACTAGATTTTGACGTTTCTTCTTATTTTGCTTCGTTTTTTTGTCGCTGTGGGTTAATTACGACGATGACTTTTGACATTAAGGAAAGTTCTTCCTGCTTTTCTCAATCGACATGACAAACATTTTAAACCAACACAAAACAAGTATCGATATCACTAACTTTCGGTGTCTCGCAAAGAAGAGTCCACGTAGTTGTCGCTGATATTTGAACAAGACCAGTTTAGTTGTGTTATAGAATCTAAGAAAAGACGCGTGGCCCAATTTGATTGAGGGGGCGAAAGAACACGGATTTCTGGGGAACAGAAGACGAGATAAGTAACTGTTTCTGTTGGTTGCATATTATACGCGAGTGTGAGCTCTTATGTCACCATTAGACCCCGGATTTTTATGTAATACAAAGTACAAAATATGTACATAAATATGTAACAATAATTGATACAATATGTGACTAAATATGTATTATCAAAAGGATCTATAACTAAATATGTAGTATCAAGGCATATGTAATGTTAATAATAATCGAGTATCCAAGCAATTTCAAGAATTCTGCAAGATATTTATTTTATTTGAACATATTCAACATAATTTAAAAACATAAGTTGTTCAAATTAAAATTTGTAACAAATTTATACTCAAAAAAGCACAGCAACGTGTACATATTCAAGAAACCAATTGTGTTAACTGTTAATTACTTTCCACATCGCAAATTAATGTAGAATATGTAAATGTAGGGGCAGATTCAAGAAGAATCAATGCATGGAGGACATGTTTTGTTAAGAGTGAACCACTAGGTACTTTTCCATGTTTTCAGCTGTCATACACTGCCGTCGATCCGATAAAATGTTCTTGTAAGCTGAAAAGGGGAGAGGGGGCGGGGAATCCAGCATATTTCGATAAATAACAGTTTCCGTATTTGTTTTGGTCTTCAGCCTATCTTTCGACTTGGCAGTCAATCACTATGCATATCATTGATTAGAAAATATGACATCCCGATCCCATGAGGTACAAATTTTCTTCATGTTTCAGAGATCGAAAATGTAGGAAAAAGGATCAAGAAAAAAAAACCGAAATATGTTGTTTTATGTAAAGTAAATTAGCAAATATGTAAAATATGTAATATCCTGGCAAATATGTAAAAATATGTAACATGAAACGTATGCAAACTCATGTCAGTTGTATAATTCGTTGACATTTTCCTGTTCAAGGTATGTATAGAGAAAGGAATATGTAATTACATATAAATCTGGGCTCTAGAAACAATGAAACATGATGTGGTCAAGTTCTTGACAGATTCCTTCGATATTTCAGAGGAAACGTCTACGAAGGAAGAACCTGTAGCTTTCGAACATATTTAAAAAAGCTGCTGCTTGAAGAAGTTATCCTTGAAGAGTTTAACACGCTTATAATAGCAGCTATACATTTTACGATAGATGAACTACATAGTTCATTCAACACACTACATAGAAATCGGAATTGCGCGACAAAACTTTGGCAATCCCAGACAAGATAAGTTACAAAAAAGATAATCTCTTAAGCCGTATGACCAATGAGTTCATAACTTCATGTTACATAAATAGCCTCACTGGCATGTTAAAAAATCTGTTCGAGGCAACAAACGAGTCATTCACCCCCCCCCCCCCGCCTTTAACAACCTCTGTTCCAAAGAAACAAAAATGATATACTAGAAAACTCACTATATCTATTGTACAGTGGGCACCATGTTCGTGCACTTTATTTGACCCAATAAGAGCTTCCAGAATTGAAAGAAAACTCAAAACAAGCTGTTGACAACTTCTGCACCAGCATACATAAAAGTCCATCGATTAAAAACACATAGGAAGTAAGAGAAAAATTAATGAACATAGTCATGGACAATTTGCACGGTAACAATCATGGATTCCACTGTACTTTATACCTTTTCGCCAGTTCGTACAAGAATGCAACGTTTCAAGTTCTGGAGCATTTTGCGATTACATAATAGAGCAACTCCAACTTTCTAAAATCACTAAATCACAGCGAAATTACACTAGATTGGTAGACATGATATCCATCAAAAAGGCAGGAGCCGTATTTCATCATGCTGTGATCAAAAATCAGTTAAGAATCTCGTAATGTGCTTATTTCGAGTTGGGAAAATACCGGGACAAGGCTTAAACATTTTCTGTTGCTTAAAGTATAAACGAAGCCATTGAATTTTCCTCTTTTTACAGGGTAAATGATTTTGAAAAATATAATGGAGAACTCCAAACACCAATGCAGGTACGCAGCTTTCCAGGTTAATCTATGTGTGTTGCCTAGAGATCTAATCGTGACAAATCTACCCTGCATGGAGATAATCTCTGAAGGGGAGGGGGAGAAGGGCTTAAAAAGTTCAAACAGGTTTGCTAGTTCAGCGGACGAGATTGCAATTTAGCTGTGTCAAGATTTGTTAATATAGAAAGAGACGTTGCCAACCTCAGTCTTGAATTTTAACCTGTAGCATGATTTTGGGGTGCGTCTAAATCCAAAAACACAGCACTAGTTATGAAACGAGGTCAAGTTCTGAGGAAAGCATGTCATTTGAATAAAGCTATAGAAAATGGCTGCACACAGGCCCGGGGTATCACCATCTTAACCCCCACTTCTGTATACAGTTTCAGTTATAACTCTTAGGACAGTCATAGGAAATGTTTTTTTAATATTTTTACCACAGGAATTTCGTCGAAAAATACAGGCTCATCAGGACTCAAACCTGAGTTTCTGGCATACAGTCTCAATGCTCTGCCAATTGAGATACCGAGCCAGTCAGTCCTAGTTTCGCGCAGTTTTTTCCCATGTCGCGGTTTTACCTATAGCCCCATCCCTTAAATGTGTGTCTAGCTGCACATGGAAAAAAAATAGATGGATTTACCTACTACTCACACCAACATTGGACGCAAGCCGCTCATCGACAGATGACGTCAGGTTTACTACGACATAAATATACACATCCATGCGCTGGTGGTGTCGTCATTCATATGATTTGAATCTGTAGTCTAGTATTTCGGCAAGTTACCAGTTTTCTTTGTGACGTACTGTATCGGAAGGTGGGGCCTGTGTTCGATATTGGTGTGGAAAAGGAAACAGAAAGAACAACTCCGTTCAGAAAAAAATTGGTACATGTAAAATTTCAAAATAGCTTAATCGACTTAAATTTACGCTTACAATTGCACTATGAGGAGAAATATGATTCCTTGGAACGGAGCCAATGAGTATGTGGTGTTTCATGCGTGTAAGTTACATCACTAGCGCCACCAGACTAGTAGCACGAAGACAGTCGTGATGCAAAGGAAGAATGGTGTACAACCACTCAGAAAACGAGTGCATAATTTCCACTAATGCAAAGTTTTACTTCTATTTGGGTTACCTTGCAGTGTAATAACTCAGTTAGTGAATAATTAAGTTGCTGTTTGTTATATTTTCTTACCAAGTAACTCCAAAGTGAGGTCATTTCGTCAATCAATGATCGTTAAGTGATTTTTATTGACTCATCCGTATTCATCCACCTTGCATCTACGTCTTACACTAAGCAGTAGCTCCACCTAGTGATCGAGTGTGAAGACTTCCATGCGAGCGAAGAAAGTATTACTTATTCTAGAATTTATCCATTGTTTTATGAATGATTGCGTGCATTTTGGCAGAACTGAAATAAATATATGCCTCCTCCACTTCAAGGTGTCCTTTTCAGAGCATTATGCCACACGGAAATCGACGTGAGAATAGCCGCAGAAAGAGACCACGTTAGCCATGACCTGCCAAACTGAAAAGTCACCCCGTAGCGTATGTCCCGATCACGAGAAGGGCGTGTGGAAGCATTGTGGAGGACATCGATGTGTTAATCTGCTTGACCCAGATCTTTTTTGAACTTCTTTTTTTTTCTTTCATGAAGCCCTCGACGGCGCTGTGAAAGTGTGCAGGTAATTGTAGACGAACAGTGTAAATATTTATAAGACCTACATGTGGCAATATTAATTTTTATCTCGTCCTGGTTCTTCGAGCGTAGCATAGCAAAGGTCAAGATTCAGGAATCGGCACGGGAAAGATACATACATAAACATGCATCGTTGAAAGTTGTTGTTCTTGAGTCTGAAATAGTTTCTATCTCTCTGTGTTAATCTCGAAGGTGAGAATGATTGAAGACAGCTAAACAGATAAAAAAAAAAAGCAAACGATGCAGCGACTCTGTCGGATCTCGAAACTAAACATGCAAAGGTGAGATTATGAGTACATACTAAATACCCTCAGCAATGTTTAGTATCCGTATGGGATTCCTGTTTGTTTAGTTATTGATTTATTTAGTTTATTTTAATCCGCTTTTCTGCCACTTTTGACTAATCGCAAAGATGGGGATGAGTGATGATATTGACGAAGGGATGGATATCCACAAGGAACACCCCTGGTTAGGCCTGGATTCGAACCACGGACCTCTGACGTCATAACCTGCTGTGATAACCACTCCACCACCATTCATTCCTGTTAACAGATATCGAATGGATCGACACTTGAGAGACAATGGATATACCAGTCGAGACTGTTTACATGTCATGACATTTGTAGGATTAGTAAATACGGAGATATGGATCATGGACTCGTATAAGCACCTTCAACCTTCAACGTCAAATCATGTGATTATGATTTATAACTCTATGCAGTACAACCATAGATTATGATGGGTGTAAAACTATCGAATCGTCTTGCGAGGCGTTGAGACTAGAGCCATCTTCTGATTCGTTCCAAACCACTGTTGCCAGCCAATCACGTTTAATCTAATTATAAATTCATGAAACAACTATTTTCTGTTTAGTCCTTATCTTTAGTTTACAGATCTCATAGTTTCAAGAAATGTTTAATCTCATATAGCAACTCAACTACTGAAATTGTTAAGATCTGTTTAAGCGACTAGTCTGCCATCGAGTGGACAGTTCTAAACAAGGCACTTTCATTACCTCGAATTTTCATCCATAGCAACCCACGGTGAAGCGTATAAATGATAAGGCAAATTGTCCATCGTATTTTCATTCACTTTTGTTCTGTGCAATATTGGGATTAGAAATTTACTAAAACTATTTTATCTGTATATGTTTTAGGGAATGGATTTGTACTGATGTTGGTGCAGATGTTCTCAACTGTTTCCTTGCTGTTTTGTTTCAGTTGAAAAGATCTAATCAGGCAAATTGTCCATAACCATGTTCATTCACTTTTGTTCTACGCATATGACGTTTAAGACAAAACGGCAAGGAAACAATTGAGAACATCTGGACCAATATCAGTACAACTCCATTCGCTAAAACATGTAGGATGTTGGAGAATAATAAAAGTTTGGTTATATTTATTCATCCCACTGTAAATCTCTGTTTTTAAGGGCTGGAACTGTACTGATGCTCATGTAGAGGTTTGTGAAATGCTAGGTTTGGATCTTGTTTCAATTATTGAAGCCCGCACAGTGACGAGCAATTTACCTGATGTTATTTTATGCATCCGATGGGCGCCAGAATCGACAACTCTGCAGGAAAAGCGATTCGTCTGTGACTTTCCCTCGGAGCAGCAAAAGATCACAGGAGGATCAGCCTACCGGAAGCACGCGAGCCTCTCTCTTTGGTTTACTCTTCGGTTTAGGAAATGGCCTTGCGTATTACGTCACAGCCTGCACAACACTTGATCAAGGAACTTTCTACAGGCCCCGCCCAGAACTTCCACGTCACTCCTCTGGGCCCGTGACCACATTAGCCCCGTCTAGTTCGCTGCACTTTTTGACACTGGGTGTAGTGCAGGTGGATGCCGGTGTTAGGCTGGTGCAAGGAATAGACGGAAAGCGGTGTTCAAGTTCATAAGATTCAACAAAGCCTGTCTGCTGCTTTAAACGTTCATTTGATTAGTTAGCACGCACCACGTGACCATACACTACACTGCCAGAACGGTGCAAACACCAAATCAAAGAAGTAGACGATTTGGTCGATAGCCCGAGAGAATATTTTCTTCAGACGAGTCGGTGTGGAGAAAGAGTCAAGAAGTACTTAGACGCAGGACAAACGGCGCCTTTTACAGTGCTGTATCCGTCCTTCAGTCCGTGTCAATTGTAGTTCGTCAGAAAACACTTGGTACTCTGATCACCCAGCCTTTTTCAATGAGTACCTGGGTGGCAACGCAGGTCTCGTGGTGCTCTCTACATCACCTTCAATGTGGCCGAAATCGAAGAAGTGTGGAGCCCTACCTCCACGCCAACATGACACGGTGCAATGCACAGGGGATAGCTTTACCTTTTTTATATATTCATATTTTGTGTATAGTGATTGTACAGTTGATCCATAGTAGCGATTCCATGCCGTGGCTGCACCAATACAGGGGTGTTAGGGGTGACCCTTTCCGAAGACACCCAAGTGTCAACCTCCCTTCCACGTAGTACACCCTGGACTGCGTTTTGCAGACTAGCGAAGCTCTGGCGCCTGGACTAACGGCCGGTATAATCCTCTATGGGGCTCGTGTTGTGTCGTCCTTATGTGTTTGTGATTGCCCCTTCGTCCATCTTATCTTATTACCATTCATCCATATCTTCGCGATTAGCCAAAAGTGGCAGGACCAGTGGCGTATACTGAGTCCAAGATTTGGGCTATCTCACTACGTCACGTGGTCCTAGGCTATGAATAAAAATAAATTTACCAACTCCTAACAAATCAGGTTGGCAACTCATAAGAATTCAGGTTGGCAACTCATAAGAATTCAGGTTGCCAACTCATAAGAATTCAGGTTGCCAACTCATAAGAATTCAGGTTGCCAACTCATAAGAATTCAGGTTGCCAACTCATAAGAATTCAGGTTGCCAACTCATAAGAATTCAGGTTGCCAACTCATAAGAATTCAGGTTGCCAACTCATAAGAATTCAGGTTGCCAACTCATAAGAATTCAGGTTGGCAACTCATAAGAATTCAGGTTGGCAACTCATATGAAACGAGTTTGCCAACTCATAGGAAACCAGGTTGCCAACTCATAGGACACCAGGTTGCCAACTCATAGGACACCAGGTTGCCAACTCATAGGAAACCAGGTTGCCAACTCATAGGAAACCAGGTTGCCAACTCATAGGAAACCAGGTTGCCAACTCATAGGAAACCAGGTTGCCAACTCATAGGAAACCAGGTTGCCAACTCATAGGAAACCAGGTAGGATGGCCAAGTAAAATAAATCTATACAGAACTTATTCTGTGTGTAGACGTTATTAGAGGGCTCGTAGCTGTCAAAACGAGGACTCAACGCCAAAACTTTATTAACAAGATTTGCCGACCTTGCTGTTCCCTACACGGTGAGAACATTTGTGAACTGTTATAAGGCACAGTAATGTGATATTTACCTTTTTCTTGCTGGGTTTCAATAACAAAAAATTGATTTCACGCTCTGAAAATATTGCAACGTTAAGTACACCGCCCATCCCCAAGTTTATTAAATAAATCTTTCGTTCTTCGTACTCAACACCATAGCGACAATCTCCCTCGGTGACGACAATGACAAGTTTCCTAACCTCATTTGCCATGTCGTCTCCTCGTCGTGGCGGACTTCATTTGTTTCTTCCCAAATCCGTGTTTGCATTAAGCTCACCCATTCTACTAGGATTTCCATGCCGCACAGCTGTTGCCTACTCGTGTCAGATGTACTACGACCGTTCCCAGTGACGTATTTAAGAGTGAGCTAGCTATCGGGCTTTACGACGAGTTTCATTCGAGGCTTTACTGTAAGACTTATTAGAGGCTTGCCAAGTGGGTTGTTGGCGTCATCACTTATACAGTGCCTTTCACGGTCGAGTTGGCCGTGGAGCGGCGACTAGCACACCGGGCAGCAAGAGAGCATCTGCCGTCAAACTGGATGCAAGATCCGCGTAACTGGAACCGCTAGCTATATACTGAAATAAGCTCGTACAATTACATTGACAGTTAAAATTAAAATAAGCACGTACCTTGTTACAGAAAGTGTTGGAAATGTTGTCCACCTGCTTCCACACATTTACGGCATATTTGAAAGGAAATTTTCACTAACACGCATCAGTTCCTCTTCTGAAATTACTTCAATTTCTCTCCTGATGTTCTCTTTCAATTCTTCTAATGTATGACCTTCGGGTTTAAAAGTTTGGTAGCTCGCCTCGCAGACGTCGTGGAAATGGCTGTTTCTTGTCAAGGCGCTGGAGGGATTTGTGAGGAATACAAAGGACGTTCAATAACTTTTGCACAGATGGTTATAATATTCTTATTAGTTGCAATATGATGAAATTTTAGGTGGACATACTCTGCTCCTTTGGCTAGAAGACCATGTCACTCAATGTAGCCTCCATCTGCTGTGACGCATCTCGTCCAACGTTCTTTCCATGCCTTGAATGCACTTCGGTAAAATTCAGGTGGCTGACTTTCACACCATTGTTTCACACAAGACATGAGGTCGTTGTCACTGTCGAATGTTTTCCCCCGCAGGTGGGCCTTCAGACGACCAAACAGGAAGAAATCCGAAGGAGCCAAGTCCGGACTATAGGGAGGCTGAGGGACGACTTCCCATCCCATTTTCATGATTTTTTGCTGTGTCATCATGGCTGTGTCAGGCTTGGCATTGTCATGGATATACGACGTGGTCTCCAGACCAAGAGACCGGAGCTGCGAGGTAAGGTCATCAACTGTATGTTCCAATCGTGCTCCAACTTCGTCTAGTTTCTCCTCTGTAAGCTCAAGAAATTTCACCCTTCGCGTCTTATCAAGAACAGACCCTGTTGACCTAAATTTGTTCACAAGTTTTCGAACACCGTCCAAAAACGCCAACTTCTCTATAAGAATTCGTAATGACGTAAGAGTCGTACCTAAAAATTCGTTGTTTTAAATTGTACGGATAGCGTGACATTATTAGACTGAAGAAAAGCACCAGTAATCAGGGTTGTTAAATGTCCAGGAACCCATAAATTCTAATGGGTTCCTCTGCTGGACCGGAACCTTTTTCTGGCATAATTTAAATTCGGTCCAAGTTGCGTATTGTTTCATGGAAAAAGGTTCCTGGACCGAATTTAAATTCAGCTGGAAAAAAGGTTCCTGGACCGTATTTAAATTCAGCCGGAAAAAAAGGTTCCTGGACCGTATTTAAATTCAGCCGGAAAAAAAGGTTCCTGGACCGAATTTAAATTCAGCCGGAAAAAAGGTTCCTGGACCGAATTTAAATTCAGCCGGAAAAAAGGTTCCTGGACCGTATTTAAATTCAGCCGGAAAAAAAGGTTCCTGGACCGTATTTAAATTCAGCCGGAAAAAAAGGTTCCTGGACCGAATTTAAATTCAGCCGGGAAAAAAGGTTCCTGGACCGAATTTAAATTCAGCCGGGAAAAAAGGTTCCTGGACCGAATTTAAATTCAGCCGGAAAAAGGGTTCCTGGACCGAATTTAAATTCAGCCGGAAAAAAAGGTTCCTGGACCGAATTTAAATTCAGCCGGAAAAAAAGGTTCCTGGACCGAATTTAAATTCAGCCGGAAAAAAGGTTCCTGGACCGCATTTAAATTCAGCCGGAAAAAGGTTCCTGGACCGTATTTAAATTCAGCCGGAAAAAAAGGTTCCTGGACCGAATTTAAATTCAGCCAAAAAAAAAGGTTCCTGGACCGAATTTAAATTCAGCCGGAAAAAAGGTTCCTGGACCGAATTTAAATTCAGCCGGAAAAAGGTTCCTGGACCGAATTTAAATTCAGCCGGAAAAAAAGGTTCCTGGACCGAATTTAAATTCAGCCGGAAAAAAGTCCCTGGACCGAATTTAAATTCAGCCAGAAAAAAGGTTCCTGGACCGAATTTAAATTCAGCCGGAAAAAAGGTTCCTGGACCGTATTTAAATTCAGCCGAAAAAAAAGGTTCCTGGACCGAATTTAAATTCAGCCGGAAAAAGTCCCTGGACCGAATTTAAATTCAGCCGGAAAAAGGTTCCTGGACCGAATTTAAATTCAGCCGGAAAAAGGTTCCTGGACCGAATTTAAATTCAGCTGGAAAAAAGGTTCCTGGACCGAATTTAAATTCAGCCGGAAAAAAGTCCCTGGACCGAATTTAAATTCAGCCGGAAAAAGGTTCCTGGACCGAATTTAAATTCAGCCGGAAAAAAGGTTCCTGGACCGAATTTAAATTCAGCTGGAAAAAGGTTCCTGGACCGTATTTAAATTCAGCCGGAAAAAAAGGTTCCTGGACCGAATTTAAATTCAGCCGGAAAAAAAGGTTCCTGGACCGAATTTAAATTCAGCCGGAAAAAAGGTTCCTGGACCGAATTTAAATTCAGCCGGAAAAAAGGTTCCTGGACCGAATTTAAATTCAGCCGGAAAAAAAGTCCCTGGACCGTATTTAAATTCAGCCGGAAAAAAAGGTTCCTGGACCGAATTTAAATTCAGCCGGAAAAAAGGTTCCTGGACCGTATTTAAATTCAGCCGAAAAAAAAGGTTCCTGGACCGTATTTAAATTCAGCCGGGAAAAAAGGTTCCTGGACCGAATTTAAATTCAGCCGGGAAAAAAGGTTCCTGGACCGAATTTAAATTCAGCCGGGAAAAAAGGTTCCTGGACCGAATTTAAATTCAGCCGGAAAAAAGGTTCCTGGACCGAATTTAAATTCAGCCGGAAAAAAAGGTTCCTGGACCGAATTTAAAATCAGCCGGAAAAAAGGTTCCTGGACCGAATTTAAATTCAGCCGGAAAAAAGGTTCCTGGACCGAATTAAAATTCAGCCGGAAAAAAGGTTCCTGGACCGAATTTAAATTCAGCTGGAAAAAGGTTCCTGGACCGTATTTAAATTCAGCCGGAAAAAAAGGTTCCTGGACCGAATTTAAATTCAGCCGGAAAAAAAGGTTCCTGGACCGAATTTAAATTCAGCCGGAAAAAAAGGTTCCTGGACCGAATTTAAATTCAGCCGGAAAAAAGGTTCCTGGATCGAATTTAAATTCAGCCGGAAAAAAAGTCCCTGGACCGTATTTAAATTCAGCCGGAAAAAAAGGTTCCTGGACCGAATTTAAATTCAGCCGGAAAAAAGTCCCTGGACCGAATTTAAATTCAGCCGGAAAAAGGTTCCTGGACCGAATTTAAATTCAGCCGGAAAAAAGGTTCCTGGACCGAATTTAAATTCAGCCGGAAAAAAGGTTCCTGGACCGAATTTAAATTCAGCAGGAAAAAAGGTTCCTGGACCGAATTTAAATTCAGCCGGAAAAAAGTCCCTGGACCGAATTTAAATTCAGCCGGAAAAAAGGTTCCTGGACCGAATTTAAATTCAGCCGGAAAAAAGGTTCCTGGACCGTATTTAAATTCAGCAGGAAAAAAGGTTCCTGGACCGAATTTAAATTCAGCCGGAAAAAGTCCCTGGACCGAATTTAAATTCAGCCGGAAAAAGGTTCCTGGACCGAATTTAAATTCAGCTGGAAAAAATGTTCCCGGACCGTATTTAAATTAATCCGGAAAGAAAGGCTCCTGGACCGAATTGAAATACCTTACAGATAAAAAGGTTCTTTACGGTCCAGAACCCATTTACGCTTGCTGATTTTCTCTCCTGGACCGGAATTGAATTTATTAAAAATTTCTGGACCTTTAACAACCCTGCCAGTAACACGTAAACTAAAACAAAACACTTGTTAATTCCTTAACACTTCACAAATACGTGCAAACTGGATACTGAAGCACTGACGCGCCGAGTTCCAAGGTCAGCGTACAACTGTGGGTCTAAATGCCGGCAGATGCGCTCTCACTGAGCGCACGCTACCCGCCGCTCCACGGCCAATTCAGCCGTGAAAGGCACTGTCGATAAATGTGTTCTTTAAAGTTTTAGAGTTGTTACATTAGGTGTTTTAATCAACCTTTCACAAGAATTTGAACCTAGGAGAGCTCTGGCTTCGTAGCACGTTACGCTAAGCCCCTCCCCCTTTTCGTCGTCGAGTAATTATATACTGCCCCATAAAACACACGCTTGCATAGTGACTGTACATATTTATGTTAAGTATAGGATCAATTATTGGTGACCCTCAAGTTTTTTCTACGTACCACGATGGTATGTCTGTCTGTCTGTGCACCTGAACCGAAGTAAAAAACTGACTTTCCGTTGTACCGTCACCGGCAATAAAAATGGGGACACCTCGATCAGCTACTTCTACCACCGCTGTAGAAAGAACTAAGCAACATAACGCATTGCAGGATAGCGAGTATTTCAGAATCTAGGTGGTCTTTGCCGGTGAGTGTACAATTTTGGGACAAGCAAATATAAGGCTAAAATAAGAAATTCACTTAAACAAAAAATAATTATAATGAAACCAAATGCACACAAAAGCAGTGTGTTCTGGTTTTAACTGAAGAGAAACGAACCGCTATGATTCTCTGTAGTGTGTTCAAGGTTCGAAGGAAAAACTTGGCTTTTCAACTCCTGAGCCCTGGTTTTAATATACTCATTTCCGACAAGGAAATCGCCGGGTTGAGGAAAATCAAGTCGATAAAACCCCGAGAAGGTCGTTGCACGTTTATTTCTGATCAGTTTCAGCCGCGAGGAATTTCTATGGTAACCGATTCTCCCTCCATAAATCCCTCTCCCACACTTCACACGCCATGAAGTCCGCCCGAAAGCGGCCATTGGAAAGTGTTAATACGCAATGGTGTGTGGAAGAGATCAGACTGCTCAGCGATTCTCAAAACTTGCCGGTAGAGGCGCTGGAGGTCAGGGATCTTGCTGCCAAGAACGACAAAGACAAAAAATATATTGATAATGTTTTCAAAAATATATATATTAATTTTGAACAGCGTCGCAATCAAGCAGCTAATCCAAGCAGTGGCGTCTCCTGACCCTGAACTTAAGGCGTTGGCAAAGAAGGAATGTTAACCCCTCCCCGTCTCATTTCTGGGAACCAATATTACAAATTTTCTCCTAACATTTTTGGTGTAAATTTAGCAATATTTAGAAAAACATTAAATTACATAAATTATTTTAAATGAAGTAAATACATCATTTAAAATATTAATATATTTGAAGGGTAAGGACAAGCAAGGACTACCAAGGAACAGTTTAAACGAGAAAATTAATGTTCAATACTTCGCCATACAATTAGTTTTTAAAGTAAGAGTTTCAATGATCTTAACGTATGTGGGCATTTCTAATTCCAGTGGGGGAGAAATTCTAGTAACTTGGAATATTGTATGTATTATATTTAACAACCCACTTTGGCTAAAAGTTTGCAACCAGAGGGGTTGGTAGAACTCCCATCACCCCCTACAAAATACACCCTGGCCATAAGAATGACCCGGACCGTCTGTCTGACAACCACTGAGCGCTGTGCCGCGTTCGAAAACTGCCGGGCGCTCGAAACTGACAAAGAAAAACGCTCAAAATCGTAATTTATAAAAGTACAGATATTTCTTCTTTATTTCATTTTCCTTTGGGCGTTGACACACGACTTACACACCCAGAGAAATCGCCACTGAATACAAGATAACAGTTTGAAAAGAAATTTCAAGAATTGTACTTTTATAAATATTGATATTTTTGTACCACACATAATACACGATAGACTGCACGATTTCAAACCTCCCAACAAATCCATCTGTGGCAACGACGTGGTTGTCACAAAAATTTTCCTTACCTGTCCAGAAGAAAAACAGCATTTTAATACAGAATTACTTTCAAAACACAGGCATACTAATAATAGTAATTATAATAATAATTTCGTTGAAAATTCGATGCCAGCGCCACAGAGGTTCTCTCATCTTGGTAACCCCCCATTAAATGTACCCTATCTGTGATTAAGCTTTACGAATTGATGAATTCACGATTACGTTGCATTAACATTTGCATTGGACGATTCCCTATCAAATAATTCTGCTTTTCCTCACGTCTTTAATAATTATTCCAGCGTTAGCCTATGAACAGTATGTAATTACGATATTGATTTTGTTAACTTGCATTGCATAACATTTTAAACGCATTGCATTACATAAAATAGTGTTCGGCTACCCATTTACGCTCTTTCACACTCCAGTGATTATATTTTCATTTTCCAAACATGAATGTGATGTTGGATAATTCGAACAATGCTTTGTTCATACAGAATAATATCGTTCCTGCTGTTACGCTAGATGTTCAATTGTTCGTTCATTCGGGTTCACTCCTCAGCGCCATCTGCCATCTAGTGTTTACTTAAAGCTCTTTGGATTGCGTATACCATTGACATAAAGCAGGCGAATCTTAACGTTATAGTTCTTGTATGCAAAAATCTAACCAACTTTTGCCAAGAATATGGCAAAATGGTAGAAAGAGCTATAACCGTGTGGAAATATACTTCCTTTCTGCCTATAAACGACCTCATTGCGATTGTTAGCTGATGCTATTATGTCAGAGATAAAGAGTCGAAGGCAATTACATAAAAATAGTTTTATCGCTCGTGATTACATCTTGCAATTTTTGTTTAAAAAGTAAACAGTTTAATCATGTCCTCTTTTTTCACACAATTGGGTTCTTAATGTGACAATGAATGACTTTTTCTCGTCAAGAGCATTCGATAAAATTCGGCTCCGCTCAACAAAATTGTAAGTATTCACTTAAAATCTTACCAAAAAAGAGGTAAAAAAAATTGCCTTTTTTCATGAGTAAAGTTCAACTTAGACGAGGGGAAGGGGAGAATAGGAAAGTTATAAACAAATCGGAGCTGGATAAAACTATGATAGTCGAAATGGTTTATTTTGCATTCTTCAGCTCTCGTAGCTTTTCAAACCAGACTCTTAATACGTGTCTCGGTAGTATTCCTATCTGGAAGCAAAGAATCATCACCAGTATTCGCAGCTAAGCAACTAATGAAACTGTTTTTTAATGTAATTATTAGTTAAAAGTTACACAAGGAGGTGTTTGGGATATGCTCACGGCCCGACTGGCACAAAGTATGGACCAGGTCCTGTTAGAAACGACTGCAGAAATACTAAACGCACGCACGCACACGTTCTGTTGCCAGAGAAGACAACCGTGGCCTTCGGCGATTCAAAGAAACTATGGAAGACATGAGTTAGAGAACCCTGACCACGTAAGCCTCGGAGAAATTACCATATCTTTTGACCATCTCCGGCGCATAGAGTATCCACCAGCAGGAAGAACCTTTACAAAACACGGGCCGATTGTCATCGCCTCGGTCGCATTTGCAATTCAAAGAAACTCACAGAGAAAGAAGCCTTTTAAGAACACAGAATAGCATGTACGACAAGTGTCTGGCTGGGAACCGCACAGGTGGCGCGCGGGTTGCCTGTAAATAAACACTCGATCAACAGGCACTTGAACGTAAAGCACAGACTATCACCTTGGTCAGAATTACGGTGGAACAGTGTCGAAAATTTATTTGCTTCTTGGGCAACAATTATATAATCTGTGGTACGAACAGTCCATAGATTATTATATTATTCTTCCATGACGTTGTTTCGGCAGAAGTCTCACAATTATTCCATCGCTATAGGTGTGTTTCACCTAGTTCACAAATCGTTGCACTGTCGCTTCGAGCAGCCATGATTGAGGCCAGTCCTTGCAAGAATACGAATTCAAGTGGGCAGGCGGGAGATACTAATACAACATTCGTGATTTAAAACAAGGTGCATTTGGTGCAGATGTAATGAACGCTACGTGATGGATATTTCCTTCCAAACGACAAATAAAATTGACCGCAAACGTGCGCATCCTGACGTCACATGAAGCAGGAATATAATTACCGCATTAATTTTGTTAATTTTCATTAATATTTTATGCAGTGATATTAAATCTTCCTCCACACTCGAGTAACTAAATATTTATTTTCTTATGGTGTTGCACAATTTCAAACAATTACTATTGTTACTATATATAATGTGTGGTTCCTACTGCAAGAAGTAGTGTTTCCAATTGGTCCTAACAAACTCCTAACCCTTAGTTTTCTTACATTAGGATGTTTAATTGTTCGTTCATCCGGTTCTTTCAGCCAATCAGAACAATCAACGCCTTTTGTTAATGTACTAGTTATTTATAAGATCTTTGGGAAACAGCTTTCACAGTTGAGAATATATAACAATGCAAATGAAAGAATAGTAGGTCACTATACTGCTGTTTGCAGAAGGGGATTAATTGTAGGACACGTGATCATTATTGTACGAGAGGATATTATATAATCTGTGAACTTGCAGGAGCGATGATGATGTATGAAAGAAAAAGACAATTGAGTGGAGGTAATTATGATGAAACTGATGAAGGGACCCTCATTAAGAACAACCATGCTTTGATATTACATAAATATCCTGGGTCTAGTGATAAAAGCCTCTTAACTCAAACAAAACTGAACAGACCCATAACAAGAAAATATCTCTGTTAAAAACTTCCTTAGTCAATTTGTAAAATTAATTAATTCATTCATTATTTAACAAGATCTAAAACTGTACTGTCTATGAATACTAAAATTTCCTTACATAGGTTAAAAGCTGAGACTATAGAGAGTCCCTCAGCACACAGAAGGACAAGCACAGGAACACACGACCCCAGCAAGGATTATCGTAGACGAGGCACCAGAGCAGAGCCTCGATGTCCTGCAAAAGAGCGGTGACCAGGGTGTACTACGGGGAAGTGAGGTTGACTTCTTGGTGCCTGCCTGATCCTTTACACCCCTGTTCAAGACTTGAAACTAACGATTTATTTTACGTAGCTTGAGACGGGACTGTGCCAATTCTCGCCTCGTACAGTGGGATCCATGAGTATTACCGAGCAAATTGTCCATCACAATGTTCGTGAACTTTATCTGACCCAATAAGAGCTTCAAGAATTAAAAGAAAGCTCAAAACAAACTGTTGACAACTTCTGCAACAGCATACATAAAATCCATCGCTTAAAAACACATAGGAAGTAAGAGAAAATTGAATGAAACTAGTCGTGGACAATTTGCACGGTAATACTCATGGATCCCACTGTACCATCCTCCATAATTACCACCACCACGACTTACCCTTGACTAATCTTTCCTTCAGATTAGGAAGGAGGTGGCAATCGAGGAAAATTACAGGCGCTGCTTCAGAGGACGCTCCTCCCCCCCCCCTCCATGCACCCACGCTCTTCATGACTTGCAAATGAAGACGGGGGACTTAGGGAAGTCCGTCGGACAGAACTAATGAAATTCCATGGAAGAGCAGGGCTTTCCTTTAAAGGTTGCTTCCAGTTCGACAAGGCTAAAAGCACAATGTGGCTGCTCAGTCAACATGTAGCGAAAGTTTGAAGATTCACTTGACTTTCCGATGTTGGTAATTCTTCAAAGATGGTTACCCTTTCCGAACGACCAACCTTCGTATATTCTCACCGGATGCTTCACAATTCTCTGTTGCTGTTGTAGCTGAAAAGGGAGGCAAGAATGACTTTACGAATATTTTATTGTGTGTCTGTATACTGATGTTTATCGGAAATTGTACATATTTTTAGCTGCTTTTTACAAGGACGTATTTTAGGAGAGGTCGCCTCAAAGACTTACCAATTTCTACAATCAAATAATGAAAATATACTTGTTTAGCATTTATTCTACAATCGAGGGTCTTTATTTCCTCTGAACTTATTCGAATGCAAGGATTAGATTAGGATCGTTCGGCTTTGAATGACCAAAGAAGATTTATGCACACTACTACTACATAAAATATTAATCAGGAACTTTACTTTACGCCAACTGAACCTAACATTATTTTTCTTATTCAATAGATATTCAATAGCTCAGTCGTTAGGGCGTCTGACTACCATGCGAGAGATCCGGGTTCGATCCCCGGCGGGAAAAAACCGGGACTTCTTCAACCAGTTCAAGCGGCTTCGGCGCCCACCCAGCGTCGCATAAAGTGGGTACCTGGAGGAAACTCTTGGGGGTAAAGGCGGCCAGGGGCCTGGTGCTGATCACATCACCCCCAGTTCGGCCGAGATCAAGAAAGTGCGGGGCCCTAACCCGATACGCCTTCATGGCGTGGTGCAAAGCACAGGGGAGCACATTACTTTTTATCTATTTGACATTAATTTCCTTGCCAGGGTAGGCCTACTTGCTTTTATACAAATTCTGGCGATCTTAATTACACGTAAATCAGATAATAAATACATACTGATATCTATTCTTACCTATTCTTGTAACAATACAGTATTAAAATAATTAATTTACATATTATAAATATACGTATACATTATACCGTGCGTTCATTTCGATCTTCAGCCGAGAGATCGGGAGAACCGTGGCGGGCGACGCTGACGGAGATGCCGACGTTTGCTGCCTGTAATGCCCGCTTATTTTTATGGACATATGCAGACATTTATATAAATATTGCAAAACGAGCACTAACCTGTATTATAAGAGTACGGTTTTAATTTTAGTAGCTTAGTGGCTGTATGTGCTGATGATTTTGACACGCCCATCTCCTGTGAAGCACGTGAACTTTGCGGCTGGCATTCCAATCGTCTCACTGACACAACACACATACACACTGCAATAACACAAACAAGTAACGGCAAGTAACCAAGAATAACACTCTTGCGGACAGTACGAAATTAACACGCTCTTGGTTTACATCTGCTCGCCACTATATTCACAGCTCTTGTCTTCAACCAGTCGCGAAGGAACAAAGAACTCGAGCTCGGAGATTTCGGATTGCAAGGAAGCTCACGAAAACCATTGACATTTAACGGTTTCGTCTGCAGCGTAATCTTGATACAGTGTTGCACATTCGAAACCTCCAAACGATCCCCGTCGACACAAAACTCTTTTAAAGATATAGACTTACTGTGGCTCTTAACATCTTTTCTATAGCGTATTTATTTGTGTATATAAGAGCAGAACTTCCTGCAGAAGAACTTTTGCGTATTATAACACAGGTTAGTGCTCGTTATGCAATATTTATATAAATGTCTGCGTATGTCCATAAAAATTAGCGGGCATTACAGGCCGCAAATGTCGGCATCTCCGTCAGCGTCGCCCGCCACGCTTCTCCCGATCTCTCGGCTGAAGATCGAAACGAACGCACGGTATTAAAGTATTAAACATTTATATTATTATTACTATTTCTGAGAGACTAGGTTCGAACCACGTGGTGCCTGGGTTTTGTTTTCAACTCTAATCTGGTTCTCATCTAGTTTTTCTAACCGTGACTTGGTCTCGTTTGGTTTGTCTGTTCTTGTGATCCGTGCTCACACAGGGACTCGTCGATAACTAGACAACGTTAGCCACTGCACAATCGCCTTCAGGAGGAGGGGGAGGGCGGGGGGGGTCGGTGACTGGAAAAAAAAAAGTTTTGAAGCTCAAACTTGGCGACAGTTTCTCTGGAGCGTGGTTCTTGCTCACCCAGCTGCCCTCTCTTTGGAAGCGTTCCTGGAGGGTTCTGCCACCGGGAAATCCGAGGCTGCAACCAACGACCTCTCGTGGATTCTCGGAAACCACGGAAGTCCGCTCCAGCTGCGAAGAAAGGGGGGCGAGGGGGTATCGATGTCCACCGGAAGTTTCCTCTCCGGGAGCCTCCATCTAATTAACGCCTTTGAGAGGGAGGGGGAGGGGGGATGCGGCCAACCCCCTTCGCCCCTTCCGCCTACTCGCCGTCGGTTCCTTAATTAATTACGAGGCGTAATGAGTCCCGGGAGATCCCGTTCATTCGCTCGTCCGATCGCACTTGAATCGGAGGAGCGGCGCGTACACATGCATTGATGAATTCGGAGTGGTGGGGGGTTTAGCTTGTACATCTTGGGCGGAATGAAAACCTGTTTGTCTCTTTGAGATCGGTTTTAAGTCCACTTTTATGCACATATAGGCTAATTGGGACTGGACCTACAGTTTAAAGTGGGATCCGAACCACTATGTGACTCCACCGGGGAAGTGAAGTGGTATTTATAAATATTATTAAGTAAATTGTCTCTTACCATGTTCTTTTCTTACGCAATGAACTGAAACAAAACACTAACGAAGCAGGTCACCTCTGCAGTTGCCCAAGAAAAATTCTATTCCTTAAAATGCAAGATGTGGGAGAAAATGAATGAGAAGAGTGATGGACAATTTGTCTTGCAGAAGGCCTATTTACGCATCCTTCCGCACAAAAACCACAGACCGTTCAGTGGCGCCGCCAACGACGAAGAGTGAAAGCAAACTTCATGAAAACAACAAGACGAGGCAGGTTACAATACCTCATACTGCCTAGGATAAAGATTTATCTTGTGAACGACTGCAGTTGTTCGTCGAAATCAATTTATTAAAAAAAAACATTGATAAAGTGTTTACTTTTATTTAACGACACTTTATTCTCTTGTACGGTTGCGTGCCGTTTGTCGAGTTGCAGCAATGAACACGTGTGTAAGTTTCACAGTTCGTGAAGAGAACAGAACTAAATGTCATCTTTCTAAGAGAGACATTACTTATTCCATATTTTTACAGTTCTCGAGTATTTATTTCTCGGTTCTCCAGCAATATTTCAGTTACTCTCAGTGATGGTTGGCGTTGGGCTGGCAAAAAGCGAGGCAGACGAATTTTAAGACGCATAACTTAAAAGACTTGGCAAAGTTCACTTTCCTAAATCTTTCGAAGCACAGAAAGAATGCGTGATGGTTCTTTTATGCCTTCTTTCATTAAACAAACACGGCTTTGCTCTTGCTTGCGATAAATCAAGGAAGGACATTAGGAGAAACTGTGGATGGAAAAAGTCTGAGGGTTTAACTGTTTCGAGGCGCTAGTTGGGCGGAAGTTTCATATTTTCGCATAATTCATCGTTTGGCACAAACTGTTGTGGAGTAGGCCTACTCTTCCCTCCTTTATTACCTAGATTTTAAAATTCCAAATTATTAATGTAGTCTGGTAATTAGCAACTGGCAGAGGGGGATATGTTACAACAATATGCCGGCTTGACACGCCTTAGGCTATATTGCGAATCTCTACTCGCTGATCAACAGAATTCTTGTTGGGAAACCTAATGGTGAGAGACCTGTTGGAAGGCCAAGACGAAGATGGAGGGATATCATTGAGATGGACCTAAAGGAATTCGGTAAGGATGGACAAAATTGGATTGATCTTGCCAAGGATAGGGACAGGCAAGGCTTGTGTTGCTGTATAAACCTTAGGGTTTAAGAAGGTTAGAGAGTTAGTTATTCGTTGATCTTGTTCTAATCTACTTGTTTACAATTGAATATTTTCGCCTAATTTCTTGCAAAGTTTCGTGTCCACCGTGGAGCTGAATTATTTGTTCATGATGTCAAATCAAATAAGGAGAAATAACATTGAAAAATCTAGTCAAACATTATAAACTTAACTACTGTTACAAGTGTTTCGAATCTTTTTTGGTGGAATGTTCCAGTCGGCGTACCCATGAATGTCATATACTTTGCCATCTCTAAATCACATTTGGCGTTTATTTACTTGAATAAATGTTGCATTAAATGTTGGCGATTATAACCCTTGAGCACGCCACTGCTCCTAACATGTGCTCTAAATTGAGAATAATAACTGTAGAAACGTCCTCGAACTCGGTGTGATTCACCTTTGACGGTTCGGAAGTCCAACCTGTCAGCAACCGTTAGTGTTCCAACCAAGCGAAGCTTCCCAAATAAACAGAAGACCCAGCACGGCTTTCGGGAGGTATTTTTGGAGCCTATTGTGTTTGTTCGTCACAGGGAGCCTCACACGGAACAGAAAGGGAAAAGATGTTTTCTTTACAGCGCTCTAAAAATGTTAATATTAACTTGAAGGGGAGACAAAGTCTTCCACCAGCCCACGCGTGGAAATTCTTCCGTTCAGATGGTAGCGTACTCTCGCGACTTCGACATTCAGGACAAATGTTCCGCTAGAGGCGTGCTGGTCATTCGGGGCAACGGGCCTACTTGAACTTGTTATGTAGCAGAGTATAAGTACAGATAACCCATATATGTAATAACCCGCTGGTCAACAGACCGTGAGGGCCATTGCCTTGCCTACCTACCGACTACCGGTCTCGCTCCCACCTGCCAAGTTGGGAGATCGTCCCATCAGTTACGGTGTGACGTGTGGTCAGCACGTCGAACCCTCAGTCATCGTTGTACTTTTCCCCCATACGAAGGCGGAAATCTCAGGAGAAAAGTTGTTACGCTTCCCTCAGGAGACTCGAACCAGCGCGCGTCCCGTAGCCCGAACACAAAGCCTGACGCCTTGTGGAGATTTCACACCGAAGAGAACGCGACGTGTCGCTTGAGGATTTCACCAATCGAATGCAGTCCTGTCCGGGCTGTCATGCCGCTACGGCGCGAGACGTTTCTGTTTATTGACTCGTTCCCAAGAGACACGTGTGGCGCGTCGCTTCAGTCTTTTAATCCTTAGACTACACGGCCACAGCGCGGGACATTTGATACAGATACTACACAGAATTTATAGAAAATTAATGAATTCCCTCTGGAGGTGAGGACTGCAACGAACTCAAGCGTCAACCTTACTTACACGTAGTACAACCTAGGCTCATTTTGCAGAATAGCAAGGCTCTGGCGTCTGGTTCCTCGGCCAATAAAATCACCCTCTTTGAGACTCGTGCTGTGTCGTCTATATGCGTTCATCATCATCCATCTATCCATCTCATCGTCTCCATGGTCGCTATTAGTCACAAGTGGCAGAAGAGCGACGTACAATAAACTAAATCAAATAATATCTCATAAGATGAATAAGTTCCATGTGATTTTCTATTTTTCTTCGCAGAAAAAAATTAGTGTTGCCCACGGGACGAGACGGAACAGGCTTTTAAAAATTCGAGACGAGATTGACCATGTGTCATAAGACAAACGAATATTTTCGAGACGAGACAGCATTTCCACAAGACGAGACAGGCCAAAGTCTCGTCTCGTGGGCAACACTAAAAAAAATTATGATGCTGAAAATGTCCGATATTTACTAATTTTTCTTCAAATTCTTCCCCGACGCCCGGCATAACCCTCAAATATAGGGAATGTCTGGATACTTCACGGCAAATCAGTGTTGCAAACTTATTATATCGGTTTCGCTTTCATTCCACACAACAACACATAATTATAACAGTATAATGTAATCACAGCTGAATGAAATAAGGCAAGTTTCATTCCTCTGCAGCACGTAACCCTGTAAACCTTCAATGTTATGTGTCACCGTAAAATTTACAATATTATACAGTAAAAATTTGAAAATCTTTTAATTTACAAAAACGGGACACAGCTCCTCTCTCTTCCCCTTGTGAGCCCTGCAGCTACAAGGGCATTCTTATCTCGGTCAAGCTGCACTAATGCCCTAAATTCGGGAACAAATAACCTAGGATCGCCCTGTATATACAATTAGGACGAGTAAAATCTCAGAATGTGGTGGCGTAGGCGCTTTCAACCCGACGTTGTTTTGAGTAAAGATGCGCTTGGCAAATATCAGGCGGTCGTCTGTTTGAAAGCTCTCGGCATGGAAGGGGGAGGGGAGGGGGGTGGAGATGGATTTGCTCCGAGCGTGTGGGAATCGGGAAAAGAAGGAACACAAAATAGATTCCATCGAGATTACCGCCTGGCTACCTGCCAATCCACCCCTCGCACAGTTTTCTCCTTTTTTAAAAGATAAACGACGCGATTTGAATCGAATTTGTCTCCTGAGAAATGTTAACCACTTCTTCGAAGTCGGGAATGCGTACTGACATTTACGATTCTCATAAGAACGCGGTTATTTCAACCACGCTCTGACAGGTGTAATAAAATAGGGTTACCTGGCAATCGTGAAAGAAGAAAAAGAAGAGGAGATGGAAAGTGAATGTTTCCAGGAAAAGAGGAAATCAATTGAAGAGGGGCATCTTGTTCTACACGGGTATCAGCATCATGTATATACGAGGGTTGTCCGAAAAGTAAGGAGAAACTGGCCTAAAAACGAATTAATGTTTTATCAATACAACGATATCAATTTGATAAATACAAAATACAAATTAACGTAATATAAATATTTTGGGCATTTGTTATGTGAATTTATAACTTAAAGAAACAATAAATTAAGAAATATATTTATACAGAGACGAATTTGTATTTTCGTCGTTCTTCAGTTTCTTTTAAGTAATCGCAACAATGGTCATGAGTGAACAGATGAAATTAACCATTTACAAAAGATATTAACTTGGATTTAGCTATATGCGAGCTTCGCTTTGGTAATTGTACAGTGGGATTCACTAGTATTGCAAATTGTCCATGACTATTTTCATTATTTTTTTTCTTACATCCTGTGCTTTTAAGCAATGGATTTTTATGTATGCTGGTGCAGAAGTTGTCAACAACTTGTTTTGAGTTTTCTTTTAATTCTTGAAGCTCTTATTGGGTCAAATAAAGTGCACGAACATGGTGATGGACAATTTGCACGGTAATACTCATGGATCCCACTGTACAGAGTGGTCCGTGACTGAGTCGACGCGCACGGGCGGAGTTTGAGCTTTTGCTTTGGGAGGGCCAGACTCTGGGAGAAGCATATGATGTACCTGAGGGTTATTGAATATCCTTAGTTTACTGGTATAAGGGGTTCGGAGGCCTTCCCCCGGAAATTAAAAAAAAAACCACTTAGTTTTAGGCCTTTTAGATTTGAAAATGTTAAATTTCCTCGCTTAAGTAAACAAATATTAATTAGTATATTGGTTGTCAGTTTTAAAAGAAGCAAAACAGTTATTGCATTTTGCATTTCCTTAAATTTGTATTGATACAATACCCGTATTACTTTTTAAAAAAAGTTACAGTACAATAGTAAGCTTCAGAAAGTTTAGAAAAATTAAATTGAAAAGTTATTTTGATGCCCCAGCAGTAACTGTTGACTCAACACAAAGTCATTTTACGTTTCTCTTCCTTCAAACTGTACACATCAATCAAATCGTCTAAGACCCGCTATTGCGAAGCAATTACCGCACATGCCAACATGCCAAACGTCAAGATTTGGGGTATGGCTTCATAACAAAAATGTAGTAACCGACTTTAATTATGTGTTATGTGGAGGGGCCCTCCTGGCCCCTCCAGAACTCCGCCTATGTAGACGCGTCACTCTGTGGATTCAATGTTCGTTTATTTCGTTTCATTTAAGACTATTTTAACTAGTTGTGTTATTATAATAAGTTCAATATCTTCATTTTCTCAAGCCAATACAAATTGACAGTTTAAATTATGGTTCCTTTAACGTATCTCTGCGTTGAAATACTTCTCACGATTCAAAGAATTTGAGGTTAAGAAATCACGTTGCGAAATACTGAAGCACCATACATACACACGGCTGTATTTATAGGAAAATCATGGGAGGGGTTCGTCTTTAAGTAGTCCGAAGGTAGTAAAATTTAAATATCTGTAATATTAATAGTAACTATTGATTGTGGATCTTATGCACTAATGGTAAGCTGGTTAACATTTACATTATCATTGTCTTTAAGCAATTTAGAATTAATATTTCTTAATATCTCACTGCGAATATTTACGTGCACCAATTATATTAACAATTACAATATTATTTTTCATTATGCAAACTCATGTACACATAAAGTGGCACTATAGGGTTTATCAGATGAAGTGTGTGTCACTTTATCAGAACAAGAGTCATTTAAATTTTTATTCTCGAAATTTCCAAATTGCATGTCAAAATATATTTGTGTGTTAACTTACTTGAAAATTTATACCCCTTATTGTCACTTTCCAGTTTATTTCCAACATAACGAATGCTGATAGTTATTCTTAAGATAGGAATAAAATAAAATCATTGTGAATGAAGAATATGACAATTATGTCTGTGGACCACATCTGAACTATAGTTTCAAAAATGTTTAAAATATTATAGTGACTTGATCCAATGTTGGTGCGACTGTTCAATTAGTGCAAAATATTTATTAAACCAATGGGAAAGGGGTTTGGACCCCATACTCCCCCTCCCCTGCATACGGATATCTTCTTATAAAAAATACACTTTTTCTAATCGATTTTTCTTCTATATTTTAGTCTATGAGCTTGGCAGACAGCCTAGTTAGTGTAGAATAGACGCTCTTTGTATTTCATCAAAGGTCAAAACAGACGAGACCTTACGAAATAATAGAAACCACGGTTCCCGTGTCGTCCTTGTATCCGGTTCATACCGGCATTTTAACTCTAGGTCTAGAGCAATGAATGAATATTCAGTTTAGTCGAAACGGAAGTGACCTGGTTGTAGGTCGCAGAAGGGTGAACGCGCGTGGAAAAGCAAAAGATCCCAGACTAAGGTCATTCTCTTGCAGTTCAAGGACACCCGAGACCGTCCGCCAGTTCCGCATGCTTTGCTTTCCCTACCTTCCCAGCAGCCAGGCACCGGTGCCCAGATGTTGCCATATTAGGATATCCGTACGGTGCTTCCCTCCGGCGGTCACTGATGTAACTATCTGCACCGCAGGCTTCGGAGGCCCTTCACACCTAGTTGTGACGTCACCGCCAACTCTTACATAAATCAATAAAGGGGCGAATCGTACGGCAGGGACACGAACTACGTGTGCTCCGATACGAAGGCAGCGCCTACAGATGCTCAATGAACGAAATGTTCTTGCACTCCTTGCGGTGGTAGAACGAAATACAAAGCAGTCTTCAGATTTCCTTGCCAAACTGAATACGAATCAACCAGATATTCGACAGGAAAGTCCAACCAAAGCAGGTACAGTATATAAAGTGGAGAAAAATTACGGGAAAGGTAGGAATTGGTAGGTTAAAACAAAAAATCTGCACTCCCACAAACGTCACCAAATGGAGGATCCAGGAATACTTTTGAGCAGGGCTGCCATATTTCTGCTTCACAAATACACGAGAAACACGAACACGAACATTAAAAAAAAACAAAAAAAAAAAACTATTATACGCTGACATATAACAATGATATTGTTTCATATATTCCAGCCAGCACACATTACATTTTAGATTCAAACGAGTTGTACCTTTCACAGGGCATAAAACCAAATTGGCTTGTAATGATCAGACTAACTTGTTAAAACCCAGAAGCGTCTGTGATTGTACGATAATACAGGATATACCGTAAAAACAGGACGGCTGGCAATCCGACATTTGAGAGGTTGTTTTTATAGATTAACTCACCCAGCACAGAATCTATTCTCCTGTTACTTCACGTCTTGCCTACTGCTTTAAAAGAACACCAAATTACGACTAATTACTTTCCCGCTAATATCTGTCAACAACTCGTTGCGGAACCTCCGAAAGTTTTGTTCCATTACTCGTATTGTGAGCTAAAGCTTTTGCCGGATCTCGCATTATATGTTATTTTGTAAATTTATGAATAATGGGTTCAAAAGGAATATCAGAACTCGGCTGTGCTAAACCTTCACTAATGATATTTAAAAAGCATGGAAACATTTTAAAATATTTCGAATATAATATGTAGAAAAGTACACAAGCTATCCAAAAAAGTGTAATTTTCAATAAGTTGTTTTACAAAATGATAGATTTAGCGCCTACTATTCGTCAGTGGGATGCACAAGCATTGTTGGGCAAATTGTCCATAACTATTTAACATTTTCTTTTGTGTCCTACGTTTTTAACTAATATACGTTTACTTATATTAGAGCAGATGTCAGCAGATTGTCTGATGTTTTATTTCAATTCTTGAAACTCGTATAGCGTAAAACGAAGAAATAAACACTGTGATGGACAATTTACTTGCTAATACTTGTGCATACAAGTGTTATCGGGCTATCTGGGGAAGGTCCATAACGGTTCGGATACCACTGTAAACTGTAGGTCCAGTCCCGATTAACCGATCCATGCATAAAGTGGACTTAAAAATACACACTCGGGTACGTAGCCTCGGCAATCTTACGAACTACCAGTAATGGATCTATCAATGTTTCAGGTTTTAGAAGCTTTAAAGAGCGTATGGGTGTGTTGTCCTGAAGGCGCGGTTCCTGTACCCTTTCATCCCTCGGTGAGGCTGGAAGCGTCCCAGCAGCCGCTTCCAGCGCCCGACCGGTTGGGTAGATCGAGACCGCCACCGAAAGGCAGACTTTTTTCGGGTTTCTAGTCCACCCCCTTACCCCCACCCCGCGTCCCCCTGCATCAAACCTGCCGGCTGCTGCAATAGTTCAAAATAGGCGTGGTTTATGCAGTACAGTAAGGTAATTGTGGATAATATTGAAAACACACTCAACATAATGAGTTTGTGTTTGTTACGTGTTTTCTCTCTCTCTCTCTCTCTCCCTCTCTCCAAGAAGCCAGATCTACACAAATAACAATAGACGCACAATAAAAGTAGAACACATGCAAGACAAATATAACTATGAAACCTAAACGATATACGATTAATAGGAAGCAAAAACTAAACGAAAACTTATACATAATAACTCTATTTTAACTATTTTGTAATTTTTTGACTGCTAGGGGATTGTGTTCCTCGATTCCCTTTCACTTCGTCCGAAGAACTCTGTAGAGAGATTTCTGGAGTCAATATACCTATTATGACGTCACATGTTTACATTAGATTTAAGCATATAATAGCACGATACAATCATGCGATTTGAAGTCTTATTATTTATGAAATAGTCGAGCATTTTGAGTATACGTACGAGTTATGTGTACGGACACAAAATATTTAGAAATGTTATGTTTTCTTCATTTTTCTCGGTACAGGCGGTATAATTAGTAAATGAACAAGAATTCATCTCTCTCGTTTTGGTAATATGTTTTACAATTGCACGAGCATACAATCAGAAATATGCGTGTGTCCACGTTGTAATAATTTTGCACTCAAAAAGACAAATATTACTGTAGAGATTATGCACAAAATCCCTGATTAAGCATTTTTATAATTGTGCAACACTTATCCAGCTTTTTCAATTTAATAGCGAATATAAAAATGGTTAAAAAACTCATGAAAGTTATGAATGGGTTCAATATCTATGGCTGTCGTTGGGGGTGGGGGGTGGAACGAAGTACGAGTAAATAAAATTCAGGTTTTAGCAAATTATGATTTCCAACGAAAGCGCTAAAATCTTTTTCAGAGTAAAAAACACCGTGGTTCATGTACTGAGGGAGAGAGTGCCTAAGGCTTTGAAGCACTAATTACGAAGGCGATCAATTTAATGACGTCGATTTGTGTACTTTGAAATAATCGTCCCACTCCCAACATCAATTGCTACTCCAAGTACCAAGATCACCGCTCGACCCTATGATCTACTAAAGGCAGAAAGATATAAACCATTGTGGCAGGCACAAAAGCCAAACGCTATTATCCCATACCTGAACATGCATGCATGACAATGCATTTCCCCACATCTATGTGAACAAGCTACATTATATATGTCATAGTCATTATCGTGCTTCACCTTGCATGCATGTGGATATCATGTGCAGACTATCCTCCATTTTCTTTATTCTCGCAAAGCTGATCTCTGAAATTGCAAGTTAAAAAAATAACAGTTCGGTAACAGTTAACATGGCAGCTGTTGACACGCGGATGAATATTCAAAGTGGGGCCAGATTTGCAATTTAAAACGAACGTCCCGGCTTATTTCCGCTTCGCGCCTGAATGGAGGAACCTGCTAATGTCCTCCCCTCTGGCGGCCGCTTCTGAAAACACAACACTCCGCCCCCGAGCGACATACTAGCTTCTTCATTACAGCAAAACTTTTTTTTTATGCACCTCACCTTTCATGCGCTCGAGTTCGCCTGCCAACCAACAAGTATCCACTTCCCGCAAGTTTTACACACAAGCGCCAACAACCAACAACAGAAGCCCGCAACCCTCCCGAAGAGATTTATTTAGTAGAAAGTTGCGATGGTCTGGCCCTGTTGCCTTCTGTCACCTAATTTTCTGAGCATCTTGTTTGAATGCCTATAAAATTATGTTCGAGTAGATGTAGCGAAGTACCCACAATTATGAAGATTATTTTACTGTTATATCCACAGGTGTCTGTAAAGATCTCTCTCATGAAATCCATGCATCTTCTGCAGTTGAAACATTCGAAAAACAGTTAAACACAACTCTTACTAAAAGAACTAGAAATTTGACTAGCGTGAACACAAGACGTGAAGCAGTGTGAGAATTTATTATTACAGCTATCAGGGGTGCCCACAGGGGGGTTTCATGATATCTACTATTTCTTATATAATTTCTACGTGTGTGGTAGTTTCATATTTGCGTATTTCTTTTTCTGGTAGGCAATTCTTGATTTCCCATTACAATTTTTTGCCTTTAAATACAATTGTGTATGCACTTTTTTTCCGAATCAGTTTAAATAGGGTCCAAGTTCCGTATTGAAATGAAACAATACGCAACTTGGATCGAATACGGACCTGACGATAAACAATTATCCACTTGTGAGCATGAAAGATTAATCCAGGTGCTGCCTGGGCGAAACGCAAACGCTGCAGTCACGTTACCCCTCATCATGTAGCCCCATTCTCTCGCGCGTGTTCCTTCACTTGGTTGTAGCAACACTACCAGTCCCTGTTGTAATAGCTATCTGCTGGGAACACAGCAGCCTCACGTTACCTCATAGACGGCTCCTATTGGCTGCGGTTCCTGGATCGGATGCCGGAGCAACATTTGACGGGTTTGCATTGATTTATGTATAGTAACTCTTCGACAAGGGAGTTTTTGAACCTGGCCCACGAGAGAACAACAATGTTATTATTTATTCCCTGTGCTACGCTTTCTACAACCGCAGTTTGACATTCCAATGTAAAACGTACTCGCGGACATTTTGAGAAGGCAACTTCTAATCGGTCAACTCTGGTTCAGGAATTGTAAATAAATTCAATCCCGGACTGGGAGAGAAAATCAGCAAACGTAAATGAGTTCCAGACAGTGTATAACCTTTTCATACTTAAAACATTTCAATTGGGTCCAGGAACCTTTTTTCATGATGAATTTAAATTCGGTCCAGGAACCTTTTATCAATGAAACAATACGGAACTTGGACCGAATTTAAATTGTGCGAGAAAAAAGGTTCCGGTCCTACAGCGGAACCCAATAGAAGTAATGGGTTCCTGGAACTTTAACAACACTGGTTAAAACACGATTCGTTCAATCGGTTAGTCTGCCATCTGCCGGAGGGTTCTAAGACAGAATATTGTAGAGTGGGATCCATGAGTATTACTGTGCAAATTATCCATAACTTTTCATTAATTTTTCTCTTCAATCCTGAGTGTTTTTAAGCGATGGATTTTTCTGTATGCTGGTGCACAAGTTGTCAACAACTTGCTTTTGAGTTTTCTTTCCATTCTTGAAGCTCTTCTTAGGTCAAATAAAGTGCACGAACATGGTGATGGACAATTTGCACGGTAATACTCATGGATCCCAATATCCCCGATATTTCAATCTTTTAGTAACGTATGGTAAAAGGTCCCACTTTTTCGATAAACCGTATATTGCTATCAATTTACAGTGGAATGCATAAATAATACCAGGCATATTATCTCTCTATTTTTTCTCATTCATGCTACATGTTTATGGAGTGGAATTTTACCGATGCCGAGGCTATAAAGTATTTTTAGGCGTTTCATTCAATCCTTGGAACATCGCATTGAGCAAAACGAAGTGAATGAAAATGACTATGGACAATTTGCATGTACCAAGAGGTGGCCGACCCTTGAAAATTCGGAGAAAGCCTAGAGTGTATAATGGAAGGATTGTAACACACTCCGCTGTACTGAGGTTTTGCGCAATTCTTAAGAAACTATTAATGAACAACAGACGTTGAATCGCACATAAGAAAGAAACAAAGAAAAAGGGCATTAAGACTCCATTGTTTCGTCAATCTGAAGGCCAGCTGTGGTCGTTTAGAACCCAGGAATACGAAGGACGTAGTGAAGAGCTTTTGAGCACATGGTCGTAAGCTTGGGTTTAAACCTCTCGACCTCACGAGTAATTTCTTCTGAATGAGAAGAGGCGTATTGGCATGTACAGGATGCCACGTGAACAACACGTCAAGGACTACACGTAATGCCAGCTATTCTGTCATCTGCTTCAATGATTGTAAACTCCTTAGAGGTGGGTATATCGAAAAGCAGCAACGATAAATTGAGATTTCTGTTGACACGGAGTCTCGAACTCTCGGTCTCGTAATTCGAGACGAGGCCGACACTTGTTTGGGTACTATACCCAATGTGAATTAGTTTTTTATGTATCAGTAATTTTATTACTACACTTATCTAATTATTCATAGTTTCCCGCACGCAACACAACGCTCATATTGCCATCTGTATGGTCCTGATACTCTAACTCCAAGGTCGTGGCGAGAATTTTAGATAATATATCGAAAATAATTATGAACTTTTAAAAAATGTCAATAATAACGTTCTTTCAACTCAAACAATCAATAAAAATTATTCGTGCACACTGATATATTAGTGCTGTAGCTTTGTAATGAAGAAATTCTGAGTTCGATTGCAGATGAAGTCACATTGCATAATGGTTCGAATCCCATTTTAAACTGTAGATCCAGTCATGGACGTCCGCAGGATTTTTCCAGGGAGGACCAAAATGGTATTTTTCCCGTGGGGGTCAAACGAGGCACATTTCCCCCCTTAATAGTATTGTACCCTCAAAAAAACATTGCTTCAGTTTGAAGTTATGTTCCTGCAACGCCCTTGCAATAATTAACATATATTACTGTGACTGAAATGAAATTATGTGTGTGAAATATGTACTTTTTGATCGACTTTTTTTCCACGAAGGGTGGTCTCTCCTTGCCCCCCCCCCTTTCCGGATGTCCATGGATCCAGTCCCGGTTAGCCTATCTAAGCATAAAGTGAACTTAAACTGCGACAATCAGTAAGGAAACCAAATCATTCAAAATACTGAACTATACTTCGTCATTTAAAAGTTACTTGTTTTCTGTCAGCGGTCCACTTCGCGGATTTATATTTCAGGGTTGAGGCTCGACAACATCTTCAGTGTGCTACAATTGTGCACACGGTCTAAGAGACAAAAATACGGCACGTTTGACAATGACATGCGTGTACGTAATGTGTTGAGAGCTTGGCATATTTTTGTCTCGTATCTTGTGCCGTTCCGATATCCAACCCTTGGCAGTTGGACCTCGTCTCAAAAAACGGATACAAACCAAGAAGAGAAATAATATTGAAACAAACTACACTATTAAGCCGCGTTTACACCGAATGTTACCAACAAATGTTATCAACTTTTTGTTACCAACGCGGTTAACAACAGATGTTAACAAATGTTGGTAACCAGAACACTAGTTTGACTTTACTTTTGTTAATAACTTTTGTTAACATTTTGGCTGCAAGATGTCGAATATGGAGGAAATTGTACTCGTTCCGGCAGCATGTGTCATTTTGGTGCAACAGAGGAGACCAAAAAGATTCTTATGACCTTCACTGCAGGCAACAGCTAATTATAGCAGAAGTGACCTCTTGGTTTTTGTCTTTAAATTGTGGACAAGTTTGGTCCCAAAGGACAGGCTTCTCTTCTCGCGGAACAATTCAACAAAGTTCAGCACTTGAACCTTTCACCACTCCATTTCACTCAAAAGATTTTCCATGATAAATAAATTACAAAACACAACACACGTCGCACGAAACAATGCTCTCGCATTCGCTTGCTGGCTGTCACTAGCGTGATGGTGGCGGGAGGGGAAGAGGGGGAATTGTTGCTAACATCGAAAAGGCTCTGCTAACATGTGTTGGTAACAAATGTTGCTAACATTCTTTGATCTTTACAGACTTCTTGTAGATAACAAAATTTATGTTGCTAACATGAGATGTTGATAACAGATTCACAAGCGTTTTTCGAAATGTTACCAACATTTGTCGGTAACATGTGTTAGCAACCTCGATGTAAACGCGGCTTTAGAAGTTACCGTAGTTAATATGGTGTTGTCTAGTGAAATGACGCGCTGTATTACAATTAATAATTAATATCAACATATTTACATAAAGATCAAATAATATAAAATACATACAACACTGGCTTTTGTAATTTTCTTCTCCTTTAAAAATTTAAACAGATGAAAATCGTGAATGCTAGTCAGCTCGCTGAATAGGGATTCTTTTAAATTCAATGTACGTATCCTCAATACTTTCTCAGCAATGTTTATTAAAATAATCAATTTGTGCAAGTGAAAGATATTTCCATGTTGTTATTTTGCGTATGATCAAGGATTTTATTTATTTTTCACAACGTCAACAATATATCAGAAATATAAAAAGCATGCCGAAAGTACGATTTGATTTAAGTTTGATTCTGAATACCCAACTCACTTTATAACGGTAGGTTAATCAGGAGAAATATAAACTACGAAAGAATGAAATAACAAGAATGACCATACAAACTTAACTTGTGTAAAGATCTTGGTGTAGGACTGAATCCATAAGACACGACAACAAATAATAATTAACAAATGAAAAGAAAAAAGAACCAGAAGAATAAAATATAAATGCAACATAGACGCCACCTCGCATCAACGACGCATCTTCACGTAGACTGGAAATAAATGCTGGCCTATGTGCAGTGGGATCCATGATATTACCGAGCAAATTGTCCACGACTATTTTAATTAATTTTTATCTTACATCCTGTGTGTTTTTAAGCGATGGATTTTTTGTATGCTGGTACAGTTGTCAAAAGCTTGTTTGGAGTTTTCTTTTAATTCTTGAAGCTCTTATTGGGTCAAATAAAGTGCACGAACGTGATGATGGACAATTTGCACGGTGATACTCATCGACCCCACTGTACCACTACAATTTTGAATAAACGTGAGTTGGGAGTGGATTTAAATTTCCAATACGAATAATTCCCGCATAATTCCTATAATTCAAGGGACAGTGGGCACCCTGCTATAGTCTACGATTCATCAAAGATCGTGAGAAAGAAACTTAAAGACTGCTACAGAACATCGTAGTAGGAAGTCATTAGGGACTTCAGCCGCTGCACGTACTCGTGAATCGTCGTTTGCTTCCAACGCTAAAACCTACAAATAACTACAGGCAGAAAGGTGCGTTATGCAACGCCCCCTACCAGTCTGTTTCTGAAGTCCACTAACAAGGCACGAATAAGCAGTTGGTCGCGGTGAGATTCTGTTAACACTGGCCAATAACATATTTTACGATAATGGGTCTTGTGCCACATCGTCGAGATGTGGCTGTTCCATTACCGTCTAGGACGTAAGAAGATAATTGTGTGGCGAAAATTGTTTTAAAATATGTCCAGTACGGGATGGATTCAAAAGGCAAGAAGTCTTGTGGAATTCCTTGAAATAAATTGCAAACTACTTCTAACAAGGATATCCGCTTTGATTTTTAAAATGTCAGATCATTTGCTAAAATTGCGTAGTATGAGATTTCCCTCTCGATTGCAATTGAATCCAAGTTTCTGCAATTATTTAGTTAGAATTTACACGACAGGTTGTTTACCCGCCATTGCCATATTAAAATCCAATATGGCGGTCAACGCAGGGTCATCAAAATTTGGGTCTTCTGCGTTTTCAGATTACAAATTATACACTAACCACAAATAAATGAATATGTACTTTACCAGAAGTTAATTATTTTAAAACTCTCCTAGCTCACTAAATGCAGCCAAAGGTGATGGCAAATACAAATATTATAATTTATATTTACGTATATTCTCAGTGTTAGAGCATGTTGAGTGTTTTGTTCATGATCGATCGATTGATTGATTTGGTGTTTTAAGTCCACTTTGTGCACAGTAAGGCTAATTGGGACTGGACCTACAGTTTAAAGTGGGATCCAAACGGCTATATGCCTCCACCGGGTATCGAACGACCCCTTGATTACAAGACGACGACGCTACCACTGCGCCATGGGGAGAGGCTTGTTCATGATCGAGTACAGCGAGATGCATAAATATTACATGGCAAATTATCCATCACTACTTTAATTAATTTTGTCTGCCCTGCATGAGTTTATGGAATTGTCTCATGTCCTTGTGCGGAGATTGGCAATTGTTTCGTTATAGTTTGTTGTTGAATTGAGGAAAACGATGCGTTGGATAATTTGCCTGAAAATATTTATGCTTTTCCCCACACGACTAACCTAATGATACGAAAGAGCAGGTTTAAATACAGATACAAGAAAAGGAAGTGCCCCTGACCGCATTCTCAGCTAATATTTACAAGTGACATCACAGTCTTGGGTGAATACCCTGAAGTGAAGCTGTTATGCACGCCATGTCACTGAACTGCAAGTTTTATTGTGCAACAGTTTACCACCCTCGCACTTCCGCTACAACTTTATTTTCTAACTGCAATAACTCTGTTCACAGAGCTTAATGGATTTTGAATTTGACTCCAACGGCCGCTACTAGAACAGTTATTATATTACCCACAGAGTGCTAATACCCAACGGTATATAGTCTGTGCCACATCTGCTAGCGATAACAGTATATACACACATACGAAGAGCTCGACAACAACAGTGTTGCCAAGTAAGATCGACACTAAACGAGCCAAATAGCACCTAAGATCAACTTGTTGCGAGACTATCCAAATGTTGATATTGAAAATCCACGTCAGGGAAACCCCCTAAAACCACGGGTATCTTTTTTTTAAAAAAACCAAAAGCGTACCAATTGAAGCAATTTGCACTTTTCTGGAACTTTTAGGCTAATCGCGACGATGAGAATGAATGATTAGATTAAATTGGTTTTGATTGATTTGGTTTATTTTTCTTCGCATTTCTGCCACTTTTGGCTAATCGTGAAGACGAAGTTGCACCCGTACACAGGCGGGATTTAAACCTGGTGCCCCTGCCGCCGTAGCGCGCAGATAAAATTGGTGAAGGGGCACTCGTAAAGAGACACGGATGTCCAGACCGGGACTCGAACAGGGCACCTTAGCTGGCTAGTTGAGTAGACCACTCAACGTACTCGACCGCGGAGAGGGTAAATTTGAGATTATTATTTATTGGTTATTTCTCTAATGAGGACATGTCACCGGATGACAGCATCACAAATTGGTCACTCTAGATATGAATAAATCTTAGGATGTATTGAAATAAAGCTGGGAATCTCATGTATCTACAATATGTTCCCAGGTGACAGTTGTTCTGACCTAAGATTTCCTTAAAAGGTGAACGTCACTGATCGAAAGATATTGATCTGGAGCTAAAATACTCTTGAAACCGTGTCGCCGCATGAATGGAGTTGGCAACACTGCGAAAAATGAACGTATTGTCGTAAAACACGCGCGGCGCCTGGAACGGAACAAATACGCCACCTGTGGCAAGACCCGGCTGCATTAAAAAGCTGTCATTGGTTTGGGTGCAACACCCTTTCAGCCAAGCGATGCGGTGCGCATGTTATCTGAGTTTCTGCGACAGATAAGTACCGGTAACCACGGGCGGCGCCACAGAATTTCGTTCGGGGGAGGGTTCAAGGGTGGACGAAATACTTTTAGGTGAACTCTGTGGTTAGGTCTGCTAAGATTCTACAGGGTGTCCAAAAGTCATTCAACCAAGACTTCGAACGTACGTAACTTTTGTACAAAAAGCAAGAGAGAGATGAACTATATACTGGATATTAACTACGTCTATGTGGATATTTCTGAAACATTAAACAAAAGATCATGCTCTAAATGAACGTTCAGTATGTGGAAAAAGTTACTATACTTTTTTTTGTACATCTGCGTACGAGTGTGTATACGTGTGACAAATGATTCTGAATTTTTCTCATGTGGGCTATTCAAGGGGGGCAGCCAGAGCCCACCTTTGCCCACCTGGTGGCGACGCCTCAGAATACGGAGCAAAATAAAGCAAAGCTGTTCTTTTCACGTTCCCTACAGAATCAGAACTGACTGACAAACCAAGTGATGACAAAAATGGCAATACAGGATTGAATTTCAGGATGGGGTGTACAGTGGGATGCATAAGTATTATTAAGCAAATTGTCCATGACCATATTTTTTTTCTGTTTTATCCAATGAGAGCTTCAAGAATTGGAACTAAACACTACACAAGCAGCTTCCAGCTACAGATGACGTTGAGAGCCTGTTGCTTAAAAACACGTAAGATGCAAGAGAAGAATTAACGGAAATAATCATGGGCAAATTGCTGAACAATACTTGTGTATCCCACTGTACGTTGCAGGTACTTTGACTCGTTTTACAATAAGTCCTTTGCACATTCTGGAGAGAATATACCAAAGTACCTGCAACGTAGAGTGGGATGCACAAGTATTGTTCAGCAATTTGTCCATGATTATTTCCGTTAATTCTTCTCTTGCATCTTACGTGTTTTTAAGCAACAGGCTCTTAACGTCATCTGTAGCTGGAAGCTGCTTGTGTAGTGATTAGTTCCAATTCTTGAAGCTCTCATTGGATAAAACCGAAAAAAGTATGGTCATGGACAATTTGCTTGGTAATACTTATGCATCCCACTGTACACCCTATCCTGAAATGCAATCTTGTATTGCCATTTTTGCCATCACTTGGTTTGTCAGTCAGTTCTGATTTTCCTAACATCACTATCGAACAAAATGTATATTTATACTTCAATAAATTCAATTTCCTCTCTTTTGATTGGAAAGGGCAGAAGCTGCTTCCACACCCTTCCAATACCAAATAACATTCAGTGACTGCCACTATGTCGAACCTATCGGAGTGGAGTGAAAAGGCTTGTGCGTTCAACTCCAAAACGGACGATTCTAATCAGAAACATAATAGGCTAATAAAAGAGGCCGATTGCCTCTGTTTATGGCAATTTTGTGGAATCGTCACAAGCCGTTAACTGATTTTACAGAATATCGAATTATCGCTTTCATGCTACTCACTCCCTACCGCTTCACCTCAAACCTTCGATTCAAACGAAAGAGGTAGGAGAGGGATGAAAAACTACAGGTTGTGTAACAATGAAATTTGTGTCTCTTTCATTCTAGGTTTGAAAATGAATATCGTACTCTTCAAAGTCAGTTAAGGGCTTGAAGATTCTTGTTCCTGGCGCTGCCTATGTTGGGTGGGGTGGGCCAAGCCCCTTTCCTCGGGCTCTTAACAATTGGATGTAATTCATTCCCCGCCTTGTGTGTTAACCGACGAAGAATTTTTCTTGAAAGAAACCCTTAATGAAGAAAAGACATGCGAGCACCAACGAACACGCCGAAAATTCCCGAACTCACAAAAACTGTATAAAATCAATTTTCGCTCAGAAGACTGACTTTGAATAGGAAAGAACTTTGGACTTACCGATCATCCTGATGTAGATGGCATTGTGGTCGGCACGATCGAAAGAGATGCCACCCCTTCTCTGAAAGAAAGAACTGAATATTAGTGAAAGCCTTGAAGAAAAGTTAGTGATTGCATATATCTATGAACAAGCGTTAATAAACTTAAAAAAAGGATGATACTTGGATTACCTGTACTGCTAGAAGATATCGTAAAAATTGCAATACTCTGCTGTTAAAATATAACAGTCTGCTGGCTAATTTATAAAAACGCAACAGTTGTTTCTTTGAAAGCCTGCTCTCTCTGTTCCGGTTAGAATAAGAAGAAAACCTGGCGTCGGCAACTGCTTGGAATTAAATAGACAAAACACTCACGCATATACATCCATGTGCTGTGCCAATTAAGCTTTTTTTCTTTGGGAAGGCTGCCCGCTCAGTGGCGTACTTGTGATTGAATTTTTGGGAGGGGGTATGCAAATATGTATGCTACCAATCGGCAAACTAACCTAATACCTTGCGGTTCTAAGGACCTTATAGCATTGGTTTTAGCCTACGTCATTAAATGTTATGATGAACCCAAACTCATACACAAAAAGAGCTATCGAACAAATAACACCGAAAACTTCACCGAATTTCTATTGCCAAGCCCATTTAACCTAACTTGCATTTCTAGCAGAAACCACGCGGCATTGCCGCTGCAGACCGCGTGAACTCCGTGCTGGGAAAAGCCGAAGCCCGGCTGTGAATAAAATGCACAAATATACACAATTCTCCTTCCTGAATGTTCCAGCTAAGATGACACTAAACCCAAAAAGGAAAGAAGCAAATATCACCAGAAAAAATTCCATCCTGGATACTTTAAAACGCACACTAATCAGCACCACGCTTACAAAACAAGCTTCTTCAACAAGACGCAAACAAAACACGTGAGTTAGACCGCAACGTGGCAACAGCGTCTACGTAAGCGTCCCTCTTCTGCCTCCCATTCGCTCCTCGCTGCCCAGCAGATGACCTTTTCCTCGTTTCTCATTGGTACCGAAACTGTCCAGCGATCGCTAGCGCGGGAAACGAGACAGGTTCTAACAAACGCGGTATAATGAAAATAGAATATCAGCACTGCCATGAAAACTTCTGCCGTTGCCCCGGCTCGATGAGGTTGGTCTGTTACAGAATGGTGTCTTTATTTGATCCACAAGACTGCTACTGCATTCTCTGAGGGGGATAAAACCACCCCTGGCATGGACACAAATCTTTTGTCGCGGATATTTGGGAGGAGGTAAATCCCAGCATCCCTCCTCCCCCGTTAATTCGCACACTGAACACATGAGTGTACAAAAATAAGTTATAAAGTTAATACAGAATACTGTGTGTGCGGCAATATTGACGCTATTATATTGATAGTCCTAATGTTTTTTCCCCCAAAAGTGCAGGTGGAGGGGTTCAGTGGGGTCCATAAGTATTGCTCAGCAAATTGTCCATGACTATTCTCGTTGGCCTTTATCTTCATCCTACGTATTTTTACGTATACTGGTTCAGAGGTTGTAAGCACATTGTTTGGTGTTTTGTGTCAGTTCTAAGAAGCTCTCATTGCATAAAACAAAGGGAGTAAACGTGCTGATGGACAATTTGCTTGGTAATACTTATGGATCCCACTGTACATAAGGCATCCAATTTTTCGCCGCTGAAATGCATTTTATTTCAGTCAATTTCATCTCAATTGACTGAACAGAATTATACTTGCAATCTGAATAAGTCACCATATTCTGTAAACCAGTTGGATGGGTGGGTACACACACATATACCGAATTGCCCACCAAAGTGGAAAACAAAAGTTGTACACCTTTATTGTATGCTCTCTAAATTCGTGTGATTGCTTTCTTGTTGCAAATGTTACGCTCCCCATGTAGACTTTCCTGGCAACGAGTTTACAAATGAGTCTCCTGACGGCGTCAGATAAGGGAGGCAATGAAGGCCGTAAATTCCACGCGGGGAAGACCTTTTCTTTTTAGAAATGGATTTTCTTGCAAGTGTTGCCGACTCTAACGCTACAGTTCGTCAAAAATTTGTTTTGGGTTCGCTTTGTGCAGACATGGACTAGTCGATGGACAAGTTGCCACGCCCCTTGTGGGTACGTACTTACATGTTATTTACTACGGCTACAGATATCTTAATCTCAGGGGATAGGTTCTTTGTTTGAGAATTCCAAATAAGAAAGCGTTTTATAGCCAAGAGGATATAGTTAAATGCGGATCTATATTCTGAGAACTATACAAAATACAGAGAAAAATATATAGCGACATTGAAATATATCGAAAATTTACATCGGTTACATTCTTCTTGAAAGGAAATTTTCTTCTTTCTCTTCGTAATTATGGAAAGGCTTCTTCTTCTTCTTCTCTCTCTTGATTATAGAATAGGCTTCTTCTTCTTTGATTATGGAAAATACTTCTTCTTCTTTTGATTATGGAAATAAGCTTCTTCTTCTTTAATTATGGAAAAGGCTTCTTCTTCTTTTCTTCTTTATACAAGAAATTTATTTGCGTCGTGTCGCTTCCTTTTCTTTATGTCTTATATATGTTTTCTTTCCTTTCCCCGTGGGTCTTTCTCATTACTTCCCTGGCAATTCCCCAGCAACCAAACTATACTTATATAAAGGAGTAGGGTCGGCTAAACTGACACTAGCGCCACCTCCTACGTAACGACCAAAAGGGGATAACCAGGATCGCTAATAAAAAGCGCTGCCAATGGCCCAGTGCGACTAAAAAGAAGCGCAACCGTAAAGTGCTTCGGGGCGTCTAATTGACCACAGCGCCACCGGGGAACGGACAAATGCAAAAGCTGACGATGTTCTCCTCGTCAGAGAATCAAAAAGAAATTTATATACATTTCTGAATTCATTTACTCGCTTAATAAATTTCCTAAACGTTTCATATGCGGCTATATTCTTAATTCTTTTAAATTACTATATACATCATTCTATTTACTTCTATTATAGTATTTGAACTCTTCTTTTATATATTTCTCAATTTACTATAATATATATCATCCCTCTTCTCCGCATTAAGTTTTTTATAATTTTCTTCACTCCTCTTTACATAGCGTGCTGCCATCTCTTGTCGATTCCGAGAAACCATTCCTCCTTCCAACATTCATTGTGTCGGGTGAAACTGGCACGTGACAAAGTTCGACGTGTTTAATTCTTTATTAGAGCGTTTCGTTTATATACTGGAAAAAAATTAACATTCTTATTAATTTATGAAACTTTAACATGTTTCCTTAACAATATCTTCTTCATTTCATTTGGAAGTCTTCCATCTTTCTCTATTGACTTCATTTCTCCATTACAGTATTCCCTGCTACCTTGATCAATTCTAAAGGCAAAGTGCTCCCCTGCTCTTAACACCACGCCATGAAGGCGTATAGGGGTGTGGGGGTAACGCCCCACACTTTCTTGATCCGGTCGTAAGTGGGGGTGATGTGATCAGTATCACGCCTCTGACCGCCTTTACCACCCAGGGTTTCACCCAGGTACAAATGTCATTCGACGCTGGGTGAGCGCCGGGGCCGCTTCTAACGTTTTTGAACCGGCCGGGGATCGAACCCGGGACCTTTAGCATGGTAGTCAGATGCGTTACCGACTGAGCCACGGCGACCACCCTTGATCAATTCTGGATATATTATATATATATATCTCCATCTCTTCGTCTTATACAATTTAAAAAGTAAGAACTTACATAATCTACATTTGAAACAATTACTAACCACGCATGGTCATCTGAACTTTACAGTAAACATGCGGACCAGGAAAATAAATTAAGAAATTATTTGCCAATCGTGTGCTTGCAAAGTAGCCACATCCATTCAATCTTCACGCAAAGGTAGCACATTGTTAATCACGTAGGTGTCGCCATCTGTACGCGTCCGAACGAATTCAATGAACGAAATGTCGCACCTACCTATTGTTTTCCGTAATCGCTCGCGCCTTCGAGAGCTGAATCGGATTTTCGCATAAAGCCATCGGCTCGTCTGGATTCGGGACACGTATTGAATGGTTTTTTATCATGGACTTCATAATGAACGCGTTAAAACAATGGCACACCTGTATCTCGTTTCACCTTGAAGGGAATATTTTCGGTTTCTGCCACCGGCGTATTAGCCAATAGGTTGCGGCTTAGGGGTCAGGAAACTAACAACATCCAGTGTTGCCAAGACGTGAAACAAAAAAATTCATAAAAATCACCAGAAAAAGCTATAAAAAAATGAAGTGTACAAAACAAACTAAATGTTTTAAAAGAGAAAATTCCACCTATATTATTGCTTTGGGTTTAGTTCATATTTTGCACATTATATCGTTCCCAATCAAAAATAAAAAAATGAGAATGCCAATATTTTTTATAAAAGTCTGAATTTTATTAAAAGCTGTGCCTCTGTATCATTCATTGAAAAATATATCATTTTAGAGGTTCGGAATTTAGGTTGGAAACTGACATACATATGGTTTACTTACTGATAAAATGTATCCTATTATTGTCTATATAAAACAGACAAATTTTAATACAAAAATTTAATTGCGCCTGGCAACCCTTACAAAACGTAAACCTGCTGCTATCAGAACAACGTACTATTGGCCGCAATTCAGGGCGGTCACGATAATAACTAGTGTTGCCAGGTGCACGAAAGTTCACCTTGAGAATTCAGAGTAATTTCTCTCTTTCCACTGAGCGAAAGGAGAGTTTGAAAAATATAATTGGATGACGAAGCTGGCTGGCGCTCTGTTTCTGCCGCCTCATTGATCGAGTGTTCCCGTAAAATGGAAAAGATAAACAAATTAGGGAACTAGGTAATTAATTAGTGTTACGCTGAGCTTTCATCGATATTCGCTGGCGAGCAAATGCCGGCACGACTGCACACGCCCACACATCACACGTAACGAATCACATATGCTGTTTGCACACATTTGATTAACATCATTTTCCAAGCACAGAATTCAGATTCAACTGTAATCTGATTTTTTATTTGTTCCACGAGTTTCTTTTAGTTTTTTTACTTCGCTTTTTGTGCCACTTTTGGCTATTTTGCGAAAATGGGAATGAGGGATGACATGATAAAATTGATGAATGGACACTCGCAAACATCCATGCCCAGGCCAGGATTCGAACCCGGGATCCCTAGCGTCGTAGCGCGATGTGCTAACCACTCCGGCACAGGGGCCGGCTCCACGAGTTGTTAAATGAGTTTCAAATTTATGGGATTAAAATGTAGGACAAGTGAACATTCCGTATGGGGAAAATGTTACAATGTCTCCCTCCTCTAAAACTTGTATCAATGTATGAACGTAACAAGTTCGAGCTGCGTTTGCGGAGTCTAATAGCTGTACTGAACAACTGGTGCGTACCCAGTGTACTAAAACCCTAGTATAGGGGTAACCGTGTGCTGTCACTAGAAATTTAACGTTGTCAGGGAATCGCTAAAATTTGTACAATATATAAGGCTGATACAATGAGCGTATATAAGGGAAGATCCACACCTTTTCTTGGTTTAGTAAACATTTTGAATGAATCAATCAAAGCAACAATCATTTCAGTATACATAGTGTCCAAACAGTCACTCAACCGAGACTTTGAACGTATGTAACTTTTGTACAAAAAGCGATAGAGACATGAATCTTACACTTTGTTCATGTGGACATTTCTCGAGTATTAAGGGGAGGAGATACAGTTACTAAAAAATTGTGCATTTATTTCAATATCGCCCGAATAGGCATGCTACTAAAAGAAAACCCTTGGTGTATTGAAGAGTATGAATTTCTCTCCATGTTGCAAGTGGAAGCGTTTTTTTATGTTGATTATTAAGCTGGACACGATGTTTGAAAAATATGATGAATAAGAATTTTCGGAATCCCATGTATTCCTTATGGGGAATCAACTTCAACATCAAGTTACGGCTAATCAAATGGAAGTTTCGACTTTTCCGCTGGTGAAATGCATCTTCAAACTGCCCTCTTCCCGTTGACATCTTTTTCTATTCCATCGGAAGTTTGATATTCCCAAGAGAACGAATCAAATCGTACTCCCATATGATCAATGCTTTTTTCCTTGCCTCCTGGCAGTGTTGCCAAACCTCATGCGCATAAAAGAACTAAATTTCACCTTGCATTAAGTTAAAACTGACTTCAAGGAGCTAGATTTACGAAGGCTGGATAAAGTGCCTCCTAGGATAATGTTAGTTGTCAAAGGGGTGTGGGGCATTGCTATTATCGTTAACTAAATTGAAGACAATTTATTCTTAGTTTTCAACATCTAGATCCGGCGGCATCGCACATCTCAATAATCCACCGGTGGTCGTATGAAATCGAAAATAAAGAATTCCCTGATAACAATATTACGTCAATTTCACGTCAAACACGGCACATATAAAGAAGTAGCTGGGGAAATATGAGGGAGTTGGGCCACGCAGCCAAAATAACAATATCACGTCACGTGCAAAATGTATAATTATGACAAAAGTTGGTCTATGTGAGCCGGAACCAGTGATGGCATCATAGTGGGGCGTCCCATTTCACAGCCGAAAGAGTGCACCAAAGAGCCAGATCTGGCTCCAAGAGAGCTAAGTTGGCACACTGCCACGGACGGAAGAGCTTGGGAAGAGTCCCGTGGAGACTGCATCGCATGCCCTCAAGCAAGATAAATCATGCTCTATATGAACGTTCAGTATGGAGGAAAAGATACTAAGGTGTAAAAAAGTATTTGTACAAAGTTTTGTACAAAGTAAAAAGAATAAAATACAGCTCTGGAGTCGCTTCCAATAATTTCAGATGTGTATCGATGGAATATGTAGGTATTTATCGAATTTGAAAAAGAACGATAAATGTTTATACATGTTATGCATTACAGACGATTTCCTTGGTTAGTTACGGTATATACATAAAAAAATATGTTTTTCGAAATTACGAGGTGTAGTGGCAACATTGGTCGTGTCAGAGGGCACTCGATATCTGGTTACGATATTCTATCAATGCTCAGACGAAATAAAGAGAGCTGAAATTTATCGCACACAAAAACTAACCTACAGTACCTTACTTTTTGTATTACTTAAAAGAATTTGAAAACATATTGATGGCATACCTACTTATAATGGATATATTCTTCAATTACAATGACATTTTCTTCATAACATAAGCATGTTTCAGAATTTGTTATGTAAAACATATACAGAAATGGACAATATTAATTGCAGTCTTAAAAAGTGAAAATTCAGACTTTCATATACTTTTCAAAAGTTTATAATAGAAATATGAATGAACGCACTCCTACAATAAACATAATGAAGAATAATAATGTTATTAATAGGTGCATGCTGATATAAACATAATGAAACTGATTTAATTAGTTCTGAAATCACTCTGAAAGGTTTAGTGGATAATATTCTCATACTACTCCCTGTGCTGGTTCATCTGAACCATTTCATTAAATTTTCAGCTTTATTAACCTCCTGGACTCTGAGGAGAAAATTTAAAAAAATATTTTTTGATTTAGCTTATTTAGCAAATAATCACGGGTGCTATTTTTATGAGATGAAAAATATTAGAGTCTGCACGCCCCCCAAATTAGGCTCCAAGTTACGCCCTGGTGTATCACCTTTAAAGAGTTGGAAATCGAGGAAGGTCTCTTGCAAAGCCAAAGCATTATAAGGAGTTCACTGAGGAAGAATCCTTAATAAGGCTTAAGGATGCGCCTTAGTCGGTATCTTCTGTTGTTCTTCCGTTGGGCGTGTTCTGCAATAAATCAATCATCTCCTGGCTGGAAGATTTTTCGCACACTCACACACTCGCCGGCCGATGGGAAAGGTATCCACCATTGCCATGTATGGGACGGTGTCATTCGGAGAGACCTTGGGATCCACCAGACACGGGGCGTTGTCTTGAGCTGCTCCGTCGGCGAGGGAAAAGGGGCTACCAGGGCTGTGTGTGGCACGGAGCGGCAAATTTGAACCAGTGTTGCCAAATCCCTTTTGTAAGAAGGAGCTAAACCGGCCACACAAGTGTGCCACTTAAATTGTCATGTGGGTAGTGTCTGATGGTTCAGATATAAACAGAAAATGTGCGTTGTTGTTGTTATTAGTATTATTATTATTTTGGAGAAGTTGATAGAGCATCTGGGTACCACGGGGAAGCCGCGGGTTCGAATCCCGGGGCAGGTGACCAGGAAATTTTCCAGTCATTTTCCTGTTTCTGCGCGGCCCACCCAGTTTCGTATCTATGGATACCTGGGAGCATCATCCCAACTATGGATGGCCGAGATCAAGAATATGTGGAACTCTAGCTCTACATCTCCGCACATGCCTTCGTGGCATGTGTGCACATTCACAGAGGTACCTTTACGTATTATTATTATTATTCGTATCAGCAGTAGTAGTTTAATTTCAATAGGAGGACAAAAAGATCCTATGTGGATGACCTAATTAATCGAACAAAATAAACAGGTACGCGGATACGAAGAACGTTTCATGTGAATATTAATATCTTATCGCCATGAATGAATGAAAGAGGACAACTTCGTAAAATGACCATTGAGTATTACTTCCATATTCATTTCCACTGACTTGTACACTCACCGGCAATAAAAATGGGAACACCTAGATCCTGCAATACTCGCTTCCTTGCACAGCGTCATGTGTGTTGCCTAACTCTAGGGCGGTGAGCAAAACTCAATAGCAAATGTTCAATGGCAGCTTTAAACATTTATGTGGGACACCCTATAGAACTATCGTTTCGTTCGCCAAAGGATAAGCCTAAAATTTCACAGTACAAAAAGGGACGGACGGATACACCTCTATGGAATTCCACTTGTTACAACTAAATACACGTTTATCCTATATGTTGATGTACCACACTCGTTTCGTGTAACGAAAATTCGGATAATCCGAAATATATTGTATAAATCATGTACTGTACGTTAAAGAAATTACACAAGAGACTAGTAAAAACACTAAGTTGCTGACCAAGGCAGCTGATTAATATAAAAAACACTTAACACGTAAAGTTTCAACCCTGTATCAGGGTCTTCCTCGGACGAAGAACTAAACTAAAATGATTAAATATACTACACACAGAAAGATTAGTCTATGTGTCTATATGTATGTATCTTTCTGTGTGTGTATTTAATCATTTTAGTGTAGTTCTTTGTCCGAGGAAGACCCTGATACAGGGTTGAAACGTTACGTGTTAAGTGTTTTTTATATTAATCAACTGCCTTGGTCACCAACTTAGTGTTTTTAATATGAAAACAAGGCTTAATTATATTACAAGAGACTAATATATATTACGTGTGAAATGCTACATCACTTGGAACTGTGCATACTATAAATATTGATTACATCGGCGAAAAAACATTTTTGTGCATTTTCAAAACTTTAAGGGAGAATTCACACCGAAGCGACAAGCGTCAGGCGACACGTGTCGCTTGGGAACGAGCCAACCAGCAGCAACGTTTCACACCGCAGCGGTACGACAAGCAGCACAAGTCTGCGTTCGATTGGAGAAATCCTGAAGCAACACGTGTCGCCTGTCGCTTCGGTGCGAATTCTCTCTAAAGTCGCTTAAAAATTAATGAATCTGTTTATCTCATAAATGTGTTTTCATTAGAATGCAAACAATTTCAATAATTTCTAACCGAAATTCTCTTCCTCAAGGAGAGCGCACGACTCCCAACTTGGCACCAAGGTCCTCGATGCGTAAGGGAAAGGGTGTAGCCAAGGGCTGCCTACGCACCTTGATTTGCGAGCTACGAGAGTTGGATTTTTTGGGTGGTCCTGAAGGTTGCGTCGTAACATTAATTCTTAATGTCATATCAATCTCGTCAGACTGACGTTACCTTGGCTGAAGGATCGGCGATATCCCCCACTCTTCGTTCAACTATTTGCTTTCTGCATACAGGGCGACCGTAAATAATTACCCTCATTTCTCACTATTATATAAACAAAGTTCCAAACTTCAATTTTTCTACCCGTGTCGCCCCTGTCAACACATGCCTTTTAAGCACTAAACTATTCAGTCTATGTTATAAAAATCTATGTTGTTAAGAATTAGTGTTGAATCTTTTCTCAAAAGAGTGTGAGATTTCTTTCCACAAAAATATTATTGTTAATGTTACAATAGGTAATTATTTTTGTTTAACTTAAATCGGAAAAATATGCTGAAACTATGGAAATATAAAACAACTATGTAGTAACCATGGTAAACTGTAAACAAAATTATGATATAAAAGAGCTAGACTTTTGTAAGCCTACGGGGACATTCTTCTGGTCGCCGTAAAGCTGATGGTTCAGGGGACGTTGGGTACTATCTTGCTTCAATCTTCGGATTGGCTGGTGTACTTGTACTCCATTTGGCGGATATTCCACAAACCCAACTCTGAATAAGGCGTTCTCCTGCATCATCAAAAAGACCAGGGTTATAAACCTAGGTACAACTAATAGGTTTAGGCCTACAAGTTGTATCGGGTGAACTGTCTGCTTGAAAAAAGTGTTTGTATATCATCGGAAGTTTAAATAAATCTCCTAGTAAGAGATCTGGATGATCTTTTATTCCTAACCAATAAGGATAATTAAAAATAAATCCTGCACCACAGACCACGCAAGGGCTTGGTCCTTCTAACCCTAAGAAGCCTTTGAGAACTCCGATAAAAGGGTTTGTAACCAGACTAACATAAGGCGCCAAAAGCAGAATGTGCTGTCATACCTTTACATGATTTTGTTTTGGTTCTTGCAGTTTTCGACACTATACTGATGGCGTTTGCAGCTGACGCACAGTGTGGTATTTTCGTAATCTAGCTGGACAAAAGTCAATTTTCGCACTTGGCTACATGGGTTAAATACTTGTTAATTTGCAAAACAGTTGAACCATATTACATGAAACTAGGCTTTGTATTCCAAGAAATCACACTGAACAATAGAAAAAAGGGTCTCACTAGCCGACTACCTGAGTTCCGCCTGCCAAGTGGTGCAAACGATCGCGTCATTTGTCTGAGTTTGCTCGATGAATGCGGTCGGTTTCTGTGTGCTAGTGGTGATTGTGTGGTGTTCTTATTTGATTTCGTGTTTCAACGTAAGGTTACATTTGTTCGTGTATTATTATATGTTTTAGTTTAAGCATGAGCACCATCAGAAAAAGTCACGTTTATTTCTGTATGAGAAAACGTATAAGTCATTTTGGACTAGAGTTTTAGTATATTATATCGCATTATACATATCTGTTATCCTAGTTTTCTGAAAGAGTTACTTGTTACCTACACAAATGATGTTAATTTCTTTGCGAATGTTTGCGACACTCATGTACTTTTTTAAAATTACAGAATGACTACGCAAATTTCACGGTGGACTTTTTTCGACGTGTGGTATATATTTTTTGTACGTCTATATATTTGTACGACTATGTAGGTTCTTGTTCTTATATATTCTCTTGAATACTTTTCGTTTCTTCTGTGCTTTAGTTTCATTGATATTCTTAACCGATTTAACGCCAATCAATGTCATATATTTTATTAGTAGTATGAGATATTTTCTTGAAATATATGTCTCAACCATTGGCAGTGCTTTTGTATTTCATTTACAACACTTTACAGCATATATAACTTACATATTGAAGGCTAAATAATTTTGTCCAGCTAGATTACGAAAATACCACAGTGTGTGACGGCTGGGAAACAACGAATGAGCGATCAGTTCAATTCACTTCGACTGACATCGTGCATTTTCGAGTCGCAAGGCACCGAAAGTTCCTGGCGGGACGAAACAAATGAGCGTCGGATACAAAATATATTGTCAAACGTACTGTAAAACGAGGGGGAGAGAAAGATGATCAGCGCCATTACTGGATAAAAGTTGTACAATAGTACACAAAGCACGGAAACAGAGTACAAGCAAGATAATAAAAACAACTGACAAAATCAGACGTACGCTTTGCAACGTTGTCACGGAAGAACGATAATATCCCTACAGCTTTTACTTCGCTACCGAGTTGATGACACTCAATGGAGGAGCACATCCCCGTAGACGATTGGTAGACAGATCTATGTAGCGAAAAGAGTAGATCAGCCGCTAGTTGGGCCCGCGACCAGTGTAGAAGCGATGTAGTTCTAATGGTATCTGTTGCGAAGGTGGCTTAAAATGCTCTGCATAATGTGATATTTGAAAACCATTCTAGGGTGGCAAGAATTTCATTGAGTTTTTGTGAAAATGTATTATTCAGTGGCGCATGCTGAATCCAAGAACAGGGCTATCTCACAATACTAGTATTGGAAATGACGAAACGGAGGTGGGACCCTTTTGAGATTATCGTAGCGAAGTAACATTTTGTTCGATTATTCTCTCATTTTGTCCACCTGACGGAAACAATACTGAAATCGAAAATTTGCATGATAATACTATTTAAACTGTGTCGAGTTTCTTCTCGATACCATCCCTAACCAGAATAGGATAAGTGCTTTTGGCAATTGCGATACAATTTACGAGCTCTAGAGGATGCTCCGAAGACTGATACATGAGAGAAGAAGGTTCTTGAATTACGTCACCGAAGCGATGACTTAAAAACTGCGTAAATAATAATCTTTTTCGGTTTACAGCTAATCCGTGCAGCTCTCCGGTATGCGGTATTTGGAGAAAGATCAGGCGATCGCACAACCAGAGATAACCAGGTTCTAGTGTTTCCCTTATCTCACCCACAAAGCCACGCTGCTCGACGTAAAAAAGACTTGCCTCTTGGGGCGTGAACGGTGCCTAAAGTGTGCTCTACCTTTGGGCAGTTGACGGGACAGCAACTGCCGCTAATGCTTGAACGTCTTTTGGACCCGCCCTTTCTTCGACGACTGTTTGCACACACTTTAGTCGGTTCCATTAAAGCGGGACAAAGAATGTGCGTGTACGAGTGTTAGGTATCGAATGGTCGTGCGTTCCTTTCTTAATTGGTCGATTGAAAATTCACAAACTTTCGCTTTCGACACTGCCCGTAAAGCTCCAAATTAAAATAAGTAGACACGTGAACAACAAATGGCAATTTTACACTGAAATCGTCAACAATGAAAAGTACAAGAATAAGAAAAATTAGCAAAAATAAGTCAAAGATATCATAATTTGATTAGTAACATTGGTTCTGATGGAAAACCGGAAAGCACACACTGAGGTAACCATAACATAACCCCACAGCTCTACAGCACCTTAGCGGGCCTTGGCTTACCTACCGACTGCTGGTCTCCCTCCCACACTGTTCCACCGTCACCTGTTATAGCGTGGAGGTCTTAGACCAGTATTGGGGTGACGGGTGATCAGCCCGACGAACCCCCGGCCGTTGTAGGTCTTCTCGACCGGGTTACGCTCACTCACTCGGAGCTCCCCAATTTCCTCACGATGGTGGGTTGCCACCGGCCCTATACGTAGGCCGAATAAATTCCGACCAGAGCCGGATTCGAACCTACGCCGTCCCGCAGCGAACGATCTCAAGACGAGTGAACGCCTTAACCCGCTCGACTACGGAGGAGGACTGAGGTAAATATTAAAAAACACTTGATGGGAGGTCATTATATTGGGGGGAAAGTCTTCAAAAGAGCGATAATTTGTTTAATTTCCAGTCTAGGATTTAAGTCTGTGTTAAGTGTTGTGCGCATAGGCACTCGAAAGTGGAGTTCCTATAAGAGCGTGTTGCCATTCAACAAACGGTGCTGATAGGGAATCTGTAAGTGTAGATAGGACAGGAGATGCGGTGTTGAAAAACTGCGTAATCAGGGAACCCCGTAATGAACTATGGGTGGGTTTCATGTGACGTCAGGATTCGCACCGCCGCCATGTTTGCGGCGAAGTTGCTTGTCGTCTGCAAGGAAATACCCACCACGTAGAGTTCGTTACACCTGCGTCAACTATATGTTTGTTAGTACTGCGTAAAATGTCGGTAACATTGCATAAAATTAATGACAATGCCGTGTCATCTGAGGATAGCGGTAATTTTTCATATGTTCAAACTCTTTGCGCAATCGACAGAAAAAGATATGGAGGAAACGCAAAGTTTTGCGGTGTAGGTTCATATGAACTGGACAATAACGAAATGAAAAGGGGCCTAAACCTTTGCCCAACTGTAGTTCATTTGTGTATATTTACTTGACCCAGCTACCTGGAATTAATTTGTTTTCGTATTTATTACTGGTTAGGATTCTGCTTGAAACATTTATATCCAGTAAAGATTAACTGTAAATTCCAAGGCTCAGCCAATATCGTCTCAGTTTCCTTTAAGATTTGTTGAAGCGGTGTAATGTAAAATGTTGAGGTGCTCGAAAACAGAAATTTCACTCCTTGCTTTAACAATTTCGGAAATACCGGCCTCCGTGGCAGAGTGGTTAACACGATGCCAGGGGTTCCGGGTTCGAATCCCAGTCTGAGCATGGATGTTCTTTGTGAGTTTCGCTTTATCAGTTTCAACATATCATCACTAACCCTCGTCTTTACTATTAGCCAAAACTAGCATAAAAACTAGATAAAATAAACCAAACCAATCAATCAATCGATTTGCGATACTTTGACAGCAGTGTTTCTTATTTTCTCACAGTACGCAAAGGCTACTAGCGGCACCTTTTCTCATGGATCGAATAACAATAACAGTTCGTGTTAACGAACGAAATATAATACATAACCAAGTACAAACGTACAATTATCGAGATGAATTAAACTTTGAAGATTATCATTTTTATCGTCAAACTTGTCGGAAGTATCAGCACCATTCTACCAAAAAACAAGGAAACACTATTGCAAGTCTCATTAAGCACACCAGTTCTATCCATTTGTACTAAAAATCAAAGACAAAATTGGCATATGAACTTACCCGAGAGGAAATGCTCACTGCATAGTCTGTAATGTTCGCTTTGTTCATTAATGTTGGCACGATTTACTTTCGCCAACCAGACGACGCGCTGGTATCTTCTGGTCAACAATTATCGAGTCCCGTGCTCTGAAGCGCATTTTCTGTCCTTTCTCGGAAAATTCGAGGATGAACGAGAGTTTCTGTTAAACAACCGAAAAATTACACAGTGCCATCGTAAACAAGGTTGAAATCTCCCGCCCGCCCGCTTGAATTCCGTATGTTTACAAGAATCATGGCTGCTCGATCCCACGATGCAACAGTTTGTGACGTAGGTGAAAAACACTTATATCCAGGAAAAAGTGAAGGATAGAATCGATTCTAAAGAGCTCAGTGGGACACAGCATGGTCCAGACTGAAGACGAGTATTCGATTATTGGGGAAATAAGTTACTTGAAGTGAGGACAGAGAGATTACTAATTTCAGGAAAACAATGCAGTAAACTTAAAGAGACGCATGTCCCTTTATCGTGGCAGTACAGAGTAAATTAATAGTAGCCACAAATTAAGTTTACCACTTTTAGGTATTTCTCTCCCCACCGAGCTGGCAACACTGCCGAGCGTGACCCGTCCTCGAACAACGTAATTTTCATAGGTCATCTGGATAGAAAGAGCATTGTCTGCGTGTGTAAGCGCGCATGAAACAGAAAGAGATTTACAACCGGAGGCTTACGGCGAAGGTTTATGGTGTTATTTGCCCAGGAACTAACATAACAGGACTCCGCGTCTCGCCACGAATGCGGGAATAAGGAACGCAAACAACAGGACGGGGAGACGGAAGAAATTCAGGTAAACATATGACACTGCACGCTTGCTACCTTTATTTCAATTTTCACAGCAGTCTCTCTCTACATTTGCTCACACTGCCGTTATCGTGTAAGGAACCTCCGCACAACCCTTTGTACGGTCACCGGCAATAAAAATGGGACACTTGGTTCCTAAAATACTCGATTCTCTGCAAGGTGTTGTGTGTGTTGCCTAACGCTACGGCGATTTGAATACCAAATTTTCAATGGCAACTTCTACCACTGCCGTGAGTTTAGGTAACAGTTATCTAAATCAGAGAAGCGGGTATTTCAGGATCTACGCGTCCCATTTTTATCGCTGGCGGCTGTACAGGCAAGTATCTACAGTAAACCCTCGTTAACATAAACTCGCTTAAGACGAACACTCTGTTAACATGAACAAAATGTTGGTCCCGGCAGGGCTGTATTATATCTTATAGAAAGTTGTATCGGTTAACGCGAATTTCGGTTACCACGAATTACGAACTGTTTTTTTTTTTTTAGTCCGTTGCGTCATTAGATATCATTTAACACGAACTTTGAAAGTTTTTCATAACTTTTTTTCTGTTGTTCCGAATCCCAAGGGACCGAAAATTCAAGAGTTCGTGTTAAAAAAATTCGTGCTAACCGGGGACTCAAATTTTATTGTTGCAATAGAGTTATTTCTACACATTAACCAGTTACAATACGTATTATGTATGTCATCATAGAAAACAGTACTACAGTAATTAACTTTTTTTAAAAAAAAGTACTCGTAGATCATTTTCTGGTGAAAAATTCCTGTATATTGCGCTTTCGCAAGATACGATAAGACCTCTTCATAAGAGCAATAATGCCTTGATCCAAAGGCACTTTGATGTTACTTGTACTGGCTACGTCTTAGAAAATAGAAAATCGTTCCTCTGCTAGGTGTGTAAGAAATCGCTCAACAATTTCTAACATCTTGTCAACAACCAACTTCTACAGTATTGTAACCAACAGATTCAGATCATCAATGTGCTCAAATATGTTTTTATATTCTTTAAAACATAACCAGTACGAGTAACATCAAGATTAAAACTTGGGTGCAATTGCTCGACAATCGCGATCTTCGCGTCAACAATGAGCTTATACGTATTTAACCAACAAATTCAGTTGTGTGTTCTGATGTGATTTTCTATTTTCGAAGACGTAGCCAGTACAAGTAACATTAAAGTGCCTTTGGATCAAGGCATTATTGCTCTTATGAAGAGGTCTTATCGTATCTTGCGAAAGCGCAATATACAGGAATTTTTCACCAGAAAATGATCTACGAGTACTTTTTTTTAAAAAAAGTTAATTACTGTAGTACTGTTTTCTATGATGACATACATAATACGTATTGTAACTGGTTAATGTGTAGAAATAACTCTATTGCAACAATAAAATTTGAGTCCCCGGTTAGCACGAATTTTTTTAACACGAACTCTTGAATTTTCGGTCCCTTGGGATTCGTGTTAACGAGGGTTTACTGTAAAACTATAATTTTGAGAGTGGTCCAAACCAAGTGCCTAACATGTAATAATAATAATAATAAACTATTATTAATTGTTAATAAGATTAATATGTCCATTAATATTATTAGAAATGGTCAGCTATTATACATGAACAGGTAAATGGATGCTGTAAGAATAAGAATAGAGATATAACAGCATGTATTCATTATCTAGCTTATGTAAAGTTAAGATCACTAAAATTTGCGCAAATACAACTGTCCTACCAAATAAATTAATGTAAAAAAATGTTCATAATGAATAATTTATATAATACCAAAGAGGTTTTAGATTTTTCACAAGTTGAGAATGGAAATACCACTGTACTAGTATAATAAACAATGAATAATAATAATGTACTTGTATATTAAGTGGACATTGATATACACAAGTATACCGTAGCAGTTTTACACAGAGGAAAAAAATTGGAATAGCCAAAAAACAGTTCTGGTACAAATATTTCTTCAAATGGACCACAAACAAATGTCTGCTGAGCAGAACCAAATTATTTTATTAAACCTGCACACTTGTTTACAAAGTTCCGAAATAATTTGGTCAAATTTATAAATTGTTTCTGTATAGTTACCAAGAAACCAACCTAACCAAACGTGTATCGTTCATTCAAATAAATGAGTTTCTTTTCTGTGTAGAACACAATCGGGGGCCTATTATAATGTACGTGGAAATCAAGTTTTAAACTTACTGAAATATAGTTCCAGAGTTGCTCCATTTCACTAAAGGAAAAAGCCGTGAGAGAGTTATCTCGCCCAGGACAGACTGCAAGATATGTTACAAAGTTAAAACACGAATAACAATTATGACCTTGCACAAAAACTGCCATATTTCAGGAATTATCAGCAATAAAAATGTCACGAAAATCACTTCTAACCTGACACTGACTACTTAGGTTAAACCAACTTTCGATTCGGGCGTGCAATAAAAAGTCCACAGTGAGATGAGATGCATATCAACAAACTGTCTTATCGTGTCAGTCAGAAAAAAGCAACTTACAGAGACGTTGAACGAAAGCCTTTAAGTAACGCAGTCAGTGATAAGCTGAAGTGAATGTTGGTAAGAAGATACGGCAACAGTCAATGAATTAAGGGATTTAAATTGGACCATGAAATTTCGACGTCAAATGTGTAACCGTTAACTCAAGTCTCCTTTTAACCTGTGTAACGAGTAACGAAATAACCACTTTCTTAACAGTTACTATCGTTTATGTTTTCGCTTGGAAAGAAATTTTTGATTACTCTGAATTTTCGTAACTCTGCATTTTAATATGACATTTATAAGTTAATGAAACTTTAATTTTAAATTGAAATCAACAGTGTTGCCATTGTCCCTTGTAATATTGTGAAAACACGAGTTTTGGAACAGCCCATTTATTCCCTTGTGCAATGTTTTTGAAACTTCGTCAAAGTTCTCTTTCTGTCAAATTGAATAGATGGCCATCCAAATTGTTCGTTGGTATTGTGAAATGTTGCAATAATTTACCTCAGTGAGTTCTGTGCATGAATACACACGATTTGAAAAAAAAAAAATTCCGCCTTTGGCAACACTTTGCTTATTTATTATTAAAACATGCATGTTATATGTTTGTCTCTCTAAATTTTCCCAATATACAGGGCATTCTCTTGGCAGAAAGAGTTTCTTCTCATTCCGTTATACGATCGTAAACACCGGGTTGCGTGACTTTTCGGACACACTGTAGAATACAGTAGCTAAAATTTACTCAAGGCTGACATGAGAGCTGTTTATTCCTGCCAATAGTCTTCGTGGTCGAGGGGTTGCAAAGTAAACGCTGGATGACGCCGACTGTCCTGTAGACAGTCATTGGAAACCTACATTATGATGCATGATCCTTTATGAATAGCTTAGAAGAAAAGGGGGAATATGCCGTCAGAGTCATTGTGATATACGCAATACACGTTCATTGAAGGTCGCGTGTAGGTGTTCTTGAAGCACTTTCGCCTCACGACCAAACACTCGCACGTCTCAAGAGACACTCAATAACATATCGAGGTCACGGCTAGACAAAATAATAGGCCTCCGATACTCAGACGTAAATATCGCACGCGAAGTTGTTACTGTTTTACGGATATAGTTTCGAAAGTTGTAATAAGTTATATGATGGAGAATGAAGTTCTGCTAAACATGAAAGGTATGTCAAAACATTGGAAACAGGTTGTAAGAAAATAATTAACTTTGTTGCTAAAGTGGAATTGACGGTGAAACAACAAGGTGAGTGATACCAGGTGAACCCGCAAAGGAGTAAAGAATGGACATTGATTGGTTGATGAAGGATAACGTCATTAGGATGTACGTTGAGTTTTCTTTTTTGATTAGAAAAGTAGAACGACACCAAGGGAGGAAATTGTTACAAACAGTATTTGTTTTTTGTTTCTTTTTTGTGTTTTGTGTATGACTCTGTATGCTAAGATTTGAACTTTCAGCCCTCCACCATGCGACGCGGGAGGAAGTATAAATATGGCCCCTCTGACAGAGGACAGGGGAATGTGTGGAAACGGATAGCAGAAGGGAGAGTGATCTTCGGTCTCCAGTGGCCTCCCATGAGAAAAAGCATCCCGAGGCGGTTCTGCCGATGCTTAGCTTCCACTTGGCAGTTCTGCCGTGGGGCTCAAGTTAGAGAAATGTAAATAATGTAAATTAGAGAATTATTGGAAGATCCCGAGCCTTGTTTTGTTGAATTGTAAATAAATGTATAAAGCCATTTCAGCGAGTTTTCAGCAATCACCCTGAAACATTAATTAATTCAGTAAGTTCTTGCCTGTGATTGATTCTTTGGTTCCGAGCCCTGTGGTGAGGAACGGGATGGTAAGCCAGGACTAACGAGCCTATTTAGTTGTTTATTTGGGTTTTTCCTGCCAGAAGCGGCCCGATAAGGGTGGAGTGTTGCGGAACAACACAGAGTTCCAATGTAGGCACTCGAACGTCCTGATCTGGATGAATCTCTCTTTAGGCTGCAGAGTAGTGATGGGCATTAGTCGACTAATATTAGTCGATTATTAAAACCATCGAAATAATTATCGACTAATGAAAATTAGTCGACTAAAAAAATTAGTCGGATTAGTCGTTCGACTAATATTAGTCGGATTAGTCGTTCGACTAATATTAGTCGGATTAGTCGTTCGACTAATATTAGTCGGATTAGTCGTTCGACTAATATTAGTCGGATTAGTCGTTCGACTAATATTAGTCGGATTAGTCGTTCGACTAATATTAGTCGGATTAGTCGTTCGACTAATATTAGTCGGATTAGTCGTTCGACTAATATTAGTCGGATTAGTCGTTCGACTAATATTAGTCGGATTAGTCGTTCGACTAATATTAGTCGGATTAGTCGTTCGACTAATATTAGTCGGATTAGTCGTTCGACTAATTATAGTCGGATTAGTCGTTCGACTAATATTAGTCGGATTAGTCGTTCGACTAATTATAGTCGGATTAGTCGTTCGACTAATATTAGTCGGATTAGTCGTTCGACTAATATTAGTCGGATTAGTCGTTCGACTAATATTAGTCGGATTAGTCGTTCGACTAATATTAGTCGGATTAGTCGTTCGACTAATATTAGTCGGATTAGTCGTTCGACTAATATTAGTCGGATTAGTCGTTCGACTAATATTAGTCGGATTAGTCGTTCGACTAATATTAGTCGGATTAGTCGTTCGACTAATATTAGTCGGATTAGTCGTTCGACTAATATTAGTCGGATTAGTCGTTCGACTAATATTAGTCGGATTAGTCGTTCGACTAATATTAGTCGGATTAGTCGTTCGACTAATATTAGTCGGATTAGTCGTTCGACTAATATTAGTCGGATTAGTCGTTCGACTAATATTAGTCGGATTAGTCGTTCGACTAATATTAGTCGGATTAGTCGTTCGACTAATATTAGTCGGATTAGTCGTTCGACTAGTATTAGTCGGATTAGTCGTTCGACTAGTATTAGTCGGATTAGTCGTTCGACTAATATTAGTCGGATTAGTCGTTCGACTAATATTAGTCGGATTAGTCGTTCGACTAGTATTAGTCGGATTAGTCGTTCGACTAGTATTAGTCGGATTAGTCGTTCGACTAGTATTAGTCGGATTAGTCGTTCGACTAGTATTAGTCGGATTAGTCGTTCGACTAGTATTAGTCGGATTAGTCGTTCGACTAGTATTAGTCGGATTAGTCGTTCGACTAGTATTAGTCGGATTAGTCGTTCGACTAGTATTAGTCGGATTAGTCGTTCGACTAGTATTAGTCGGATTAGTCGTTCGACTAGTATTAGTCGGATTAGTCGTTCGACTAGTATTAGTCGGATTAGTCGTTCGACTAGTATTAGTCGGATTAGTCGTTCGACTAGTATTAGTCGGATTAGTCGTTCGACTAGTATTAGTCGGATTAGTCGTTCGACTAGTATTAGTCGGATTAGTCGTTCGACTAGTATTAGTCGGATTAGTCGTTCGACTAGTATTAGTCGGATTAGTCGTTCGACTAGTATTAGTCGGATTAGTCGTTCGACTAGTATTAGTCGGATTAGTCGTTCGACTAGTATTAGTCGGATTAGTCGTTCGACTAGTATTAGTCGGATTAGTCGTTCGACTAGTATTAGTCGGATTAGTCGTTCGACTAGTATTAGTCGGATTAGTCGTTCGACTAGTATTAGTCGGATTAGTCGTTCGACTAGTATTAGTCGGATTAGTCGTTCGACTAATATTAGTCGGATTAGTCGTTCGACTAGTATTAGTCGGATTAGTCGTTCGACTAATATTAGTCGGATTAGTCGTTCGACTAATATTAGTCGGATTAGTCGTTCGACTAATATTAGTCGGATTAGTCGTTCGACTAATATTAGTCGGATTAGTCGTTCGACTAATATTAGTCGGATTAGTCGTTCGACTAATATTAGTCGGATTAGTCGTTCGACTAATATTAGTCGGATTAGTCGTTCGACTAATATTAGTCGGATTAGTCGTTCGACTAATATTAGTCGAATTAGTCGTTCGACTAATATTAGTCGGAAACATTCCGACTAATATTAGTCGGAAACATTTCGACTGATTTCAGTCGGGAACATTCCGACTAATATTAGTCGAAATGACCGAACATGTCTCATTTCCAGACGAACAATCGACTACTTGAGCAGAGTGCTTATTGTCAAAAAGGGAAGCAAAGCAGGTAGGTATTTCTTGGAAAGGTCAGTGACTGGAATCTTTTATCCCTTGATGCCGCGACAGAGCTGGTATGCAAAGGGAAAGCTGACCCTGCTGTAGCTCTATCCCCCCCTACCTCCAGGGGGCGATGCCTACCGTCATTCATGTCGCTATTTTTGTTTTCTCTGAAGGGATACACATTCATAGTTCCGAGAGTTTCTTGGTATTCACAGGCCAGTGCACATTGTTGGTGCAAGAAAGACACCGCAACATTTTAAAAGCAAAACTATCCATTTCTGACCTTCAGATGGATTAGAGGCTTTATGATAAATGCATTTTACTGGAATGGAAATATTCTTAAACTTAAAAAACCGGTCGAATATAAGAAGAGAGTTTACAATCCACCAGCTCTGATGCAAGGTAAGGTAAAATTAATTTAATTAAAAATAAACATTAATTATGTTCGTGGGGCAAATACTAAAATATACGCTGTCCAGAACGATCTCAAACTTGCTGCAGTCGCTAGATGTTAATTTACCTTTCTGCCCCTTATGGGGTACAAATTTGCCAGCAACATCGGTGGCAGAGCGCGCAGGGTGGTTCATTCACATTCACGCCTTTTACGGCTCCGGGTTCGAATCCTGTGGTGGACATGGGTGTTTCTTGTAAGTTTCCACTCATCCATTTCCTGTAATCACAATTCATTCTCATCATCCCGATTAGCCTAAAGAGGCATAAAAGCGATGTAAAATGAGGATAATAATAAAGAAAGATAGAGGATGTATGTCACTTTGGGTAACCACGACGATGAGGACGAATTGATCAAAAAGAACATCCATGTCCAGCCTAATACTCAAGGGGTGGGGCAATGGGGTCATTTACCCCCTCCAACTATGAAATGTTTTAATATGAAGCTGTAAAACCTACGAAAATAACATTGACGATTTTTCAGATTTTGCAAGAAATTCGATTTTATTCTTACATAAATGAATGGGTTGTTCGCGAAGCGAGATAGGCTCCAGGACTCTGCAGTCTACAATATTTGGTTATTTTATAATTTTAGTATTATAACCTTTAAAGGTTTAATTGATGCATATCTATCAGACGCCCGGATTCAGCCCAGAGTGTCCTTGTTTTAAATCCCCGTCCCGACTTTCTTCGAACTGCATTCACGATGAAAAAATGTCTTTTTTTTCATTTAATTATTTATTGAAATTTCCAGTACAGCAGAAGCCATTTTAAACCGGAAAGAAACAACAGTAAAAAGTACACTGGTGTTAAAACGAACACATTAAACACTAAACAAGACCAAAAAATTAAAAAATTATAATAAAGAAAAGAAAATAAACAAAATATAAATAATAAACAAGACAAGACAGTACCAAGGTAAACAGATTATTTACACAATGCATTACTTATGTACAATGTTTTTCAAGTTGGTGATAAAAGACGAATATGCAGTGAATATATCTACTTGGTTTGAGATGTTGTTGAATTGTTTCGGTAGCCTTTGGAATATTGAACGTTGTATGAGCGAGAGTCTGGGCGTTGCAGTGTGGAAAGTTTCCTTGCTCCGTGTTTTATGTCTGGGCACTCTGAGGGAGAGTTCGTGGAGTTCAGACATGCTCTTCATTATAAGTATCATTGCTATCACATACTTAATTTAAAAATATATCATTTTCTATACATCTAATTATCATGATTGGTTAATTGATAGTCAAACATAGATGGTTTTGATTGATTGATTGATTGATGTTTTAAGTCCACTTTATGCACAGAAAGGCTAATCGGGACTGGACCTACAGTTTACAGTGGAATCGGAACCACTTGTACCTCAACCGGGTATTGAACCTTGATTAGAAGGCAAAGGCGCTACCACTGCGCCATCGGGGAGGCCCTCAAACATAGATGGAATTGGGTGCCAAAACTTGAGGGGAGGGGGAGGATTCTATCTTGATTGACAAGGCTTAACACTATGAAAGCATAATATTTCATCTCGCAATCGTCGCATTAACGCATTGACGCATCAGATCACGAAACCAGTTAGAGCGACACATGATCTTTGGACGCAGAGATTTATTTTTTTAAGTAAGTACTTCGCAACATTAGTAAATTTTCTCACATTTAATATTAGTCGAAATAGTCACACGATTAATTTCAGTCGAAATCGACTTTATTTCCGACTAATATCAGTGGAAATCGAACACAACTGATTCTGATTCCGTTTCCAGACGAAGCGTAGACCACTGAAGTAGAGAGGGCTTATCGCTAAGAAGTGATGCGAGGGAGAATGGCCTATACCGCGTTTGGTAGAACCTGTCCCGCTTCCCGCGCTAGATGCTCCCTGGCTTTTCTCGGTGCTGGGGAAAGTCAAACCCAGGCAGCCAATTAAAATACGCAACGTCGCAACAGCGTCTACGTAAGCGCCTCTCTTCTGGCTTTCATTCGCTCCTCACTGCCCAGCAGACGATTTTTTTCCTCGTTTCTCATTGGCACCGAAACTGTCGAGCGCTCCCTAGCGCGGGAAGAGGGACAGGTTCTACCAAACGCGGTATAGGTGTATTTAATTTCTTGGAAAGGTGAGTGACTGGAAAATTCCGGTACCGCCTCACAGCATGCCAAATTGAAAGCGAAAGGTGCCCCTGCTGTAGTCATTCATGTGGCTATTTGTTGTTTACAATGGTGTCTTTTCTCAAGAGATACGCATTCAGGACTTGGAGAATTTCTTGGAATTCAAAGACCTAACCATCCCTAGGTATCATTAGTGGTGCAAGAAAGATATCGCAATATTTAAATCTCAATGTATGGCCTTCATGTGAACTAGAGATCTTATCTTAAAAGCATTGTACCGTAATGAAAATATTCTTAAACTTAAAACTAATGTCAAACTTAAGAATATAGTTTAAAATCAACCAGTTCTCACGCAAGGCAAGGGAAAATTAGTTTTAATAAAAATGAACACTAATTATGTTCTTGGAGCAAATACTAAACTTTACGCTGTAAAGTACAATCTCAAACTTGCTGCACTCGCTATAATACAACCTTGTATGTTGATCTTCACTTTGCGCTGAGTGGCCATTCACATTATCCGCCAATCACGACTCCGGGTTCGAATCCTTTCATGGGAGTGTTCCTTTGTAAGTTTCTACTCATTAATTTTCTTTAATCACCATTTATTCTCTCTTTGTCCTGATTAGCATAAAGAGACAGAAAAGCGACTAAAATTTGGAAAATTATAACGAAAGACATAGGATTATTTACTGCAGAAACTTGTAACAAATAATCATCAGGTATTAGTAACGTTCTTTCAAGTTGTTTCATTATTGCTGTTTCACTACACAAAATAGGCATTTTACATTATGATATTGCTTCTAAGTTGTAAACCTTATTTTCGAACCGGAAAGTAATCATTACTTGAGAGAGGACCTCCCACATGGCGCAGTGGTAGCGTCATTGCCTTGTAATCAAGAGGTCCCGGGTTCGATACCCGGTGGAGGCACAAGTGGTTCAGATCCCACTTTAAACTGTAGGTTCGGTCCCGATTAGCCTTAGTGTGCATAAAGTGGACTTAAAACAGCAACTCATTACTTGAGAAGGGTGTATTGAAGCCTCTTATAGTATTCGAATTTTTATTTAGTGTCGCTTTTCTACCACTTTTGAGTAAACACGGCGACGATGATGAGTGACGATTAAGAAATTAGTGAATCGAAACTCACAAAGAAAGCCATGTAGATCCGCGTAATCAAGGGGCGATGAGGGCATTTACCCCTTCGAATTATGAAATGTTTTAATGTGATGCTATATAAAACCTATCAAACTAATTGACGAATTAATTTTATTTCGTCCTTGCATAAATGAATGGGTTGTTCGCGGAGAAAGGCAGGCTCCAGTCTGCCATATTTGGTAATTGTACCCAGGTAGTTTTATAACAATTGATGCAAGTCTACCAGACATCCACATTTTTTGGGACAGTCAAATCTTTTTAATCCCTGTCCCGAGTTTCTTCTAACTAACCGTCGCACCCTGCTTTTTCAGTCAAAAAAATGGTTTATAATCTCTCATCTCGTAATCGTCGCATTGGTGCGTTAGAGAACGAAACCAATTATAGCGCCGCATGATCTTTCGACACAGTTTCGCAATACTCTGGTAAATTTTCTCAGGTGTAATATTTCGACTATAATGCACAAATCAATAACAACTAATGTCTTACTTTTTTGTTTCATACCGAAAAAAGGCTTACTGTCACAAATAAATTATGTTTGTCGTTTTAGATTATTCAATTTCAACTTATTCGCTAGTATTTCATTCATCCTAATATTGCACCAAAGGCAATTTACATCGTAATAAATAATTTTTAACTGATCAGAACTATATTTTTAAAAGCTTCACATAATGGTCACACCCCTTTAAAAATTTCGACCAATATGTGTTGGATAGTATGGGAGCAAGAACTCGCCTCCACTGTTGATTAAAGGAAATTTGAAAACACTGTTAAGGAATACAGTACTATTAGAATACTATTAGAATACTTCTAAGAATATATGTAAACATCAAACATGAAGCTGTACGACGTATGCGAGGTATCTATCAGTGAGATTGATTTGTTCCGTTACTTTAGATTTTAATGCAGCATCTCTATAATTGTATGTCTAACTGTAATACTACTATAGTAAAGTTATCGGTCACATCTGAAACTCCAACAAACAACATTTCGCATCTTTTCTTTGTTCCAATTAGGATTTGTCCCCCCCCCCCCCCACCCAAGACACATGATAATTCCCGTCTATGGGCCTGCCTATGTCTTCTTTACGTCTTTATTTGAAGCCGGAACCTTGATGGTGACTGACATCGTGAGTACACAACTCAACGTTTCGGGCCACAGAGACTGTTCTCAATGTTCTCATGCGTGACCTTGTAATGAAGAGATCCCGGGTCTATTCTCTGTGCGCCTACACACACACACACACATATATATATGTATGTATGTATGTATGTATGTATGTATGTATGTATGTATGTATGTGTGTGTGTGTGTGTATGTGTGTGTGTGTGTATGTGTGTGTGTGTGTGTGTGTGTGTGTGTGTGTGTGTGTGTGTGTGTGTGTGTGTGTAAACATTCGTTTATAAACAGTCCAATTTAGCCTGGCTCAGCTCAGCACAAGAGTGGAGGAATTTGAAAATAATAAGAAAAATATATAATTTTTGACTAATATTTGTCGTTAACGACTGATTCGACTAATATTAGTCGAAAGACTAATTCGACTAATATTAGTCGAAATACTAATTCGACTAATATTAGTCGAACGACTAATTCGACTAATATTAGTCAAACGACTAATTCGACTAATATTAGTCAAACGACTAATTAGTCGAAAAAATTAGTCGACTACTTTTTCGACTAATATTAGTCGAACGACTAATTCGACTAATATTAGTCAAACGACTAATTCGACTAATATTAGTCGAACGACTAATTCGACTAATATTAGTCGAACGACTAATTCGACTAATATTAGTCGAGAAAGTAGTCGACTAATTTTTTCGACTAATTAGTCGATATTTTGTTTCGAGTAACGACTAATTAGTCGATGGTGAAAATTAGTCGATGGTGCCCATCACTACTGCAGAGTGCCGCTGTCCAGGATCTACCCGAACAGTGCCACTCAAAAATAAAATATTATTGTACGTACCTTAATATCCAAAAGCCTAAAAAGATTGCATTGAAGCTCGTGTACTATGACCGACTTGATATACAAAATACAACAAAGAACTGGGATGTCCAATGACTCACTGCGTTTTCCCAGCCATCATTAATGTTGCAGTACAAAAAATCGTAAAGACCAACCACCGGAGAAGGAGTACGTAGAGTTGAATAGAAAGATCATAAAGGAGAGAAGAAAACAATTTCCAATCATCCTGTTAGTAACTCATAGTCCGACGCGCGCTCTTCTGCTCCTGTGATGGGAATTCCGAAAATGACCCAAGGGCATTCTGTCCCACTACACGAGAGATAAGAAAAACAGTTTCCTGCGAAATTCTCCAATCGGCAGTTCTGAAATTGGGAATTCCGTAGCAAAGGGATGAGTACACCATATCCCGGGAATCTCTGGAGCGAACGAACGTAAAGAAATCTCTGCGCAAGTAGTGGCACGACCAATGAAGAGAAGCTAGTGCATACCAGCTGTTTGCAGCAGCGCGCGCTTCTTTGCTCCGGCAATTCAATTTCTCCACCTCTCTTCCGTTATGCGGGGCTTCGCTGCACAGATTCCTTCCAGCGCCAAGTAGTTTTGCACGGACGACAAGCCTCTGAACAAAAAGTTCGACACTACATTAGCAATTCCAAGCTAACGCCGAGACAACTCCTAAAATCTCAGCGTCTGTGCTCAAGGAGGAACTTAGCGCGGACCTTGCCCAGGCGTCACTTGCGATATGCTAATCGGTGCAGTGAAGGGAAGGCACAGAGACAAGACTTGGCACCGTCTCGGCTCGACCATTCACACGGATGGACAGACAGACTTGATTGGACTTCTGTTACTTAGCGTCGCTTTTCTGCCACTTTTGGATAACTGCGACGATGACTGATGATAGAATAAAAGTGATAAAAGGATACTCGAAAAGAACCCCGATGCGCAGGTCATGGGACAGACACGAGGCATAAGGGACCACAAATACGTAAATCGACACCAATGCGTTGATTCCAGTAACAAACACACGTAGAAATGCATCAAAGGATGCTTATATCGCTGTTGTTGTGCATCGACGGACATCAGGCACGATCATTTCAACAAAATTACCTGTGTCAGTTGATGCTCAGAAAGTGCATCAGCCTCGACTTGATGCATTTTAAGTTATTTGTATACCCTAAAAACTATTTAAATTTGTTGAAACAACTGTATTTACCTTGATTGCATTTTGCATATTAACGAACCTCTGGAGTCTGGACTCTCAGTCAGTATAATCCTCTGGCATTTGTGTTGTGTCAGTCCTTTCACCAATTTCATCCTATCACTATTCATCCTCATCCTCGCGATTGCCCAAAAGTGGTAGAATAGCGAAGTAAAATCACATCAATCAAGCATGTTGTAATTTATGTGTATTTTTGTAACTAATAACAGTTGTGGGCAGTGGCGGCGTGGGGGGGAGTTGAACCCCCACTTTTTGCCCCCCCATTATGGCCTCTTAATGATATAAGGAGAAAGTAAACTTTCTTTGACCCCCTCCCTCCCAGTTTTGACACCCAATCGCCGCTTCTGGTTGTGCGAAATCTTCACAGAAAACAGTGGGGGGGCGGTAATTGAAATCCTGTTCTAGGTAAAGAAGAGGCGTAAAGTACACACACATCTCCTTCACTCAAAAAGGGCCGATTGCTGTGTCTATTTGCCTACAGAACAGATTGCATCATGGGATGACCGTGTAAGATGCACGTCGCCGCGTGGACATAGACTGCAGTTTAGAGGCGATCCCAATGCTAGGGTGACCAGATTTTCTGAGGCGAAAAGCAGGATATTTCTGGATGCGTACGGGGGGATTGCATATATAACTGAAAGAGCACAGCGTCAAGTGCACCCCCTCTCTCTCTTTGGCAAAGGAAAAGTCATTCTTATTACATGTCTCCCGAAATATTACACAATTCTCTTTAATCTGCTTTCTTCTTGATTTGATTTTTGTTATTTAACGTCGCCCAGGCCGGGATTCGACCCCAGGACCCCTGGCGTCCTAGAGTTCGATCACTCCACCACGGATATCTTTCCTTCTTATTTATTTCCCTTTTCATTTCTCTTTTTCGTTCCTCCTGTTGCTTATATTTTTAATTTTACAGATTAATATTCCTATTTCTCTCGTTCTTAATGGTTTTGTGTGTGTGTGCATGTCTCCTTACTTTCTTACCAAAATATAATATTAAAATATTAATCAATACTGAGAATACATTTGTCTCTTTCCGCATCTGTAGTAATCATCTAATCAATGCATCAAACATGCAAATCCCCAGAATTGGGCTATTTTTAATTCTCAAAGTGCCCCTGCATATACTTTTATTCATCACTCGGTACCTTGCGTATGATATCATGAACGGGCTGCATGCAATATCTGCTTCTAAGCAATAAATATAAGCTTTACAGTAAGAATGAGGTCGCGAGAAAAGCGAGCGGGGAAATTTTTAGATCTACAAGCATTTCTTTGCACTAACAGTTTCAAAGAAGTAAACAATTAGACTGGATGTTTTGCAGGACATTTCGCAGGACGGTACTGAAAAAAATAGGACATATTTGTTTCTTTTGGAGTAGCATCGCCCCTCAAAATAGGACTGTCCTGCGAAAATCAGGACGTCTGGTCACCCTACCCAATGCACAACCCCTTTTGACTATCCCGCTCGAACAAAACCACAACATGAACCTCAACAGTTAAAGAACATGCGTTCTGGCTATAAACTTAAGCAACATATACAATAAAAATAACACTCAGCGACATGAATTATTTTATGACGATCAATAAAAGCGCAAAGGACAAGCAACATCTTCGCAGTGTTGGCAGTACGTTCTCGCCACCAAACCGCAAGCATCAACCAAACCATACTTAACAACACTAAAAAGAATTTTTGCTTTAAAAAAATAACAAATGACGATAGAAGTGTTCTTTTTTTTTTTACCTTCAACTGCTGCTGCGAAGCGATTCCTGCCAGATGTGGCGCTGGCCTCGCAAATGTTCACAAGCTTCGGCCTTCGGAGTTCAGAAACAAAACACAATCACTCATTTTTGCATGTTCTATAACCTTGAATTTCGCACACAAGATGATGCTATTAAACTCGTGGAGCATCGGCGGACACACTGTTTCGTCGCTTCGAAGCAGAAATGCGTCCACCGCGAACGTTTTCCGACCGAAAAACGTTAAAAGACAACTTCCCGAAGGATTGTTGCATGCTCGCATGAAGAAAAACGAGGAACAGATGGGTGTGTCGCTACGTGGGACCAGTCGCCGATTCCGTCCGAGGTCACGTGACCGTTGTTTGTGATTTCTCCCTCCCTCAAACTCTTCCTTTTTCTCTACGTCTTCCCCCAACACAGTGAACTGGGTGATGTAGAAGAGAAGGTCACTTCGTGAAGCGGAATCCGTCAAGGTCACGCAGAACTCCACTCCACAACAGACTCGTGTGAAACACAACCCAGCGCAAGGACCGCTGCTTTCGGATCCGCTCGCCAATCATAGCTGCCTGGTGAACCGGAAGTGACATTTGATTCATGTAACGCAACGTCATAATGGCACATACGATCCCTTGGCGCAACAATCCTTTGACGACCAAGACCTGTCATAGCGGCTCTTCATCAAGTGACTTGTTCGGCGATCTGAATCCAGGATTCTTTGCAAGCAGACTCTCATTTTGTTCTCACGGTGTTGCAATACTGACAATTTGTACATTTCCATCTGGGTTTAAACCTGACTGGATCACACCTACAGCCACTTCGTGTGAGCACTTAATCCCGTCTCCATAATTTAAAGCAGAATCGAATTCGCTATTTTTATTCCTCACGAAAACTGGAGCATTCAGTGGCGCAGGAACGTTTTTAATTTAGGAAGGGAAAGTTCAACGTCCTTAATTTTTGTGTTTTTGCAGATATATTTTATTTGGTTTATTTTACTTCGCATTTCTTCAACTTTTGGCTAATCGCGAAGATGAGGATGGGGGATCAATGTGACAAAATTGATGAAGGGACGCACACTAAGAACGAACATGCCGGGAGATTGCTCATAACCTTGTAATGACTACAAAAACAGTTCCCACAATAATTTTGAGCTTTTCAAAAAATATATGTGGCTATTTTCAGAATGAGTTTTTAACCTTTATAAACACGTGCAATTCGAGAACCTACAAGGCTTGTATGCTTCATTCCATCGTCTTGGAATCATTTTAGACAGTTTCTACTTCTGTCCGCGGTGGCTCAGTCGGTAAAGGTCCCGGGTTCGATCCCCGACCGGTTCAAATCCGGGAACTTTTCTAACGTTGGAAGCGGCTCCGGCGCCCACCCAGCGTTGAATAACATGGGTACCTGGGGAAACCCTGGGGGGTAAAGGTGGGCAGGGGCATGATGCTGATCACATCACCCCCACTCACGACCGGATCAAGAAAGTGTGGGGCGTTACCCCCACACCTCCCATACGCCTTCATGGCGTGGTGCTAAGCACAGGGGAGCACTTTACCTTTTACCTTTACGACAAAGTATGCACAACGGAAAATTTATTTCGGGACACAGAAACTGATTCCTTAGCAAAAACAACACGCCTTTGACAGAAGTAGAAAAAGGTAAAAAAGGTAAAGTTCTCCCCTGTGCTTAGCACCACGCCATGAAGGCGTATAGAGGGTGTGGGGGTAACGCCCTACACTTTCTTGATCCGGTCGTGAGTGGGGGGTGATGTGATCAGCATCACGCCCCTGCCCACCTTTACCCCACAGGGTTTCCCCCAGGTATCCAAGTTTTTCGACGCTGGATGGGCGCCGGAGCCGCTTCCAACGTTAGAAAAGTTCCCGGATTTGAACCGGCCGGGGATCGAACCCGGGACCTTTAGCATGATAGTCAGACGCGTTACCGACTGAGCCACCGCGGCCATTACTTTTTCGTGAACTTTAAAATAAAATTCGTTATTTAATGACCCGGGAATATCTGGAGCGGGCGAACGAAAGCAAGTCTCTGCTGACGTGAGAGGGCTTGAGCAATAAGCAAGTGGGAGGGAACGGGATTACGTGGAGGGGGGATAGCGACTGCGTTTCCAAACCTTTGCAGCAACGTGTACTGCTTCGCTCCGCCCACTCGCTTTGTGCTGCCTTGCTCCAGACATTCCCTGGATAGGGTATATACATTTTGGTCGGAAAGGGGGAGGGGTTAAAGCCCACCGAGAAGCAGACCCGTCATCTCAAAGTGTCCCAGCCGAAGCCTGTGGCCAGCTATTTCCTTTCTGTTACAATCACGTCGACGCTGCTCCACACAATTGCCTCCATCCATCACGCACGAAACGTGCGTCGAATGCTACGAGCGTTTTTTATTGGAACAAAGAGAGCTCAATAAGCGCAGCTGTACGCGTTTCCTCCATTCAATTCTGCTCACTCGCTGACTCCATGCTCAACGTCCTTTTTAACTGCCCGTCCCGCACTGGCGCTGACCACCACGAGACAGAATTTACATCGTCGATTTAATCGCCGTTTTATGAGCGATGTGCATGCAGGATATTGCTTAATCGCACAACGCCTCGTTCAAACCATTCTTTTAATGAGTCATACAATTTCAACTAACCTCGTGGACAGCTTGGAAGAGTTTATGCGATGCCCCTTGAATGAGCCAAGAGGGGGCGGGGGACTATAGCCGCCTACAATCCCAACATACTCAGCGTGATCGCTAGGAGAAAGTCAACTTGCTGGTTCCTATTTAGATAGTAAGAAATTTAGTTTCCTATTTAGGAGGCGAGTCAAGGTGCACTGGTTCCCATTAGGAGGCGAGTCAAGGTGTACTGGATCCCATTAGGAGGCGAGTCAAGGTGTACTGGATCCCATTAGGAGGCGAGTCAAGGTGTACTGGATCCCATTAGGAGGCGAGTCAAGGTGTACTGGATCCCATTAGGAGGCGAGTCAAGGTGTACTGGATCCCATTAGGAGGCGAGTCAAGGTGTACTGGATCCCATTAGGAGGCGAGTCAAGTCAGTGGCGAAGATATAGTACAAGCAATGCAAGCACTGCTTGCACAATTAAAATATTATTTAATGTACTTAACGTTGAGTGCATTATTTATTTTCTATCGCACTCGATTTCGCGAAATTTTACGGCCGCAAATTCTCTCCGCAGCCCGTTGGCAAGCAGCAACCTCTCTGCTTGCAGCCACTGTGCGGGAAACCAACGCTTCTCAAGTATCATATGGCGAAGGGTAGATGCTGGTGAAGGTACGGTCCCCAAACCACTAATAAAAGCTCTGCTTTTCGGAGCTTTTCGGCTTCTCGAAAACACCCGAGCCAAGCAGAAAGCAGACACTACTATCAGAAAACATATAAGTGTTAACATGATCTCGAAGATGTATATTTGCTTTATTATAAACACAGAATTATTGAAATAAATTATTATAACTGTTCCAAATTCCATGTAGATAAACTTTAAAGCATTACTTTGAGTTTCAAGATTTGTAAAACGTGTCAATAATGTCGACGTTCAGGGATTAAGACAAACATGGTGTTCCGGCACTGGGGAGCGCTGGAATCTGCAGAACAGCTGGCTGTTGTCCGCTTCACACTTCTCTTGTCTCAAATTACAACGCACGCCAGTGTTGACAACTACCAAATAATTTACACTATATTTATCGTAAGTTTTCATACAAACAATGAACTGATGTTTTTTTTCGATAAAACGTATGTAAAAAAAAAAAAGCAATGAAACTCTCTTCTGAGACCTGCAAATAGCAAAAACGTTAAGTCATAAATGCTATCCAACTCGAAATATTATTTTTATTAATATAATACATTATTAAAAAGAAGAAACAGCGCATGTTCTTCCTATTGTAATGGCCTATTATTCGAAAGCTTAATTAATTTTAAGCTTCAAGTCAGTTCTATTACTCCCCCGTGAATATTAATTTTTACAACGAGGTTGACATCACTTTTCTGTTAGCTTCTGAGCTTTTCGGAATATTTTCCATTTATGTGGGAAGAACGAGTGGTTGAAGTGAGTGTTCTCTTTTGTGAAACAAACATGAATATTTCAAATTTCGTACGGGAAGCTGTAAGTAATAGCAAGTATTTTATTATCAATAACGTGACAAGAATTTTGAACTTAGCAGTATGGCCGTTGAGAGGCGAGTCAAGGTGTACTGGTTCCCATTAGGAGGCGGGTCAGGGTGTACTGGTTCCCATTAGGAGGCGGGTCAGGGTGTACTGGTTCCCATTAGGAGGCGAGTCAGGGTGTACTGGTTCCCATTAGGAGGCGAGTCAGGGTGTACTGGTTCCCATTAGGAGGCGAGTCAGGGTGTACTGGTTCCCATTAGGAGGCGAGTCAAGGTGTACTGGTTCCCATTAGGAGGCGAGTCAGGGTGTACTGGTTCCCATTAGGAGGCGGGTCAGGGTGTACTAGTTCCCATTAGGAGGCGGGTCAGGGTGTACTGGTTCCCATTAGGAGGCGGGTCTAGGTGTACTGGTTCCCATTAGAAGGCGAGTCAAGGTGTACTGGTTCCCATTAGAAGGCGAGTCAAGGTATAGTGGTTCCCATTAGGAGGCGAGTCAAGGTATAGTGGTTCCCATTAGGAGGCGAGTCAAGGTATAGTGGTTCCCATAGGAGGCGAGTCAAGGTATACTGGATCCCATTAGGAGGCGAGTCAGGTTAATGGCTCCTAATTTAAGAGTCGAGTCGTATTACTGGTTCATTTTAAAAGTAGAGTCACGTTATTGTTTACATTTAGAAATTGAGTCAAAATACAAGCTTCTATTCAGAAAACGAGTCACTGTTTAATCTTGAAATGTGTCAAATAACTTTTAAGAACACAGCTTTTCAAGTAACTGCCCAAGATCTTCACAAAGCACGCAGGCATCAGCTGTTTCCTTCACTGTATACACTTGTATTTTACTTACCAATCGCTTCGCCTACTAACAACCGAACTCCCTCCCATCCGAAGTGCAAGAAGACTGTTTCTCCCATCCGCTAATGATTTACCGCCCCTGGCGGCAAATCGAGGAACTACTTCGTTCGATAAGAAGGGAAAACATGGGTTTACCTCGCGGCATAAGACGTGTCTAGCGCCGAGACAACGTATTGCCATATATGGCAAGAGCATGCAAAATAATTGGCTAGGCATTCTTCACACAGTCGCCAACCTTTGCGAGAAGTCGCTAAATGTGGTGTATTTGTATTCATGAACGAGCTTTTTCTGGCTACTTCGGGAGTTTTTACCAGCCGATACCGAGACTCCACATGATATATTTATATGATGGGGATAGGAAAAAATGGCTTGAGGGGCAGACTGCAGAATGGAATATTTTCTAGGAGTCATATTTAACGTCACCAAACACCATGCAAAAATGTCTATTTGGCCCAAAAGAGCCATTATTTATGTTCTTTGTTGTTCGCGAGGGGTGGGGGTGGAGTCGATGAGAGAGTGCCCTCCTCCATTTCAGTCATTGAAATTATTAAGCACTTCCGGTGTTGAACCGAAGAAATCTCATTTCAAAAAACGAAACTGAAGAATAGCTTTGAAAACTGAATACATATTTTGACAACATAGTTGAATCTATGATGCTGGAAGTAATCTATGTTGGATAAAGCTTTGTGCTACTGGCCTTTTCCTGTCCACACAAACACAAATATACAGGATGCTCCGAAAGTCACAACCCATTATAATTAAGACGCCCACATTTCGTTCTTCTCTTTGCAGTGTTTCTGAAAACGTGACTTTTTTCACGGAAAGTGGATCAACAACAATAAGGGCTACCCGATCACTCTTCTGACTTCTTTGCGTGATTGATCAACTGCCAGGTTTACAAACCTAAGGTCTGTGACCTAGCAGAGACTTGCAATGGCATCAGATGTCGTCCCACTCGAGATGTCGCACCACAACTGAACGATGGCCGTGCTTTGATACGGGCGGAGGAGACTTCTGGGACACCCTTCATGTGCATCATTCAACTTTCGACGTCCGTTCTAGTGGCTATGAAGCAATACTGTTCCTTTTTTTATACGTATAAACACACATACTTGCGTGAATAATTACTCTTTAGTTATTTGTGTGTGTAGTTTTAGCGAATTCCACGTTGCATGTGTTGGAAGCACTGTTTCGTCGCCGGCGGCAAGGCAGATATTGTAACGGTTCGGAAGAAGCTTTCCAACATCATAAGATGCTGAAATAAGTGTCTCATTAAAGCAAACGCAATTACGGAACACGTGTTAATCAACGGTGAGCAATTTATGCTTGGGGAGGGGGGATAAGGAATATGAAGGAGTCTGACGCATCGTTCAATCACTTCCAAGTACGAAATGCATCCAGTGCAAGTCTATTACAACGATCCCGAGTGGCGAGGAGCAAGTAAAAGTTAAATGTTATTCGGCAGTGGCGTCAAACATCTGCGCTATCTCACTATGTCACGCGCTCCTAGGCTATGGATAGAAATAAGTTTACTAACTCATAAGAAATCAGGTTGCCAGCTCATAAGAAATCAGGTTGCCAACTCATAGGAAATCAGGTTGCCAACTCATAGGAAATCAGGTTGCCAACTCATAGGAAATCAGGTTGCCAACTCATAGGAAATCAGGTTGCCAACTCATAGGAAATCAGGTTGCCAACTCATAGGAAATCTGGTTGCCAACTCATAGGAAATCTGGTTGCCAACTCATAGGAAATCTGGTTGCCAACTCATAGGAAATCTGGTTGCCAACTCATAGGAAATCTGGTTACCAACTCATAAGTAATCAGGTTGTCAACTCATAGACTCATAGGAAATCTGGTTACCAACTCATAGGAAATCAGGTTGCCAGCTCATAAGAAATCAGGTTGCCAGCTCATAAGAAATCAGGTTGCCAGCTCATAAGAAATCAGGTTGCCAACTCATAAGAAATCAGGTTGCCAACTCATAAGAAATCAGGTTGCCAACTCATAAGAAATCAGGTTTTAACTCATAAGAAATCAGGTTGCCAACTCATAAGAAATCAGGTTGCCAACTCATAAGAAATCAGGTTGCCAACTCATAGGAAATCAGGTTGCCAACTCATAGGAAATCTGGTTGCCAACTCATAGGAAATCTGGTTGCCAACTCATAGGAAATCTGGTTACCAACTCATAAGTAATCAGGTTGTCAACTCATAGGAAATCTGGTTACCAACTCATAGGAAATCAGGTTGCCAGCTCATAAGAAATCAGGTTGCCAGCTCATAAGAAATCAGGTTGCCAACTCATAGGAAATCAGGTTGCCAACTCATAGGAAATCAGGTTGCCAACTCATAGGAAATCAGGTTGCCAACTCATAGGAAATCAGGTTGCCAACTCATAGGAAATCTGGTTACCAACTCATAAGTAATCAGGTTGTCAACTCATAGACTCATAGGAAATCTGGTTACCAACTCATAGGAAATCAGGTTGCCAACTCATAGGAAATCAGGTTGCCAACTCATAGGAAATCAGGTTGCCAACTCATAGGAAATCTAATTACCAACTGCAGAATCACCATCATAATCTCACTAATATGAATAATAACATTTACAATTTCTGATCGATTTTTCTCCAGTATTTTATTCTCTAGTCTTCAGGCTTCGCAGAGAGCCTAGCTAGGCTAGAAGATACGCTCCTGTTATTCGGTAAATATTATGACTGGAGAAGAATTTGCAAGACTTTACAATTTTTAAACTGAGCTAAAAAAATTTAATATATTACTTTAGATATCAATATGTAAGCTTGAACTTTTCTTGCACTGGTGATCGTTTCGGGCCGTCCCGATTAGCGTTAGTGCACAACGTGGACTTAAAATACAAAAACAATCAATCCTGTCTTAGGGGACGAAATTTCATTCGTGATATAATGTATCTCTTCTACCATTGCGTACCATGTGACTCTTTTTGTTTATCGATCGCAGTTATGAGGGAAAAATTGCACGCGAGGCAATTATTACACGTCATTTCACTAATTAGCGTATGTACGGAGAAAGGGGACCGATCTGTACACGTGTAAACATCCTGATATCCTGGTCGCAGTTTTATACACCATCGATCTTGTAAAGGCTTATCTGTATATTTGATACAAAGCTTTATAAATCATATAACAGGTAGATAGCATAGTGGAAGGGGCAGTACATGTGGAGATAAACAATGTTTTAGGGGGGAAATGCATCTCAAGCACTGGTGGCATGTTTTTTCTACATTTTTTGTTGTATTTGTCGTAAATTTTCAATTTGATTCACAATTTTCCACTTCCAAGAGCAACTCTACCTACAAAGTTTGAAAAGATGCACGAAGAAAGAAGCTAAAGGTAATGGTATGTGCGAATAATTTATTTGATTTTTGTTATTCAGCTCGCTTTTCTGCCACTTTCGGCTAATCGGGACAACGAGGGTGAGTGATATTGATAAAGGGACACTCACAAATAACACCCAAGCCCCGGCTGGAATTCGTATCCTGGACCCCCGGCGTCGTAGGAGGTAGGCATATATCTATATCTGCTTGTATCTGGAAATTTCATTTGAAAAAATCATCAAATATTCAATACCACTAGAGAAGTTTTTAGTTTTGCATATATGATTAAACGCATACGATAACTTTCATTCTTCGAATTCTCCTTGTAAAAAAAGTATTATTGAAGTGTTAAAATATAGAATTTATAAAAATAAAGAACAAATTATATTAAAAATTTCACCTAATAAATAAAATATAAACAACCAAAAATTAATTATTACTACAATTAAGCCAACAACCCTCCATTTATGTCCCCACGTCTAACCGCGGCAGCTGGAACGAATTTAGCCGGACAAATAACTATTAAAGATTAAAATCCTATAATCTAACTTATATTAAACTAAACAAACTCACGCACTGCGAACCATCAAACTCAGTCATACCGTCTCAACCCATAAAAAATTGGCGGAATTCTTACCTATCTTTAATCAATACATATGTGAAATTTAATTAATGTTTGAAAAAAAAAATCATTTTGTTCATTCATTTGGGTTTCTGCAAAAATTACACACCATCCTTTTGTGCCATTGCACATCCACCGTGTTTTTAGAAGCTATAGGCCTATACGTCCTCTAACACAGGGGTTCAACCTGGGGGGCGCGCCCCCCTGGGAAGACGGAGAATTTCAGGGGAGGCGTGGTGAGCAATGAAAAATATATACATGAATTACCCCCCCCCAAAAAAAAAGTTGAGGCAAACACAAACCCCTCAGAAAAGGGCTCAGAAAAGAAACTTCTGCAAATAGTTTTCTCTGTCACTCATTAATTGTGTTCTTAAGTAAAAACAAAAACAAATGATGTAGCTTGAAATTTTAACTGCAGTGAAAGCAGAATGCTTTGTAATGTAGGCCTATTAAGCACTTTTATTAATTAATGAAAATGCTCTATCAACAAAACAAGTATTAGTATTTTTTAATATCTGTAATAATAAAAGCATTGTAAAATATTCTTTGAGTTAGATTTATTAACTCTAACAGCACAGTTTTGTACATCAATAATTCATTACGCCTAGAGGGAGGGGGCGTGGACTAATTTGAGGACGCAAAGGGGGGCACAGGCCCAAAAAGGTTGAGAACCCCTGCTTTAACAGATTAAGCTCAGTAATACCAGCACTAAGGTATCCATAATACAAACATTATTTCACATCATAATTCTACCACGTTATATGAAAGGTAGGCTACTAAATGTGCTCCACTACAGTGCACAGTTTATGTTAAAATTACACTGTGCATAAAATTAATTATTCAAAATTTGATATAATGTAACTAATTGGTTTCAAATACAGAGCGATCCATTGAAGTGTAGACTTCCGCGTCAGTCTTTGCGCTCGCGGTCGTTTGTCGGGATCTAAATCCTAAAGTGTTTTAAAACAATACTATAGTCTTAAAATGGAACAAAGCTCTCGTTTGCTAATTTGGCCCACTAAATTGCGTACATTGTTGAATAAGCATGACCTACATATAGATAAGGAGTATCACTACTGTACAAGTCTTTATTTGAGCCATTCGTAACAGTCATGTAACTACAAAGAAAAAGCCAAACCTTTAGATATCGAGCTTTCCCAACTGTTTGCCTCAAAGGTAAGAATTTGCGTGAATGCAATAATAAGCGTCCTCTTTATACAGTATTTAGGGGGGAGGGGAAGATCTTACGATGATTGAAACTGTCACTTTTTTGGTGTGGGCCATAGTTTAACAACTTCTCATTTCCTGGTTTTATAGTGTGGGAGGACAATGCTATTAATTGCACATGTTCATTAGACTTTGCTAAGTTGCTCACTCTTCAAATGATGTATTCCTCTTTATTGTTCAAACCTTATTGTTGTCATTAGTCATATATCTTGTTTTTGCACCAATCTTGAAGTAAAAATATACTATTTTCTCTTGCCTTTTAATGGCGACTTCGTAACGATTACAGTCTCCTGGTTGCATGTTAGTTTCTGATGATCTCACTAACATCAACTTTAACATTATAGAGCGACCACAAACAAAAGAACCTTCGGCCAGAAGCCTTCGCGCATCTTCCCCTCCCTTACACGTGCGAGTATGATGTATAGGACACGCTGTGCGCATGTTCATTCGCTTGTGGTCCTACTATACTCTACACTTCTAATAACTAGTGATGGGCATTAGTCGACTAATATTAGTCGATTAGTCGATTATTAAAACCATCGAAAAAATTATCGACTAATGAAAATTAGTCGACTGAAAAAATTAGTCGACTAATATTAGTCGAATTAGTCGTTCGACTAATATTAGTCGAATTAGTCGTTCGACTAATATTAGTCGAATTAGTCGTTCGACTAATATTAGTCGAATTAGTCGTTCGACTAATATTAGTCGAATTAGTCTTTCGACTAATATTAGTCGAATTAGTCGTTCGACTAATATTAGTCGAATTAGTCGTTCGACTAATATTAGTCGGAAACATTCCGACTAATATTAGTCGGAAACATTTCGACTGATTTCAGTCGGGAACATTCCGACTAATATTAGTCGAAATGACCGAACATGTCTCATTTCCAGACGAACAATCGACTACTTGAGCAGAGGGCTTATTGTCAAAAAGGGAAGCAAAGCAGGTAGGTATTTCTTGGAAAGGTCAGTGACTGGAATCTTTTATCCCTTGATGCCGCGACAGAGCTGGTATGCAAAGGGAAAGCTGACCCTGCTGTAGCTCTATCCCCCCCTACCTCCAGGGGGCGATGCCTACCGTCATTCATGTCGCTATTTTTGTTTTCTCTGAAGGGATACACATTCATAGTTCCGAGAGTTTCTTGGTATTCACAGGCCAGTGCACATTGTTGGTGCAAGAAAGACACCGCAACATTTTAAAAGCAAAACTATCCATTTCTGACCTTCAGATGGATTAGAGGCTTTATGATAAATGCATTTTACTGGAATGGAAATATTCTTAAACTTAAAAAACCGGTCGAATATAAGAAGAGAGTTTACAATCCACCAGCTCTGATGCAAGGTAAGGTAAAATTAATTTAATTAAAAATAAACATTAATTATGTTCGTGGGGCAAATACTAAAATATACGCTGTCCAGAACGATCTCAAACTTGCTGCAGTCGCTAGATGTTAATTTACCTTTCTGCCCCTTATGGGGTACAAATTTGCCAGCAACATCGGTGGCAGAGCGCGCAGGGTGGTTCATTCACATTCACGCCTTTTACGGCTCCGGGTTCGAATCCTGTGGTGGACATGGGTGTTTCTTGTAAGTTTCCACTCATCCATTTCCTGTAATCACAATTCATTCTCATCATCCCGATTAGCCTAAAGAGGCATAAAAGCGATGTAAAATGAGGATAATAATAAAGAAAGATAGAGGATGTATGTCACTTTGGGTAACCACGACGATGAGGACGAATTGATCAAAAAGAACATCCATGTCCAGCCTAATACTCAAGGGGTGGGGCAATGGGGTCATTTACCCCCTCCAACTATGAAATGTTTTAATATGAAGCTGTAAAACCTACGAAAATAACATTGACGATTTTTCAGATTTTGCAAGAAATTCGATTTTATTCTTACATAAATGAATGGGTTGTTCGCGAAGCGAGATAGGCTCCAGGACTCTGCAGTCTACAATATTTGGTTATTTTATAATTTTAGTATTATAACCTTTAAAGGTTTAATTGATGCATATCTATCAGACGCCCGGATTCAGCCCAGAGTGTCCTTGTTTTAAATCCCCGTCCCGACTTTCTTCGAACTGCATTCACGATGAAAAAATGTCTTTTTTTTCATTTAATTATTTATTGAAATTTCCAGTACAGCAGAAGCCATTTTAAACCGGAAAGAAACAACAGTAAAAAGTACACTGGTGTTAAAACGAACACATTAAACACTAAACAAGACCAAAAAATTAAAAAATTATAATAAAGAAAAGAAAATAAACAAAATATAAATAATAAACAAGACAAGACAGTACCAAGGTAAACAGATTATTTACACAATGCATTACTTATGTACAATGTTTTTCAAGTTGGTGATAAAAGACGAATATGCAGTGAATATATCTACTTGGTTTGAGATGTTGTTGAATTGTTTCGGTAGCCTTTGGAATATTGAACGTTGTATGAGCGAGAGTCTGGGCGTTGCAGTGTGGAAAGTTTCCTTGCTCCGTGTTTTATGTCTGGGCACTCTGAGGGAGAGTTCGTGGAGTTCAGACATGCTCTTCATTATAAGTATCATTGCTATCACATACTTAATTTAAAAATATATCATTTTCTATACATCTAATTATCATGATTGGTTAATTGATAGTCAAACATAGATGGTTTTGATTGATTGATTGATTGATGTTTTAAGTCCACTTTATGCACAGAAAGGCTAATCGGGACTGGACCTACAGTTTACAGTGGAATCGGAACCACTTGTACCTCAACCGGGTATTGAACCTTGATTAGAAGGCAAAGGCGCTACCACTGCGCCATCGGGGAGGCCCTCAAACATAGATGGAATTGGGTGCCAAAACTTGAGGGGAGGGGGAGGATTCTATCTTGATTGACAAGGCTTAACACTATGAAAGCATAATATTTCATCTCGCAATCGTCGCATTAACGCATTGACGCATCAGATCACGAAACCAGTTAGAGCGACACATGATCTTTGGACGCAGAGATTTATTTTTTTAAGTAAGTACTTCGCAACATTAGTAAATTTTCTCACATTTAATATTAGTCGAAATAGTCACACGATTAATTTCAGTCGAAATCGACTTTATTTCCGACTAATATCAGTGGAAATCGAACACAACTGATTCTGATTCCGTTTCCAGACGAAGCGTAGACCACTGAAGTAGAGAGGGCTTATCGCTAAGAAGTGATGCGAGGGAGAATGGCCTATACCGCGTTTGGTAGAACCTGTCCCGCTTCCCGCGCTAGATGCTCCCTGGCTTTTCTCGGTGCTGGGGAAAGTCAAACCCAGGCAGCCAATTAAAATACGCAACGTCGCAACAGCGTCTACGTAAGCGCCTCTCTTCTGGCTTTCATTCGCTCCTCACTGCCCAGCAGACGATTTTTTTCCTCGTTTCTCATTGGCACCGAAACTGTCGAGCGCTCCCTAGCGCGGGAAGAGGGACAGGTTCTACCAAACGCGGTATAGGTGTATTTAATTTCTTGGAAAGGTGAGTGACTGGAAAATTCCGGTACCGCCTCACAGCATGCCAAATTGAAAGCGAAAGGTGCCCCTGCTGTAGTCATTCATGTGGCTATTTGTTGTTTACAATGGTGTCTTTTCTCAAGAGATACGCATTCAGGACTTGGAGAATTTCTTGGAATTCAAAGACCTAACCATCCCTAGGTATCATTAGTGGTGCAAGAAAGATATCGCAATATTTAAATCTCAATGTATGGCCTTCATGTGAACTAGAGATCTTATCTTAAAAGCATTGTACCGTAATGAAAATATTCTTAAACTTAAAACTAATGTCAAACTTAAGAATATAGTTTAAAATCAACCAGTTCTCACGCAAGGCAAGGGAAAATTAGTTTTAATAAAAATGAACACTAATTATGTTCTTGGAGCAAATACTAAACTTTACGCTGTAAAGTACAATCTCAAACTTGCTGCACTCGCTATAATACAACCTTGTATGTTGATCTTCACTTTGCGCTGAGTGGCCATTCACATTATCCGCCAATCACGACTCCGGGTTCGAATCCTTTCATGGGAGTGTTCCTTTGTAAGTTTCTACTCATTAATTTTCTTTAATCACCATTTATTCTCTCTTTGTCCTGATTAGCATAAAGAGACAGAAAAGCGACTAAAATTTGGAAAATTATAACGAAAGACATAGGATTATTTACTGCAGAAACTTGTAACAAATAATCATCAGGTATTAGTAACGTTCTTTCAAGTTGTTTCATTATTGCTGTTTCACTACACAAAATAGGCATTTTACATTATGATATTGCTTCTAAGTTGTAAACCTTATTTTCGAACCGGAAAGTAATCATTACTTGAGAGAGGACCTCCCACATGGCGCAGTGGTAGCGTCATTGCCTTGTAATCAAGAGGTCCCGGGTTCGATACCCGGTGGAGGCACAAGTGGTTCAGATCCCACTTTAAACTGTAGGTTCGGTCCCGATTAGCCTTAGTGTGCATAAAGTGGACTTAAAACAGCAACTCATTACTTGAGAAGGGTGTATTGAAGCCTCTTATAGTATTCGAATTTTTATTTAGTGTCGCTTTTCTACCACTTTTGAGTAAACACGGCGACGATGATGAGTGACGATTAAGAAATTAGTGAATCGAAACTCACAAAGAAAGCCATGTAGATCCGCGTAATCAAGGGGCGATGAGGGCATTTACCCCTTCGAATTATGAAATGTTTTAATGTGATGCTATATAAAACCTATCAAACTAATTGACGAATTAATTTTATTTCGTCCTTGCATAAATGAATGGGTTGTTCGCGGAGAAAGGCAGGCTCCAGTCTGCCATATTTGGTAATTGTACCCAGGTAGTTTTATAACAATTGATGCAAGTCTACCAGACATCCACATTTTTTGGGACAGTCAAATCTTTTTAATCCCTGTCCCGAGTTTCTTCTAACTAACCGTCGCACCCTGCTTTTTCAGTCAAAAAAATGGTTTATAATCTCTCATCTCGTAATCGTCGCATTGGTGCGTTAGAGAACGAAACCAATTATAGCGCCGCATGATCTTTCGACACAGTTTCGCAATACTCTGGTAAATTTTCTCAGGTGTAATATTTCGACTATAATGCACAAATCAATAACAACTAATGTCTTACTTTTTTGTTTCATACCGAAAAAAGGCTTACTGTCACAAATAAATTATGTTTGTCGTTTTAGATTATTCAATTTCAACTTATTCGCTAGTATTTCATTCATCCTAATATTGCACCAAAGGCAATTTACATCGTAATAAATAATTTTTAACTGATCAGAACTATATTTTTAAAAGCTTCACATAATGGTCACACCCCTTTAAAAATTTCGACCAATATGTGTTGGATAGTATGGGAGCAAGAACTCGCCTCCACTGTTGATTAAAGGAAATTTGAAAACACTGTTAAGGAATACAGTACTATTAGAATACTATTAGAATACTTCTAAGAATATATGTAAACATCAAACATGAAGCTGTACGACGTATGCGAGGTATCTATCAGTGAGATTGATTTGTTCCGTTACTTTAGATTTTAATGCAGCATCTCTATAATTGTATGTCTAACTGTAATACTACTATAGTAAAGTTATCGGTCACATCTGAAACTCCAACAAACAACATTTCGCATCTTTTCTTTGTTCCAATTAGGATTTGTCCCCCCCCCCCCACCCAAGACACATGATAATTCCCGTCTATGGGCCTGCCTATGTCTTCTTTACGTCTTTATTTGAAGCCGGAACCTTGATGGTGACTGACATCGTGAGTACACAACTCAACGTTTCGGGCCACAGAGACTGTTCTCAATGTTCTCATGCGTGACCTTGTAATGAAGAGATCCCGGGTCTATTCTCTGTGCGCCTACACACACACACACACATATATATATGTATGTATGTATGTATGTATGTATGTATGTATGTATGTATGTATGTATGTATGTATGTATGTATGTGTGTGTGTGTGTGTGTGTGTGGGGGTGTGTGTGTGTGTGGGGGTGTGTGTGTGTGTGTGTGTGTGTATAAACATTCGTTTATAAACAGTCCAATTTAGCCTGGCTCAGCTCAGCACAAGAGTGGAGGAATTTGAAAATAATAAGAAAAATATATAGTTCCACTTTGACTAATATTTGTCGTTAACGACTGATTCGACTAATATTAGTCGAAAGACTAATTCGACTAATATTAGTCGAACGACTAATTCGACTAATATTAGTCGAACGACTAATTCGACTAATATTAGTCGAACGACTAATTCGACTAATATTAGTCGAACGACTAATTAGTCGAAAAAATTAGTCGACTACTTTTTCGACTAATATTAGTCGAACGACTAATTCGACTAATATTAGTCGAAAAAGTAGTCGACTAATTTTTTCGACTAATTAGTCGATATTTTGTTTCGACTAACGACTAATTAGTCGATGGTGGAAATTAGTCGATGGTGCCCATCACTACTAATAACCTTGATTATACTTACTTGTGATGCTTGTTTGGCAAGACTTCATTCACAGCCTGCTTTAAAAATTCTGAAATGTGGCAACGCTGTCTCGCCGGCCTCAACATCCAGCTACATAGCATGGGTGCGAATAGCAAAATTGATGTTGACTCTTAAAGAAACACGGGAATCTGTGCAAAATGTTTTCCTTTTTCCAAATCTGGACAGAAGATTAACATTACGATGTACGCGTAAGTGGAAAACATACGTACATTAACAATTGAAATATAAATTTGCCGTTAAATAACTTGAAATAAGCAGAAATACAATTCCATACGCATTATCAAGTATGGAACTTTCCAATAATGTGTAGCTTGCCCTTATTTTATTTGCTAGTATTTCGGAATGACATTCGAATCTAACAACTAAATATTTAAATGATGGAAGATCTAACAGACTGGACTTAAAAGTTCTAAAAGTAAGACATACAAAGTAGTTGTGGATTTGATAAACCAGCATGAACGAGTGTTACATTCAGAGTTTAAATAAATCTTATGCAACCTACATATTTCTGTACAACGTCTTCATTTTAACAGTCTATGACATAATTGCCAAGATTTTGTTCAACAGACAGTACATTGTAATTACGATGTGCATATGTACAAATATTTGTTTTGTTTGCATATAGCTAGCCCATGTATGTACAAGGATAAAATAATGCCGACGGCTGGTGACTAGTCCCTGCAAGAAAGTGGATAATTTTGCATGGTTTAGAAATGAGAATGTGTTACATTTCCGTTGTTTTTCTCTTGCGGAGATATGTTACAGTGAAGGAATTAGTGATTTTGTGTTCTACTGTTTTTGTTAGGTTAGGCAGTTTTATGCTCTTAGAGGTTTGTTTGAGTTTGTATTGTTTCCCAAATTCTTGTTTGAGTGTTGTAGTTTACCCCTTGTACTTAATACAAGTAAAAGCTTAGCGTGTGGTGCCTCATGCACACAACTTTTCTGAGCGTCAGCGTGAAATTTGCTTTTTGCGTAAACATGTTTTAAGCCTCTATGTCACGGTTATAGCTCTTCGACGTCGCTAATTTATTTTGCACATGATAATTAAGAATATTAATGACATCAATATGGGATATTTATTATATTCGATGATTCACCACATGTGAAACGTACGGAATGCTTCGTGAAATGCTGATATGCTGCTCAAAACATGTAATGTATATTTTTAACAACTTGATAAAATTTGCTTTACTTAGGAAAAATAACGTTCAATACACAAGCGAATACAATTTGAGCGAATGAAGTTATTACGGGATGAATAGGCTACATAAAATTATTACTTTTTTTCTTCTAGACGTTCATTCTCTAATGTTTCTTCCGAGAAACATCGGCCGGCTGATGTCACGGTTTACAGGGTTGCCAAATTGAAGGCTCTGGCCTCTATTAAGATGGCCGTGCTTCAGTCCAAGAGATTATTGTAGGTGCAAGATGGGTACATACTGAAGAGTCAATTAAAAGTAATGGACGATCATTGGTTGAAGAAATGACCTCACTTTACATGGAAAAATTCCACAAATATAAACGTAATTCTTCACTGAATTGAGCACCCATACCGTAATGTGAACAAAATATGATTAAAACATACGCATTAATGGAAATTAATTACGGCTGACTTGTTCCAACAAACCGTCCGCTTGGCGGCGCAAGCAGCAAAACGTAAGTGGCATATCCTGTTAAAACATCTAGCGCATGCCTATGAAATTCTTCACAAATATCGCCTCCTGCAAGAACTGTTAGAACGAAACTTTTGGGGGGTACAGTTAGAATAATATGTATAGAAGTACAGGAAATTTGTTGTGTACCATTGTCCTACGTCGTCCCAACAGTTCAAACCGTCTGCTTGGCGGCGTTGGTAACTTCGACATTAACATTGCAGGGTATCGGGTTCGAATCCTGGCTTGGACATTGGGTATTCTTTCTGAGTGTTCCTTCATCAGTTTCATCATATCTTCACTCACCTTCATCGTCGCGATTAGCCAAAAGTAACAGAAAAACGACGCTAAGTAACGAAAATCAAATCAACATTTCAGAGGCAAGTGACGCGGGTGGAAATTAAATTCTTTTCGGCCTCAGAAACCTCGCCATGATATCTAATTTCATTATTGTTTCAGGAGTTACAGACGTTCCTAGACTCACTCTCTCTTGTTTTGGCTGGAGAAGCAAACGAGGCGCACGTGGATTTGTAGTTAGCGCGTGACGTCATAAACAACGGACGGAGCTTTGGGAAACTGATTTATTTGCTCCACGAGGTTTCCATCTCATGGTTTTGCCACGCGGAATTTTTTGGCTGGCCGCCAAACATCGACCGGCCAACCATTCTCTTTACTGTTTTTCTCGGACTGTTTTGCCCTCCCTTCGCCAGCGATGTTCTTCCATCACAGTAATGATGACATTCGGGTAGAACAACAACATCAGGGGGAGGAAGTGTCAGAGATCTGACACCAAGGGGCAAAATAATCCTAACAAAGGAATCATGACTTCCATTCCTGCCACATCCTTGTACTCTAGACTTTGTTTCTGAAACCAGCCACTGCTCTGAAGCACTTGCTAAAAGGAACACAAATTACTGTCTAGCGCCCATGGTCACAGATAATATACTCTGCTCGTGTCTTAAAATTATGAGTTTGAATTACAAGTTCATTTTATGCACAGATAGGCTAATCGGGAATTAAACTACACTTTAAAGTGAAATCCGAACCACTAAATACTTCCACCGGGTATCGAACCCGGAGCACCATTATAACAAGGTGACCACGTTACAACTACGCCAGAGGGAGCCTAAACTTATGAAAGACCTATTGACAGCAATATCTGGTCACACTAGCGGCGATTGAGTGCCAAAACTGAGAGGAATGGACAAGTATACTTTTCCTTGGCAGACAAGATTTAGCATTAAGAGGTCATAGTACGAGGGCAAAAAGTGGATGGCAGCTGCCCCCCACGCCCCTCTGAATCGCCGCCACTATCTGGTCATTTCATTTTTGTTCATTCGAGTTATATTCTATATGCATTAAATTATAATTCCCGCTAAACTTCGCCAAGATGCTAGTCTATTTTATGTTCACGACGCTCTTCTACTGTTTATGTTATGTTCCGCTAAAAAAAAAAATAGGAGCGCGATTACACTTATATCCTGTGCTCTAACACCTATATCGAAAAGCACAAGTTTAACTCGTACACTGACGACACTCCACCTACCGAACCGAACTATAATAAATTTACTATATTTTCGAAAGTCCTGGCAAGCCTACTCCGAATTACGACCATTAAAGCGATTCTGCAAATCCAAGGGTCTTTGTTTGTGGGCTGAATCTTCCACGTTCTGTAGGTGCAGCGACAGGGGTGAAACTTTAATGAACACCTCTCGGTTTCACGCACACAGCGGCACCCTTCCGCAAATACCTAGAGAGTTCTTAGGTGCGAGCCCTCGCATCAGGGGTACGAAACGCAGGGGTGTACAAATACCGCGAGCTCCATAAGCCTATAAATCCCTACCCTCCAAAGTTATTAACAATTAATCGCACGCTTCGACCCGGAGATGTGGGGATCTACGTCACAGCGACACTAACGCCGCGGCTCGGCTGGTCTTAATCCACGCAAGAGCTTCTCCCAGTTGTGCGAGGTAGGGTTGCCAGACGTTCCCCTTTTCGGGGCATGTCCTACAATAATTTAGTCTTGTGCTCGACGCCCGGTAGGTATGTGTGAAAAGAAAACCGAAAATACATTTTATGCATAAAATGTGTATTAAGAAAATTCGTCTTTAAGTTGGAGAAAATATAAAATCAGGGAGAAACTGTTTATCTAGTGAGAGAATTTATCACACTACACCCTGGCAACGATGATTAAGTTCATTGAATAGCTTGCCGAGCAGAAGGAGATGAAAAGCTTATCACAATGCAAATACTGAACGTTCTTTTTTTATTTCGCTTAAATGTTCTACATTTTGAGGCAGTGTATCCTACTTGTAATCTGGAAGCACTATGTTGTTTGTTTTTAAGGCCACTTGAAGCACTGAAAAGCGTAACTGTGACTCGGCTACAGTTTAAAGTGGGATCTGAACCACTATGTACAGTGGGATTCATGAGTATTACCGTGCAAATTGTCCAGGACTATTTTCATTAATTTTTCTCTTACATCCCGTGTGTTTTTAAGCGATGGATTTTTATGTATGCTGGTGCAGAAGTTGTCAACAGCTTGTTTTGAGTTTTCTTTTAATTATTGAAGCTCTTATTGGGTCAAATAAAGTGCATGAACATGGTGATGGACAATTTGCACGGTAATACTCATGGATCCCACTGTACCTCCTCCGGGTATCGAACCAGAGATTACAAGACGAAGACGTTACCACTACGCCATCGGGCTACACTGGTAACACTTTACAGAAGGAGGAAGCATTTATATATAAATATCCTCGGCAGTAACTCTTCACAGGAAAAAAAGGTCAAAGCTTGGTTGTGTATTTCTCGAACGCGGTCACCATTTTCGATACCGAGCTGCGCATGCGCAAACAATGTATAGCGTCCCTGCTACTAACAGCCATTGTAAGTTATTCCACGACTAATTTATTTACTGGCTTTCCCCTCATAAATTCAGTATCTATCCTGGTCCTAAGCAATAATACCACGGTCTATAAGTGTACGGAATTTATCAATCGTTGTTTTCATTCATTGGAATTGTGACTGAACTCAGATTCTAGGCCAAACGCTTATGTTAACCCTATTGAAAAAAAGCAGGAAACCATAAAATAATTCAAGTTTTATGTAATATTGAAAGTATTGACACGGTTTTATACTCGCCTGAAATGCCTATTTACCTACTAGTTAATGGCAACTAACCATTACAAAAGTCTTGCTGTTTTTGTGAAAATATGTATTGTATTTTTAAAGCTTTCATTATGTGCAGGTTCTTGCATAGTTCCAGACATGTTACAAAGACAATGTCTGCACAACTTAAGGTAGATTTTTAACCAAGGAAATGCCTACAGATTTATTTGAGAGAATGGAGATTTTCTAAGTCATTTAGTACTTTTGTATTTTTTTTACTTCGATTCACTTTTTCTGGTTTCGAACCGACTTCTTTGTAGCTTTAGAGTAAATTTTTGTAGTTTTTAAGCCACTCTGTTGTATTTTTAGAACAGACCCACTTTTTGTAGTTTTATAGCGCATTTTGAAGTTTCAGCCCATGTGTGATTTTAAAGTGGTTAAAGTGACAGGCGTGGCAATAAATCAAGTCTGCCTTCTGATTCGTTGCCGTTTTTGCTACTTTCTTAACCCTAGCATTGCGTAAAACTGAGTACAATGTGGTGGCGGACGATTTACCTCGTATTATCTTCGCGAGCGACCGTACGATGTTGTCCACGTGGAGACTTTTTAAAGTAGTCCACAGATGGAGGCGATCACGATGGGAGAGGGACATGGATGGATCCACAGTTCCACACTGCTTATTTTCGGCACGCGTGGAAACAAAATCATGTGGACGGCGGTTAAATTTATAACGAAAACTTTGCGAGTGCTTTTTTTCCCCTCTTGCAACCGGAACCACAGTAGATTAATCGTGAAGCTTTCCCTGCAATTTACATGCCTCTGACGTGCCTTGCGTCATCGTCAATCGAATGCTGTTGAACAAGGATAAAAAAAAGTAGTTACCGCAATCAAGGACGGGCCATCGAAGAATAATTTGGTTGGTTTTACGAAGCTTTTCTGCCACCTTTCGCTAATTGCAAAGATGGGGATGAGTGATGACATGATATAATTAATGAAGAGGAACCCAGAAAGAACATCCATGCTCAGGCCGGATTCGAACTTGGGACCCCTGGTGTGATAAGCACGGAGGTCGGCGAAGACATCGAACGAAGAGGTTAGTGAGACAGTATCAAAGAAGATTTATGCATCCTACTGCTTATGATAATATGCATAAAATATTAATCAGGAACTTTACTTTTCGTCAACTGGATCTAACATCCTTGTTTGTGGTTCAAGAGTGGTGCAAAAGTACAGGGAGGTTATTTCAGTCGTTCACCGCCAGCGTGACGGCCGTTCCGCGGACTCTTCATGCAACAGGTCCCGGCAAATTGCGTTCAGGAAGTCCGTAACAGGAACCGCTTGTTTTCTAATGTTTCCACTTTTCACAATTACAGTTACAATTACAATTGAAATAAGCACGTAACTTGTCGCAAGGAATGCAGGAAAAGGTGCCCTCGCAATTACAAATATTTCTGGCACCTTATTTCTGACATCTAATCTTAGATTAGTCATCGCTACTTTATTCTCAGTTGTCGCGACAGCGCCTGCAACTTATCGGGGGTTGGGTGAGTTGTCAGCCGCGAGAGGGCGCTTCATACTGCACGTGTCGGCAGTGATGCCAACCGTAGGGACATGTCCCTACGCATAGGGACTTTTCACTAAATTTCGCCCGCGTAGGAACGTAGGGACAGATTTTGCCAAATGAGGGAAAACGTAGGTACTTTTTTCAATCTTGGTAAATTACATTTTATGAATTAGTTTATCTGGATACTTTAGCGAGGAGGAGAAAAAAGAACTAACTAACAGATCTCCATCAGAATTTTGGAACATGTTATCGGTTACCAAAAATTTCAAGGCAAGTTCCTTTTTGAAAACATTTCCACTCTCGCGAAAATAGTGCTAACATTGCCGCATTCTAACGCGGAAACGGAAAGAATATTTTCAATGTTAAGTGATACAAAAACAAAAAAGGGAAATAAAATGGGACCAAAATTGTTAAAGAATGCAGGAAATACAGCATCACCAACCAACATCTATCTCTTCACAGCAGCAGCATGTATGACTTCAAATAACATAATCAACAGTAAACGACTCAACGTTATTCATTAGGGGTGTGCTGGATTCTTTACTTTAAAAAGTCGTTAATTCTCGACGTTTTCTGCCTTGTAAGTTTCTGGAACTTATCGAAAGTTGTAAGTTTTTATTCTAGAAATGCAAAAACAATCACTTAAAGTGAAAATGACTTGTAAAATTCGAGATTTCCAGTGCTTCGGGAAATTTCGAACATTTCCCGTCCAGAAAATTTTCCGACTTGGTCGGGAAATTGCAAATTCTTCAGTCCCGAATGTCGGGATTTAAAAAAATTACCGTCCCGATCCCGTCCCGACCCAAAAAATTCTGTCCAGCACACCCCTATTATTCATTAAGGCAAGAATTTACAATACCGGACCCTTCTGTAATTTCTATGCTACGTCTTATACTCACGAAATAATTATTCGTGATTATTTATCTCAAGTTAACATGTTGGGGTGAGGGGGAAAAAATGTTCATTAACGTGTAGAAGTTGTAAAATAAGCTTTTCAATTCTCGCAATGATTCTCCGTATACAAGTATGGTAGCCATATTTGTTGATATGAACAAATTAAAATTAGTTACGCTGTCTACAGCGTTGCCACACTGTTGATTTCATACTTGGAGAGCATGGATCGTGTAAGAATGGCGGAAGAGAACAGTAAAAATGTTGTTAATGTTGTACAGATTGTTAGGTGGAGTGTGCAGGAGGATGGCTGTGGGCTAATTAATAAACTTATGGATTTCAGTATATTGCCCAAAGAACGTGCTTACATGTGACAGCGACAATCACGATGTAGAAGAACTGATTTGATTACAGGTAAATTTGGCAACAGTACATCAATCATAAAATTGCAGGATACGAAAATGGCGTCTTCGATGATGAACGTTTGCCGTTAAAGTGCTACGAAAATAATATTTTTTATCGGTTCGTAATCACAATTACCGCAAAACCATTCAGGAATAGCCCCACTGACCATTCTCGGTAAGTTTAGGTTAAGTTAGGTTAGGCAAACATAGTTAAAATTTGGGCTCGAAAAAAACATGCACGGGTAGCCCAACAAACCATTGACGGATAGCCCCACGAACCATTCAGGTACGGTTAGGTTAGGTTAGGATAGGCAAACATAGTTAAAATTTGGGGTCGTAGTAATATCAGGAATGTATATTTCGTTTTTTAAGTATTGGAAACACAAAATCTTCCGGTAAATAATAAGCAATCGTGCCGATCGCGGACCACTCAATGTCACTTATTTTGCAATTTCTACACGTGACCCCCCAAATCAAATTTTAACTTCAAATTCGTGATTAGGAGGCCTCAATTAGTGAGTATGCGAAATATTACAAAAAATCGGGGAGAGGTCCTGTATTGTAAATTCGCTCCTTCATTAATTGTGGAAGCACCGAGCAGAAAGATTTGGTAAGTAAATGTGTATATTTTATCTTCTGTTTGCATGCTCATGAGGTGTTTTTTTTTTAGTCACTTTACTTGGCGTAGGGACATTTGGTCAGTTGTAGGTACATTTTGACTACGTCTGTAGGGACATTGCCGAAAAATGGTTAGCAACACTGTCGGCTACCAGACGTAGTGAGTGTAAGCTCATGTTCACTTCTGTTTACGTTTATCAGTACGCGTGTTGTTTATACTGTGTTATTGAGTTCTTGTGCTATTCTGTGCTAGTGTTTTATTGTGTGCTAATTGTTATTTATTCGTTAGTTATGCCGCTAAACAAATATAGTCTTGAACAAAGAGTCCTTATGTACGATAATTAGGTGAAAACGAATTCTTGCAGAAAAGTGGTCAGGGATTACGATAGACAGGATCTCTTGAACCTAAGAAACGTGTTGTATTGCTGTTGAAGGAAGTCATTTTCAACATCTCTTATAACACAGGAGGTTAGTGATCATCATTATTATTACTTTTAAATATCATTTTACGCTTTCGGTTTGCTTTATGCGCCGGGATGCTGTCTTCCCTTTCTGTCAACTGAGGATAAAGTAGCGATGTCTAATCTAAGATTAGATGTCAGAAATAAGGTGCCGGAAATATTTGTATTTGGGAGGACACCTTTTCCTGCATCCGTGCGACAAGGTACGTGCTTATTTCAATTGTAATTGTAACTGTAATTGTGAAAAGTGGAAACATTACAAAACAAGCGGTTTCTGTTACGGACTTCCTGAACGCAATTTGCCGGGACCTGTTGCATGAAGAGTCCGCGGAACGGCCGTCACGCTGGCGGTGAACGACTGAAATAACCTCCCTGTAGATTCACAGTTAACAGTTGACATTGTCAAGTAGGTTTAGCGTTGCCATTTATTACAGCACTGACATTGTGTAAACCCATGGGCGTAATGTCTGGGGATCAAGGGGCCACTCAATGTAAAATATAAAAGAAAGACTGTCAACCTACTATTACACCACCCTGCATATTCAGTTGTTTATTTTATGCACATTTTGGCGATCTTAACTACACGTAAACTACAGGGTCCTCCGTTCAGCCTTGAGCGCATTGACGGCGGCACGCTTAACGGCCGCCTGGACGCCAACTCCCGTCACATCCCGTGCGATATCTCAGCTATGAAAGCCGCTAGCTTCGAAATGATTTCAAGTTCTCAGAATTATAGTTACAATTACATTCGAAATAAGCACGTCAATTGTCACGGGGGATGTTGGAAATGTTGTCCTCGTGCATCCACTCGTTTTTGGCACGGTTTTAGGAAATTTGTGGGCTGATACCAGAGATTTGATTAAATTGTATGCAATAATAGGCTGATTTGCCATAAAATGCCTTTTCTTGTTCCTTGGCCAGATAATGTAGGCGTTTATGTTTATAAATCATCTCGTGACATTTCTGAGTGGTATTCATTGATTGATTGATTGAGTTGGCGTTGTAAGTCCACTTTATGCACAGTAAGGCTTATCGGGACTGGACCTACAGTTTAAAGTGGGATTCCAACCACTGTGCCTCCACTGGGTATGGAACCCTTTATCACAAGGCGACGATGTTACCACTACGCCATCGAGGAGGAGCTATATACCGTGCGTTCATTTCGATCTTCAGCCGAGAGATCGGGAGAAGCGTGGCGGGCGGCGCTGGCGGAGATGCCGACATTTGCGGCCTGTAATGCCCGCTTATTTTTATGGACATATGCAGACATTTATATAAATATTGCAAAACGAGCACTAACCTGTGTTATAAGAGTATGGTTTTAATTTTAGTAGCTTAGTTGCTGTATGTGCTGATGATTTTGACACGCCCATCTCCTGTGAAACACGGCGTAGAGATTTGTTTCGAGAACGTTCTAACGCTGCACCAATATCATCGAGTTTTGCTTCGGTTAGAATCCGTCGTTTCTGCTTAGGTGTTTTAAAATTTAACGATACAGTTTCTCGTAATTTAAGGACAAGATGTCTAACCGTATCTCTATGTGGAGGTGAAACGCCTGGAAATTTCTGTACAAATTGCCTACACACGTCTCGACACGAATCTGTTTTCACGTAAGTGTCATACATAAAAATTATTTGTTCTAACGTGAACCTTGCGGCTGGCATTCCAATCGTCTGACTGACACAACACACATACACACTGCAATAACATAAACAAGTAACTGTAAGTAACCAAGAATAACACTCTTGCGCACAGTACGAAATTAACATGCTCTTTGTTTACATCTGCTCGCCACTGTATTCACAGCTCTGTCTTCATCTAGTCGCGAAGGAATAAAAAACTCGAGCTCGGAGATTTCGGATTGCAAGGAAGCTCACGAACACCATTGAATTTTAACGGTTTCGTCTGCAGCGTAATCTTGATACAGTGTTCACATTCGAAACCTCCAAACGATCCCCATCGACACAAAACTCTTTCAAGGATATAAACTTAAGCAGGACGTTACAGGTCAAAACTATGATTAAAATGTTTTATTATATGTGGCTCTTAACATCGTTTCTAAAGCGTATTTATTTGTGTATATAAGGACAGAACTTGGATGAATTACAGAAGAACTTTTGTGTGTTACAACACAGTTTAGTGCTTGTTTATATAAATGTCTACATATATCCATAAAAGTAAGCGGGCATTACAGGCCGCAAATGTCGGCATCTCCGTCAGCGCCGCCCGCCACGCTTCTTCCGATCTCTCGGCTGAAGATCGAAATGAACGCACGGTATATCTATTCCTATACAGTCTTTTTACTTATTCATGTAATAAAAACAATGCAATATTAATTAATTTACATATTATGAATAGACCTATAAAGTATATTAACGGATTAATGTAAACATTTATATTATTATTATTATTATCATTATTACTATTATTAATTCTCAGACACTTGGTTCGTACCTCTCCGCGAAATATATTTGTAGATACGTCCTGTTTATATCGTATATTTCTAGATATACCATTTAGATGTCGAGGCGATACCGAGATAAAGACAAGAAGCGGTCACCTCGTTACCATCGCTATTAGTGATTGCAACACGCTACGACGTCAGGGCAGAAACAGACACGAAGAATAATTTGTCAACAGTGAAAATCCTAAACTTGAAAGAGAAAAAGGCAAGTACGACGTCAACGATTCACCGGGCGCAACGTTCTAAGGATCAACCTTCAGGTGATACCTTCCTCCAACCTCCCTCAAAACCAATCTAAGAGTTCACAAGATCTAATCAGCAAACGCTCTCGTCCACAAACAGCCAGCGCTGCCAGTTACCTGTCGCAAGATTCCACACCGCCACTCCCCTTTTTCAGAACAGAAAAAGAAAACCCCTTCACGTGCCACAAAGCCACCTTTTGCTACGCAAGTCAACCCCTGTCGTGGACATCTGTGAGGCATCAAAGAAGAATTCCCACGCCTGATAAACAGATATTGATCGTCCACCCACCTTCGCTATGTTGGTACGAGGAAAGTGCAGGTTCACCTGCCACGGAACAGCAGCTACACCGGAATATTTTCGTTAAGAAAAGATTCAAGGCAAGTGGCAACGAGTTTCTATACTTATTAACTACATACCGCATCCGAGACTACACACGAGGTTGGTGTCGAGACTAGACCTGCAGAATCTCGTAAGCTAGATCTGTTTCGTTCTCGTCTAGAAATATGCAATTATTCTTGTATACAGTCAATGACGTATTTAGAAGGGGCAGGGGGTCCGGACCGCCCCCTGAAAGACTTACCAAGTACTAAAATAAAATATTTAAAATGTACTTTTTAGCATTTGTTGTATAATCGATGGCTATTAATTTCCTCTGAACTTATTGGAAAGCAAGGATTAGATTGGGATCACGGTGCTTTCAAGGACAGGGCCAAAAAATATTTATGCACACTACTACTCATGAAAATATGCCTAAAACATTGATCAGAAAAATCCTCTTTTTATTATTCAACAAATACGTATTTATCTATTTGATATTAATTTCCTTGTTTTTATAAAAAAAATTGGCGATCTTAAGTATACGCAAACTACATAATAAATATATGCTGTTATATTTATATTTATATACTATCATCTTTTTAAGTATTCATGTAATATTAAAAATGCAATATTAATAAATTTACATATTTTACTTAATATTTAACTGAATAATTTGTGTTAAATATTATTATTATTATTTCTGGGACACTTGGTTCGAACCCCCCCCCCGAAATATATTTCTAGATACGTGCCTGTATACAGCGTATTATCATGCAAACATTCACACAGTGTGTAGAGACCATTGAAGGAAATAGCTTTCCTATTTTATTTATTTATTTATTTTCTGTTTGACGTCTAGTTTCAAACCTTCCAAAACTGATGCACACGTTCCCTAAAGAATTAATTTTTCAACTACATGATGACCTAAATACATATAACCGCTTGTAATGTCTGAAAAAGCGACTAAGCAAAGCAATTTATGATTTTGAGATGCTGTCTCGGTACAGTGGGATCCATGAGTATTACCGTGCAAATTGTACATGACTACTGTATTTTCATTATTATTTTTTTAAAACCCATGTGTTTTTAAATGATGGATTTTTATGTATGCTGGTGAAGAAGTTGTCAACAGCTTGTTTTGAGTTTTCTTTTAATTCTTGAAGCTGTTATTGGGTCAAATAAAGTGCACGAACATGGTGATGGACAATTTGCAAGGTAATACTCATGGATCCCACTGTACAATATGTGATACACACATACTCGCAGAGAGAGAGAGAGAGAGAGAGAGAGAGAGAGAGAGAGAGAGAGAGAGAGAGAGAGAGAGAGAGAGAGAGATTTATTATCACCCATATACTGAACACCATATAAGCTAAATATTCCCCTCGCCATAAAGATTTTCAGATCTGCCCTACATATTTCTGGGGAAGGGGCGTTACGCACCCAATACTAGATGGCGGGATGGTCGCGGTAGTGAAAGAACAGGTCTCCCTCCGCTGCTAATTCATAGCCTTTCAACAACTTCAGAAACGGGAGAATTGAGACAATGCTACTTTCTTTGATATCGCTATACATTAATAGTAAACTGCGACCAACTAATTTCAGTTTGCAAGCTTTCCATAATAGGTACGTTCTTGAAGTTTAGTAAAACATGTCATTATCTCGAAAGCTTGCTAGAACTGAGTCAAACTGAAGTGGCGAACATGTTGCCCCTATTTAACCAAACAGTGTAAGATTGCAATACAGTAGTTCAGATTATGCTAACATATGCCTTGAAGGACTATTTGAGATTAATAACTAGTTCATGAAGTCCATATATAGAAAGTATCCTACGAAACAAACACCTAAGAAGGAAACTGCGAAATTTTATGGTTTCATTTCAAAGTTTTGGTTTCACAAGTTTAATACATTATATTTTTAAATGGAGCGATTACATATTAATAGTAACATTATTTTTAGTTCTGAAACTGATGGGGGGCACAATAAACAGTTATTTTCCTGAGGAGGACCTTATCACTCTTTAGAGGTGAAATAATATAGTTTATTGTGGCAATTTTGTTGCAACAATTGAATTCTATGTCAGTTGACGATTTAAAGTGCAAATGTTCGAAGGGGTAACGTTCTCGGAAGACTTTAGGCCTCGTCTATACAGCCACGGTCATAGAGAGAGCAACTGCATACAGCGGCGCCAACTTATATGGGGCCATGGGGTCCCAGCCCATCCAATAATTTGTCAGAGTTATTATTTTTATTATTAATATTATTTAAAAATAATAATAATAAGTATGCGTTGTTGGTGTGAATTAAAATCATGATATATGGAAGGGAGGGTTTATGAGATTTTATGTGAACTTATAATGAAGTGTCCACCCAATGTTCTTGAAAAGTTGGCGCCCATGATCGCATATCAAATTGAGGATCCCAAGGTTAATTCAACAGATTATAGCCAACATTTGCTGTGAGGGGGCCTTGAGGACAAAGACTTGGGACAACGAGCAACCTCACAGAGGATTATCCTGGCTCCAAGAACCAGAACCCCTTTAGCCTTCCAGAATGCAGTTTCCAAGATGCACAACTACGAAAATTCTTCCAAAAAAGGCCATCCCTTCGAACATTTGCACTTTGAATCACACACTGACCTAGAATTCAATTACTTCTGCAATCAAATCGCAACAATTAAACTATCCTTGCCGGCAGACCAGCTCTCTCGCCATACGGTTCATTATTAATCGTGCCCCCCCCCCCTTTCTGCCACGCACGTCCCCCAATTATTATAATTGCAACGGATCTCATTAGACGATCAAGGCTTCCCGTGACGTCATCGCCAGATCCGCCAATCGCATGCGCCGCTCCGTTTCCCCGTCGGCCAATCGGTGCGCGCGTGTGTGCCCATTTCCCGCTCGGATCTCGCGTTCCCCAGGGTGCGGAATACCACCGCTGTCGGGAATACAAATTCGATTGATGCGAGTTGGGACGCGCTAAACGTTCGCATCGCATCGCGTTCCCGTAATTAGTCGCGTGGGAAATTGAAGCGGTACATCGTATGATGCTGCCTTGCCATGGCGCACGAGGTACGGGTGATTGCAAAGTTTCGTCGCAGTGCACAAGACGGACGATGAACCACGGCAAGACCGGGATTATCCGAACGGATTTCTCGAGCGATTATCACGCAAGATCTTTTAAATCAGCACCAGTTCAACAGATGGCGCTGATTTTCCTGACCGACTGAATGCTGGGAGAATCCGGAAAAACGAGTAGCGTAGGAGATTTAAGAGACAGGAACGACGGACAATTCGAAGTGTGTTTTGTTTGCGGTTGAAAATAACAGTCAGTTGAGTGTGGAGGAAGAATTAACACGAATGATTTTCAACCACCGCTGTATAAAGCCAATATAATGCAAATAAAGTACGGTGATTATACATTCTGTTCATAGACATACATATATAGAATAAACAAGATAACGTTACAAGAGAAATATAGAATATCTCTACATTATATATATTTATTACCATCTACCTACCTTGGGATGTGCGTATCATGCAATATTGTGATCTGCCCCACGTTCAACATTAAACTTGTATTTTGCAGTGCTGTCCCTTCCACATTGATCATACGTAATAACAACAGAAACGCCTAGAAAAATATATATAAATACACGCATGTATGACAATATGCCCATCTCTTCTAATATTTAAGATTGTCCGCTATCAGTACTTTCACAACTGTGCACTCCACACCTGGCCTATGCCTGCGTCACTGATTCGTAGCCGTGACTCTCGCAGACCTCTTGTATAGCTAGTGTGCGAATCAACGGGGGGATGACAGGGATCCCCCCCCCCCCAAAGAATTTTTATCCCCGGAAGAGGAAATATTTTGTATTCTGTCAGGGATGTTTTTATCCCTGCCAGAGAGAATGGAATTGGAAAGAAACAATTTCTTTACCATAGAACGAACACCCCTGAAAAACCATTCGTGAAAACAGTTAATTAACCTTTAAAACAATGGCAGCCCACTTCGAGTCTGAAATTCTATTTCTAAATAGCTTATTGTTTATTTGTTTATTGTCGTCGGGTGCAGAGATTTTACATAAAGCTCCCAGAGAAACGCCGCTGCTCTGTTAGTTGTCAAATAAAAAACGAAAGCCTACCGCCATTGCAAGGAGAAATGATTTAATCAGTTTTATTCTTTGGAGGTACGTGAATCACATTTCTCACCGCACGCCGTCATCGAGTTGCGATAGATATTTGGTCAAGTATTCTCGGTGTTACTACTTCAATAGCTCTTCTTATGTATGGGTTCTCTTAGAATGTAAAAATACTGTTTATAAATTACTTGTAATTGTTATTAGATTTAATGTCCTAGGTACCTGGTACCATATACAAATTTACATACCTAAAAAAAACTACCCCACCCGGAAATGAAATCACAAAGATAACAATTGATTGGGCATCCCCCCAAAGCAAAAAGCTTAATTCGCACACTGTGTATAGCATATTTTTGCGCTACCTTCAGATTGCGTGTAAATATGAGCTCAGGGCCTTGCTGTTCCCTTCCCTTCTGCCTCCCCTCCTCCTCCCTAGATACTGCCTCTCCTCCTCCACCCAACGCGGTCCCTCGCATTTTCCTCCCATTTACAGAGCGCGAAGTGAAGGGGGATGGTATCCCCTAGCTATCAAAATTTTCGCAAAGCATCCCCACATATGTCTGTCACCATGTTAAACGATAGGAACATCTCCCCATTTCCCCCGCTAACCCCAAGGCTCGACCAAACATCCCTCCAGCTCGTTAGCGTGCAGATGCACGACAGTCCGGGCCCCTGAGCTTGCGTTGCCTCCAGCCCCCTAGTAGGCACCAGGCGAATTCACTTCTGTGCCGGTGTACATCCATAAATGTATAACTTCCTCTCCCATCCCATGACACACACTGTCGTGATTTACACACGATGTCTAAAAATTGTATCTAAATCAAATTTACTAGGAGACTTTTCTAGACATATTAAGCGAATATTTTTGTTTAAAATAATTGCAAAGGTATTCGTATTGTATTAGTATCAATTACGCCGCGTGCGTGCATCGGTATATCAGGATAACATTTCTTCTTTCGAGGGCTCGGAGCTTCAATACGAGGCATCAAAAAGAAAAGTTATTTTGTATTGACGTTCACTATGCGCTGTGGAAGTTTGTGACATGATTTTTATGCTGAGGCCTAGTTTGTGAATGGAAACGTATCGATACCTACTCATGGCCGTGGAGAGAGGGACGTATTGCGATTAAAAATAAGTGAAGTACCCGAGAACCAAAATTCCTGCGCCTTTGATGACAACGGACCGTGAGGGGGCACTCCACATACATGTAGACAAATTAAAAACTAAATCCATGTCGCAATCTATTGAGGGCCTGCCAAGCGCCTCGAGTCCCATCGTCGCGGTTTTCTGGTTTCCAAGACCTGGGCCCGAAACTTCCTTTCCAGTAGCTCCCCAGTTGTCCTCACGATGTTGAGTCAAGACCGAAATCGTGGGGGATGCTATCGGGAATCGAACCCGGGACCGCTCGAAGCAAAGGCTAGAGCGCCGAGTATTTGGCTACGCGGAATCCCCTTGCGAATGAAATTGACTGATTTGTTTTATTTTACTTAGCTTTTCTGACACTTTTCGCTAAACGCAAAGATGACGATGAATGATGACCATGAAAATGGTGAAGGGACACTCATAAAAAACACTCATGCCTCGATTCGAATGCGGAACGGAACTCCTGTAGTCGTAGTGCAGGCACGTATCTAGAAATATGTTTCGAGGAATAATAATTATAATAATAATAATAAATTATTAATATTGTTTAAATTTTAAAAAAAATATACTAAATCTAATTAATACTAATTACAATACATAAATTAATATATTATTATTACACGATTAGGTAAAAAGACTGTAGTTATAAAAATAGAGATATAACAGCGTATGTTCATTACGTAGTTTACCTTTAGTTAACATCGGAATAATTTACATAAAAACAAGTGCTCTGGCAATGAAATTATTGTCAAATAGATGAATAATTGAATATTTATCGAATAACAAAAATGATGTCACATGTAGTTGGAGAAAAGTAAGTTTCTGATTAAAAAGAGTTCAGAGGAAATTAATAACCATCGATTATGCAACAAATGCTAATATTTTCATTACTTAATTTAAGTACTTGGTAAGTCTTTCGGGGGGTCCGGACCCATGGACCCCTCCTAAATATGTCCTTCCTGTCCTTCAAAGCCGTATGATCCCAATATAATCCTTGTCTTCCAATATGTTCAGGGAAATTATAGAACAAATGCTAAACCAGTATATTTTCATTATCCAATTTTCTTACTTAATAGGTCTTTCGGGTGTGTGTGTGTGTGGGAGGGGGGGTCCAGATCCTTCCTGTCCTTCAAAGCTCCATGATCACAATAGAATCCTTGTCTTTCAATAAGTTGAAGAAATTATACAACAACGGCTAAACGAATATATTTTTCATTATTTACCCCTAAATACGTCCTTGTCGTCCATGCTGTGCGTACCCCTCCGCCACGGCTTTGTGAACAAAATATAACACAATACTGGCTATGGTTCCAGGGCGCCAGAGCTCCGTTAGTCTGCAACCTTGGAAGACTGGTCTGTCACAGATTGTGCGAGATAGACTGGCTAATGCACTACACGCATGGTGCGGTCACATTAAGGGAAGTACACTTGTCGCGGTTGACATGTTAAAAACACTTTTAATGAGCTTTGTCTGAAAGCTCATTAAAAGTGTATGCGAGCCTTTCTCATAACAATCACCAAGTTCATTTACGTAGTTTCAAAGCTTGTTGTTTCGATCATAACGCGAACAGTCCCTCTCTTTTTTCCTCTGACGTCAGAACTAAAAATTTATACACGAAGAGCATTTTCATGCAATAAAGAGAGAAAAAGACAGTTCCTTTCTTTGTGCTTTCACGGGTGACGTCAGACGAGCGTAAAGAGAGACAACGTGACGTAATCCGATGACGTAGCTGCGCCGAGCACCTGCGCACTCATTGAATTTACCGGTAGGGGCAGTTCACAAGAGATCGGGAAGCGATTCCCATATTTTTCAAGAGGAAGGAAGGAAAAGGTGTATTGATCTATCTGGCTTGCGGTCTGAACGCATCGTTAAAATATCGAAAAGGTGTATTCTAATCACTTACTCAAAACTCTAAGCTATCTTGTCACTTTTTGTGAAAACCGCAAGTAAGGAAGTAGATCCTCGCAAAGAAGATATGGGACCATTCTCGAAAGGAGACTACTAGATGGCAGCACTTAAAAAGTTGTCCGCATGCGATAGGCAACTGTTCTTCAGTTTAAATGCATTGGGATTTCAATGCTGGACATGCTATTATGTAACTAAATTACTAGTTTGATTTGATTTTAACTCGAGAAATGACATTGGAGTACAATAATTGATCAATCAACAATTTAAAAATAGAACAGGAAAAGAAAATCGTCAACTACAGGTACGAGGGTTGCTGGAAACGTTTCTGCAAACTACCACCAACAGTGGCGCAAGTGTTCCGCTATTATAAAAATCGGAAGAATAGACCTTTTTTATGTTTAAATTATCTTTGTTTGTTTAAGCCTATTCGTTTATTTTTCACAGCAGTTTGAAGAAGTAGTTTCGTGTGAGAAATGAAAACTTCTCGAGAACACTTTCAGGCAATGATTTTTTTATCATTTCAAATGTAGTTTAACACCCAAACAATGCATCGATCGACTTTATTTGGCTTTTGGGGATGAAGCACCATCCAATAGGACAATTGGTTTTCCGAATTCCAGCGTGGTCGCACATTACTCAGTGATGAATTTCGTGAAGGTCGTCCATCCACGTCTATTGTTGCCAGTAATGTTGATGCTGTGCGTGAAATGATTGAGAGAGATCGCCATGTGACATACCGGGTGATTCAAGCATCCTTGAAAATTGAAATAAAAGCAATAAATACGATTTTGCATGGTCATCTGAACGTACGGAAACTTTCAAGCCGTTGGATCCCACACAACTTGACCGAAGCTCAAAAACAGGCTCCTGTAAATTGGTGTAAAGAAATGCTCAAAAAATTCAACTGAGGCAAGTCAAATTTGGTGTACTACCGTGCGTCCATTTCGATCTGCAGCCGAGAGGTCGGGAGAAGCGTGGCGGGCGGCGCTGGCGGAGATGCCGACATTTGCGGCCTGAAATGCCCGCTTATTTATATGGACATATGCAGACATTTATATAAATATTGCAAAACGAGCACTAACCTGTGTTATAAGAGTATGGTTTTAATTTTAGTAGCTTAGTGACTGTATGTGCCGATGATTTTGACACGCCCACCTCTTGTGAAACACGGCGTAGAGGTTTGTTTGGAGAACGTTCTAACGCTGCACCAATATCATCGAGTTTTGCTTCGGTTAGAATCCGTCGTTTTTGCTTAGGTGTTTTAAAATTTAACGATACAGTTTCTCGTAATTTAAGGACAAGATGTCTAACCGTATCTCTGTGTGGAGTTGAAACGCATGGGAATTTCTGTACAAATTACCTACACACGTCTCGACACGAGTTTGTTTTCACGTAGGTACGTGTCATACATAAAAAAATCTTTGTTCTAACGTGAATCTTGCGGCTGGCATTCCAATCGTCTCACTGACACGTCACACATACACACTACAATAACACAAACAAGTAACTGCAAGTAACCAAGAATAACACTCTTGCGCACAGTACGAAATTAACACGCTCTTGGTTTACATTGCTCGCCACTATATTTACAACTCTGTCATCATCTAGTCGCGAAGGAACAAAAAACTCGAGCTCTGATATTTCGGATTGCAAGGAAGCTCGCGAAAACCATTCACTTTTATCGGTTTCGTCTGCAGTGTAATCCTGATACAGTGTTGCACATTCGAAACCTCCAAACGATTCCCATGGCCACAAAACTCTTTCAAGGATATAAACTTAAACAGGACGTTACTGGTCAAAACTATGATTAAAATGCTTTATTATCTGTGGCTCTTAACATCTTTTCTATAGCGTATTTATTTGTGTATATAAGAGCAGAACTTGGATGAATTACAGAAGAACTTTTGCGTGTTATAACACAGGTTAGTGATCGTTTTGCAATATTTATATAAATGTCTGCATATGTCCATATAAATAAGCGGGCATTACAGGCCGCAAATGTCGGCATCTCCGTCAGCGCCGCCCGCCACGCTTCTCCCGATCTGTCGGCTGCAGATCGAAATGGACGCACGGTACATCGTTACAGGGACAAAACTTGAATCTATTCATACGAACCCGAAACTAAACAGCAATTCACTGTTTGGGTGTTTCAAAGTGAGCCGAAACCAACAAAACTTGTTCGTTCGAGAAGTGCTGCCAAGAAAATAATCGTTTGTTTCTTCGGTTATACCGGACATGTGGCAACAATAGCTCTAGAAGATCGAAGGACTGTAAATTCTGAGTGGTATACAACAATTTGCTTGCCAGAAGTCATCAATGAATTGCGTAAAACAAACCCAAATCGTCGCATTATTCTTCACCACGACAACGCCAGTTCCCACTCAGCACACCAAACTGTTGATTTTTTGTCCAGTAAAAATGTCGAATTAATGACTCATTGTCCGTACTCACCTGATTTATCACCTAATGACTTCTTTGTGTTCCCACAGATGAAAAATAAAATGCGTGGTGATTTGTGTCGTCTGAAGCACCTGTTGACGCATTCCGAACAGCGGTTTCTGAGGTATCAGCTTCAGAATGGAAAAAATTATTTCAAAATTGGTTTGACCATATGCAAAAGTGTATCGATCTTAAAGGTGAATAATGTGAAAAACAATAAAGCCATTCCCAGAATTTCACATGTCTTTTTCCATATAGATTGCAGAAACTTTTCCAGCAGCACTCGTATTAGCGCACACAGAATTTTTTTTCGGAAGGGGGTGGAATTGAAAAGGTGGATATTACATAGCTGCGCTCTCCGGGGGGGGGGGGGGTGCACAATAAAATATTTCGTAATTATCCTTTTTAACTTTAGTTTTAAACATTGTTCAAAGAGAAAATGGTAATTGAAGGTCATTTTCAAGGGGGTTTGCATATGTCACTCTTTTTACTCTTTTCATTTGAAAATTTTGATTTTGTAAAAATTTCGAGAGGGGCTGTAAACCAATCAGCTCCCCCTGCGCACGCCAGTGACTACTGGGTAGGTATCGAAAGTAAACAAATATCAGCAACTGCTTAACATTTGTTTAAGTCACTTGCAATAATTATAATACCAGTGTATTACTGTTGAGAGTTCGTACGTTAAATAATTAAGCACACAAACACAGCGTGTTTTTGTTATTCAGCAGTATTTCTTTTTTTCATAGCCGAGAATAAAAACAAATAATAGTCTGATTGATTTGGTTTATATTACTTCGCTTTTCTGCCAATTATGGCTAGTCGCGAAGATGAGTGATATGATGAAATTGGTGAAGGGACACCCGCAAAGAACACCTACGCCCCGGGCCGGAATTCGAACCCGGGACCCCTGGCATTGTAGCACGTTGTGATAACTTCGCCACGGAGGCAGGCAACAAGAGTCTGTACTGCTGTACGTATGATCACGAAGAGACCATATTACAATATTTTTAAAAGTTCTTATGAATAATTTTGCTTCATTTTACTTCGTGCCACCATAGTTAATAAACTTTTAACAATTTTAAAGGATTAAAGCAGTGTATGGTATGTAAATCTCGGCGCGTTGTGCTATTATTTTCATGGTTGTCAAAAATGTATTTTTTCTGCAAGCCCCCCCCCCTTCCTCCCCCACCTAAGGCGGCGCCGAACAGAATGTCGAAGCCAAGGCGGAAATTCGAACAGCGCCTCTCGCCGGGCGACCCCTTTGTAATATTTATCCAACCAGAAAATAGTCTCCGGACGTAAATCGGCGATGATTGATCTGTAGTCTTCGCCCCCCTCCGCTTGGCCTCCCTTGCATGACGTCAGCGGAAACTGAAGGTTAATCCGCGCGGGAGGGAGGGGGTGGCATCGCTCACCTATCGCAGGGCGTGGCAGCCAAGAACAATCATGCAAGCATGCAAAGCCCTTGTAACAATGATCTCCAGCACCTCCCAGCAATTTTCCCTCTTGGGATGGCTGCTTCCGTTCTACTTAGAGCAGCGTGTGGCTGTAGCGTATGCTAGGTGTATGTCGACAATATGACTCAGAAACGGTAGATGGATATGTAACGGTAAGCAAGCAGAAGTGGGCGAGTGAGATACTAGAGGGAAATTAAATAGAAATTATGGTCTTTATTTACAAATATTTTTATGAGTTTTTGATTTAAATATATATTTTTGATTTTTTTAAAAATACACGCTTAAAATTGCTTGTATTTCTTTTGGCAACATACATATACAAATATATATATTATTTATGCACAGGATTTTTCTGGAAAACTACTAAAAAATATATACGTAAATATAATTTCGTTCTGTTTCTGCTACTATGTTGTTGTTGAGTTGGTGTTTAAGTCCACTTTATGCACAGTAAGACTAATCGGGACTGCACCTACAGTTTAAAGTGGGATCCGAAACACAATGTGCTGCCACATTGTATCGAACTCCGGACCCCTTGATTACAAGGTGGTGACGTTACCACTACGCCATCGGGGAGACAACTTTGATATTTGGAGCTGACGAGAACGTTAAGTCTTCGATTTATTCCTGTCTCTAATTGCACTGGTCTGCAAATAATAAAAAAAATTCGAGCCCTGACACCATTCCTGCTGATTCTTATGTAAAATGACCTCCTGAATCCGAATATGACCCCCGTTTTCCCCCATCACCCACAGTTTTCGGGGGGAGCCCCCCCCCACCTATTTTTATCAGTTTTCGATAATTTCGAGGGATGAATAGGATTATTTTAGCCTTTACATTCCTTCTGAGGGGCCAGACAGTTGAAAAGTTCTAAAACATGAACATTTGTAGCAAGGAGGTAGATTTGGTGGGGATTTGCCCCCTTAAATTGTAAAAAAAATCATTAAAATGATCGATTTTTCCAGTTTTTTCGCAATTTTTTCACTTATTTCCTACATATTCTAGCTTCCAGCCCCCTCATCCTCCCCAAACACCCCCAAATAATAAAAATATATAGCAACAATAATAAAAATATATAGCAACAGTTCGGAAGATTCACTGTACCATGCTGGCGCTCTCAATACCTCGCGGGAACAGGTTTGCATAGGAATTTACATGTTTTGACAAGTTTAAACTTGCATTGCTCTTGTCACTATAGTCCTGCACTGTAATCCTTATCTTCCCTCAGTATAGGTGAACGCTCAGGAGTAGGACCCCGAATGAAGGGAGACGGAGGGGCGGGGAAGGTCGGCTCAAAGGTACCCGTAAATCAATGCCATTTGCTGCGCCCATGGTTTGGCGGGAACCTCGCTGTCATCTCACAGATTGTTACTTTTGTATGACTTCCATCGTCGGGTTATCTAGCAAAAGTAAGCATACAATTCAGTATCCTAATATCCCTTCAGCTCTAAGACCAGTTCCTCACAACGAATATTTGCCAATCTCAGTGCCCCCAAAAACCTATACTCTAGACCCAGAAATGGATTTGAAAGACTTTGAGCCACAGCCTGGACCATCAAATGATACGTCCACCGATGATGAAGAGTGTTCTGCTTATTCAGCTCATCGACAACCTCACCTCGTTACTCAGTCGGAGTTGAATGATCTCGTCAGGGATTTGGAGTTACTTAAGAGTAAATCTCAACTTCTTGGATCTCGACTTCAGCACTGGAATCTCTTAGAAAAGGGCGTAAAAATCTCTTCTTACAGGACCAGGCAGTCAACCCTGAAATTACTTTTTTCGGAAGATGAAGGCTTAGTGTTCTGCCCTAATTCAAATGCATTGATGATAGAACTGAAGATGGCATGAGACCCAGACAAATGGAGACTGTTTATAGACTCATCAAAGACAAGCTTGAAAGTTGTCCCGTTGGCCAATGGGAATGAGTTACCGTCACTCCCGGTTGCATACTCTGTGGATATGAAGGAGACGTACGAAAACATCAGCCGAATCCTTGATAGAATCAGTTATCATGATTATAATTGGAAACTTTGCGCTGCCTTAAAAGTTGTTGCTCTACTCACGGGCCTGCAATCAGGCTTCACAAAATACTGCTGCTTCCTATGCGAATGGGATAGCCGAGCCCGAGACGAACATTACATCGTACGGAACTGGCCTCTGCCAGAAAGTTTTACTCATGGTCAGAAAAATGTCACTCATGATCCTCTGGTCCCGATGGAAAATATTTACTTGCCGCCTTTGCACATCAAACTCGGATTGATCAAACAGTTTGTAAAAGCAATGGACAAGACAGGTGATGCATTTCAATTTTTGAAAACAAAATTTCGTCGTCTCAGTGAGGCTAAAATCAAGGAAGAAGTTTTCGTGGGCCCCCAGATAAGACAACTTTTCCAAGATTCGACGTTTATTGAACACCTGAATCGAAAAGAAAAACAAGCTTGGCTTGCATTCCAAAACATGTGTGACAACTTTATGGGTAATAACAAAAGTGATGATTATGTCGCTCATGTCGAGGAATTGCTGTCAGCATACAAGGTCATGGGGTGTAACATGTCTCTTAAAGTGCAAAAGTGCATTTCCTTCACTCACACCTGGACTTCTTCCCTGAAAATTTAGGAGCAGTTTCGGATGAACACGGGGAACGGTTCCATCAAGACATCAATAAGTTCGAGAGGAGATTTTCAGGGAAGTGGAACGCGAGCATGTTAGCAGAGTACTGCTGGTTTTTGGTACGAGAAGCTTCTACCTCAGGGTACAAAAGGAAAAGAAGCACCAAATAAAGGTACTTACCTTATTTATTTATTATTCTCTAGATTTATTATTTTACCTTTCATTTATTATTCTTTACAGTTGAAATATTCTTTTCACCCCTCCAAATCAAAATCATGGCCATAAAATATCAAAAAGTGATAAAAATAAAGGGGCTCCCCAGAAAACGGCGGGTGATGGGGGAAAATGGGGGGCGGGCGCACGAAGTATTGAGAGCGTCAGCATGGTACAGTGAATCTTCTGAACTGTTGCTATATATATTTTTATTATTGTTGCTATATATTTTATTATTGTTGCTATATATTTTTATTATTTGGGGGTGTTTGGGGGAGGATGAGGGGGTTGGAAGCTAGAATATGTAGGAAATAAGTGAAAAAATTGCAAAAAAACTGGAAAAATAGATCATTTTTAATGATTTTTTTTACAATTTAAGGGGGCAAATCCCCCCCCCCAAATCTAAATCTAACTCCTTGCTACAAATGTTCATGTTTTAGAACTTTTTCACCAATCTAGCCCCTCAGAAGAAATGTAAAGGCTGAAATAATCCTTTTCATCCCTCCAAATTATCGAAAACTGATAAAAATAGGTGGGGGGGGGGCTCCCCCTATAAACGGGGGTCATATTCGGATTCAGGAGGTAATTTTACATAAGAATCAGCAGGAATAGTGTCAAGGCCAATTTTCATGCAGACCAGTGTTGTCTGAGACAAGAAAGCACATTTCCCTTTGCATTTGACTCGAAGCGAAATATTTATTTTTCGTTGTAGAAATTCGGGCACGCAAATACAACTATATCTATGAAACGACCGCGAAGGAGCAAAATACGGTAAGGAAACCTTAAAAAAAAAGATTAAAACTCGAATAAAAACATGATCACAATAAAAACCTGACAAAATACTGGAAAGTGCAATCAATATAAACATGCCAAATTGCTGAAAAAATGAACACGCCACAAAAAGCTGTGTGATTGGTTCTAACTACATTGTTTTGTTTCGTCAAGGTTCTGAAGAAATGCATTTCCATCAAGTTACGAGCCTCGAGGCACACGTACCGTGGCGCAACGTCTGCGGTGGTTGCAACACTTCTCGAGATATTCAACATTCCGAGATGGCTACACTGTTCCGCAAGGAGGGGAGCGTGCCTGAGCGGAGCGAGACCATCGAAGTGTGCGTTATGAGGCCTTCTTTTTGACGCGAAGGAAAAGTAGTCCAGACCCTCGCACAATGGGAAAGCTGCTTTCCACGGCAGTCTCATCGCAATTATTTTCGGCGTGTCTCGCTACCTCATTCTCTGCATAGCTCTGTAACATACATAAACACAAAAGCCTCCGCTCGGAATGGAGGACGATGTGGATTGGGAGCGGAGATCTTTAAGATCTGATATGGAGGAGGCACACTTGCGAGTTGAGTGACGGGAAAATATACGCTTACTACCGAGACACCTGTTTCAAAATCAAGGCGAGATCGAGACAATGATTCGAATTCGTTTCAAAATCGAGAACAGACCAAGTCAGGGTTGTTTGTGACTGTTTTCAAATTGTAAAATGTATAATCACTTCTAGTGTAAAAGAAAAAGAAAGAAATGTTATAGCATACTGTTTTGTTGCGTAGCAACCAGTTGTTGAAAAACAATTGAAAGAGATAACAAGAACGTTTTTTGCATATAGTTCGAATCATACTAATTGGTGCATAATTAATGTATTTATTCAGTGCAAATAATAAGTATACTCATCAGAGAACAGTATTGTGATTTTGAACTATATACATTATTGTTATTTCATAATTTGCTGTGAAGTAGAACGGTGATTTACTGAGTATAATGTAAAATGCTCAAGCCTCTACGACACTAGCAAAAAGTGGCGACCGTGTGACAGGATTCTGAAGTTAAGTAGTTCTTCGGATAAATGATGTGAAATATAATCTCAGTAGGTCTGGGATTGAAGCGAATTCTAACTGCATTTGATTCATATTCAAGTATTTAAGTGTGTGTAAGTTTTTTTTTTTTTCGTTAATGAAAAATGTCTTCCAGAGATTCATCTAAATCTCGTAGCAGAAAGAAGACTGCTATGCAATACGAGGGCACATATCTAGCAACATTTACAAACGTTCAAGGTCAAGAAGTTAATTCTGATGATAAGACTGATACCAGTACTCGCAAGGTGGAATGTTGTGGTGATACGAAAGCTGACATCAGATTTGTTCAGTGCTATAAATGTCATGGTTTCACTTTTCTTGTCTTAAGTTGTCAGTTGTTCATTGGTCTCTTTATTCTACTACGGTAGAGAATTACTTTTGTAAATGTTGTGACCCTAGTTATAATCCATATGAATTGTCAGCTTACAAATAGAGTATTAGTCCTAATTTTAACGATCTGCTAGAAACAATCAAGAACATTCAGTTCGTGGTAGTTCATTCTAGTAAAGAATTAAAATCTCAGCTTGAAGATTCTAACAAAGAACTAAAATCTCAGCTTGAAGCTTCCAATAGAGAATTGAAATCTTCCAGCGAGGAAATAAAATCTCAGCTTGAAGCTTCCAATAGAGAATCGAAATCTTCCAGCGAGGAATTAAAATCTCAGCTTCAAGCTTCTAACGAAGAGTTGAAGTCCAAAATTGAAACTTCCAATGTCGAATTACAGTCTAAAATTGAATCTATGAATTTTGATTTTAAGCAGGTTAATAACCGTATAGACATGTTGGCTTCTGATGTAGCAATAAGAATCGAATCTTTAGCAGAAACGTGTGTAAGTTCAAATGAAGAATTAAACCAGAAGTTACAAGAAATCATGCGAAATTATGACTGTAAAATATCAGACATTCTTAGTATACAAGATCTTCGTGAGAAACAAATAAATGAAATTGAAAGTTCTTTGCAAGGTGCAAAAGACAATATAGGTAAACTCAAATTTGGACGCAAGTTGAAGTTGAAACATTCGATTCTAAGGTTTCACAGTGTTTCGAAATTGTTAATCAGTACGATAATAATTTGAAACAGCTTGCATTACGTGTTGATGTCATTGAGAATAATATGCAGAAACCAGTTAATGTAAATTATGGTGGTGCTGATTGTACTGTTACAGATACTTCTCATAACAAATATTCTAATACGAACACTCAAGTTCATGGTATTGATAATGTTACAAATCGCCAATCGAGAAGATTAAATGTAAGGCATCATTCAGAAACTGGTCATAATCATGATTCTGGTTTGAGTGATTCAGATGGAAGTTCTATTAACTCTACGGATACTACTAAAGCACAGACGTTTTATGTAAGGGAACCACATCTTAAGCATGTAAGTTGGAAGCAAAATCGCAAACAATCTAGTTTACATAACGCTAGAAAGACGCAAGAAAATTCTAATTGCTCTTGTATGAATAGATCTAGCTGTATTTTAAACAAACACAGAGTAGAAACTGAGAATAACATTGATGTTTCCTCGAATAACGCATTTCCTGAAACAACATCAAATATGTTAGGTAGGCCAGAGGACTTCCGCAGTTATGGAGGATATTGTAATTTGAATTACACAAACTATCCTTGCACTTGGTGTTCCGGTTCTACTAATTATACTCAAATTTATCCAGACAGGTCTGATAACACAGCTTCAAGAATGAATAATACACAGAGAACATTTAATTCTCATAATGATAACGATGAGTCTAGAAGGAAAAGGTTTAATCGTTCTTACCCTTGCACATATTTTGCTGGTAATCAACAGTCACCAAACATTCATGATAGTGCATTTGTGAATGGAATAGAAAATTGTAATGGTGCACATAATTTTCAAGAAGATTGTAATCCAAGACCGAACTCTGATTCTTTGCCCTTGTACATGAGGAAAGATAGACATTTGAAGTTAAATGAATTGTCTTTATTACCAAAGTTCTCAGGTCGAGTTGAAAAGCAATCTGCAAGAGAATACTTGGAACAATTAAACTCAACATTAGATCTGATAGGAGTGCCTGCTGATAAACGATTGCAGAGCATTCAGAATTGTTTTACAAATCGATCAGCTTATTGGTTTAGAACACATAAAATATATTTCTGTTCTTACACTGATTTCGAAAGTAAGTTTATTCAGCAGTTTGCTTCGCCTGAAATGTTACAGTCACAGTTAGCTGTTTTAAGGAATCAAAAATACGACCAAAATGCACATGGAAGTTTAGAAACCTTTGCACTAAAAACACATTCAACATATTGTAATTTAGTGAACAATCCGAATGATGTTGATGTTATACAATTGATAATGAGCCAGTTGCCTGATAATGTTGCTAACAATATCGCTTGTCATAGTGTTCAGACGATGGATCAGCTTACAAATATGCTTCGTAAGTTAGATGTTAATAGAACTAGTAGGATAGGACTTCTGTATATACCTGAAGATTTAGATTGCGACAAGTCTAACAAAGGTCTTAAGAAGAATGAACATCAAAGATTAAATGTACGACAAGTAAATATTCGACAAACAACAAGTACTAGTTCTTCTTCTACTCAAACTCTGTCTTCTGATAATTTGGGTGCCTCTGTTGGAAATAGTTCAGACAATATAAACCAATCTATGAGTTCAAGATATAATGCAAATAATGCTACTAATTTTGGAAATTTCCGACGAAATAGAAATCAGATGTTTCCTAGAAATTTCTACAATACTGGCAGGTTTTACCGTAATAATAATAGAAATATCGCGAATGAGAATTCCCGACAAGATAATGGTCTTAATTTTAGGCAGCCTAATTACAGATTTTCTAGGAATGGTTACTATAATAGTAACAGATCTTTGTTTCCCTCTGTTTACGAAAACTGTCCACCACAAAATCGAGATGTGCCAGTGGTGAGTGATACAATGAGGAATCAGCCCAGCGTTATGCAAAGTAATATAATGACAAGTACATCTAATACTGGTGTAAATCCTAATTTGACTCAAAATCCAACTTCTGGTGTTCAGTCTTTACAATTTAATGATGGTAGGCAACATCAGTTGGAAAGGCAGTCTACTTTAAATTAAAGTGGCAGTCGGAAGAGCCTCTTTCCCTCTGCACTACCTACAAGAGGCACAAGGAAGAGTCAAATGATTTATTTAATGTTTGTGATGCTATGCAACTTTCGAATGAAAATGCATTAAGTAACTTGCAAATTAATTTTTTGTTAGAATGGTTTGAGGAAGAACCTGACTGGGTTATTAACGATGAAGATATTCCTGTACCTTTAACAGACGTTCCAATTGTACATGGAATTATATGTCAATTGCCTATCATTTGTATAATAGATTGTGGTAGCCAAGCTAATGTTATGAATTATGAGGTTTGGTGTAAGATATCATCATGTATTGGTAATCTTACGTTCGACAAGGTGGATGACATTAGACTATCTGGATTTGCTGGAAATAAAAAGTGCAAAATGGTCGGTTGTAAGACAATAAATATTCAGATTGACAGCGAATACTTTCCAATGGAATTTTTCATTTTAAAAGAACTTAATGCAGACATTATTTTAGGTGTTCCTTTCTTACGAAAGTACAAGGCAATTGTGGATTTTAGGAATCAGAATATAAGTTTAATAACTTCATCAGGAAAGCAAGTTTGTACAACATTAGATAATAAGGATTCTAGTACGATAAGTGTTGAATCTGACAAGCTTGTATCTGGTGTGAAGCATGATACTGACATAACGGAAAATGAATTTCAGTCTTGTGGAATGTTAAACTTTATATGTATGTTAGATGTTGAAGCGAATTGTATGCCTTCTCAGAAGAATATTTAAGTAGAGTATTTGAAGATGATCATGAATTTAGTTTGGACGAGGAGGACAATAGTGAAATAGAAGATGCAAAATGTGTCAATGACGAATCTGGTAAAAGTGATAGCTCAACATTATATGAAAATAGTTCAGCATTACATGTAGATAGTTCGGACTTATATGAAGATAGCTCAGTATTACATGATGATTTCTCTCTTGTGGAGGGCATGTCTGAACTTTAGTCAATTGCATATGACACAACTGGATTTCGATGATTAAAATGAAAAATATAGACAATAATAATAATAAATAAGTGGAGGTTAAAAGGATTTTCATCTTCTACTTGAGACAATTTATGAGCTAGACAAGTTAAGATGAATATGAGGAAGATGAAGATAAAGATAAAGGTGATTTACAAAAACGTGATTAATTTTCACTCTTATGTAATGAGTGACATACTATATTCAAAGATATAGAGAAATGATATATTGGTTTAAAAGAGAAACATGGAGTGCTGAGTGTAAATGAATACATAAATTTATGGACTTGTGGCTTGGTCCATATTTAGTTAAAGAAGCCAATGGTAACTGTTGTGAACTGCTATCGTTGGATGGAAAGGGAACTGTACAAACACACAATGTATCCAATTTAAAGAAATTCAATTGTAGTCAGGAAAGAAAGGACTAATTATGTAAACTTAAGTAATTTCAAAAGATCTCAACAACCTTTTAATAAGAAATGTTAATATGTTTTAAATAATTATGATATGTTTTAAATATTTTCTGTGTTAATTAATGACAATATGTATGTCATGAGAAAGTTTGTTTTCTTTGTAGTTTTTCATGTTATCTAAAAATTTTAAAACCGATGTTCTAAAATTTTTCTCCGAAGGAGGGAGAATGTTGTGACTGTTTTCAAATTGTAAAATGTATAATCACTTCTTGTATAAAAGAAAAAGAAAGAAATGTTATAGCATACTGTTTTGTTGCGTAGCAACCAGTTGTTGAAAAACAATTGAAAGAGATAACAAGAACGTTTTTTGCATATAGTTCGAATCATAGTAATTGGTGCATAATTAATGTATTTATTCAGTGCAAATAATAAGTATACTCATCAGAGAACAGTATTGTGATTTTGAACTATATACATTATTGTTATTTCATAATTTGCTGTGAAGTAGAACGGTGATTTACTGAGTATAATGTAAAATGCTCAAGCCTCTACGACACTAGCATGTTACAGGTCCAGGAACCTATCAATTCTAATTAGTTCTATTGGACCGGAACCTTTTTTTCTAGCACAATTTAAATTCGGTCCAAGTTGCGTATTGTTTCATTTCAATACGGAATTTGTACCGTATTTAAATTGATCCGTGCGTGGGACATATTTAAATTTATCCCGAAAAAAGGTCCCTGGACCGTATTTAAATTGATCCAGAAAAATATTCCTGGACCGAATTTAAATTGATCCCGAAAAACGGTCCCTGGGCCGAATTTAATTTTTTTACACAAAAAAGGTTCTTTACGGTCCAGAAACCATTTACGCTTGTTGATTTTCTCTCCTGGACCGGAATTGAATTTATTTAAAATTCCTGGACCTTTAACAACCCTGGACCAAGTTCTTCCGATACTTAGCTGGGGTACGAGATCACAACTTCACAATAGAGGGAGAACGATCGCATTATTTACAAACGGAGACGAGAGCGAGACAGAGACTGTCGCTGCACACATGCCACGAAGGCACATGGGGTGATGTGGAGGTAGAGAGCTTCACATATTTTTGATCTTGTCCATACTTGCGATGATGTGTTCAGCGTCACGCCCGGATTTCACAGATTAAACAGCACTTTCTCTTATCGGGAGGCTGGCAACAACCACCAAAAATCCTCCGTTCAGACGCAACCGCTTCAACTCCCGAGACCCAAACGACGGACAACACAGCTTTCTACCACCAAGGTTACAGCATCTTCATGGCCTGCTATTGAAATGTACTGCACGGACTCAACCGCGAAGGCAGATGAGGAATTGCCGGCCAATTACAAAGAAAAGGGTTTATTTAGTGGCAACCTTGAACGGACCACGCGAGCAAAAATACCCACAGACAACAGGTAAATTGTTCGCGTAGGTCAGTATGGAAATCAAATACCAAGGACAATGGCCACCAACCACGCGTCGACGGGCAACTCCAGAAAGGGAGGTTCGTTTAAGGAAACTGGAATTTCCTGACAGACAGGCTTCCTTGTTATTTCTGGGATTTTGAATTCAATTAAGAAGGGAGGGGCTAGCTTTTGTTTAACGGGGTTCGGCTGCATAAATATTAAACGTGCACAGAAAGATAGGCATGGAGTCGCTGAAATCTGGGAAAAGGATATAAAATTATATAAAAAGGCAGGCAAAACAGTAAAGGTAAAGTTCCCCGTGCATATAGCACCGTGCCATGATGGCACATATAAAGGAGGTGATGCCATCAGCACCACGCTCCGGCCGCCTTAACCCCTCCACCCAGGTACACATTGATTTGAGGCTGGATGAGCCCCACAGCAGCTTTATTCAGAGACAAGGAAATATTCCGACCTTAGATGACCCATCCCGGCAATCGAATCGGGTCTTCCGCGTTGCAGTCAGCCGCCCTACCTGAAAAAGGTACTTCAAAAACTGGGAAAGGAGGGAGGGAAAAAACACAAAACTGAAGGGGAAAAACAAAGTTTGAATAAAAAGATAGTCAAAAGGGTATTTGGGGTTATAAGGCCCCCCACCCTCCTGAGCACGCCACTGTACATATACACCACAGACCTCAACATTCATCAAATCAAGGTTTATGTATTTGTCATGCATCAACTGACACGGTTAAACGTGTAATTTTTATATATTTCAAAGGATCGTGCCTGATCTTCTTAAGTGATGCATTTGTGTATTTTGGGGCACAAAAATGTACCATTATCAGTTTGTGCTTCTAGTTTAAAAAATTAGGAATATTAGTGTTAACACATTTTGGATTCTGTGTGTATATAGCCGCGAAATGTACAAAATATTTCATTTTTTGACAAAAAAGGCCATCCAAGTAGCAATAATATAGGCGAAGTATGAAAATGATGTGAAGTACTACGGTGTGAAACGTTGCTGCTGATTGGCTCGTTCTCGTGTCGCGGTATGGCCTGAAATCTGTCCATTAGGAAGCTTCAACCTATGTACTTATTCAAACTCGTCGACTTGCTCTGCGATTCAGACTCTATTTGCACATAACTCTATCGAAACAGAAACTTCCCTTTACATTAGGTAGCTGGCACGGACGTAGCATAACTGTGGAGTGGGAAAAACATGTTTATGATGCACGTAAACCAGACTTGTAAAGTTTCCCCGACCGACAACATTATGATGACTTCGATGCAAGACCAATTAGAGATTTTTACGATGAGACTGGCAGAGGTCTGCGAGTTCGGACGCAGATCACTGGGTTCACAGATGCCCCTCCACGTCAATGAATCCTTATGGCATCGGGTTTCAATCTCTCGACCTACTCTCTGGCGTCGCTCGCACGGGAAAAGTGGCACGCCACATGTGGATGAGATGTCACTGTACACTGGCGAGCGGAAGTGGGTTTCAGTTCAGATGCCAAACGTGATAAGCAGGTACTTGGAGTCCATATTTGAATAGAGTTTCTATGTAGTTTCCACCAGGTAGAATTTTTAAAAAATCTCGATCATTTCATAATATCTAAGACACTAAAAGTTAACATACACAAAATAGTATTTTTGCCTGTAGTATTATATGGATGTGAAACTTGGTCCCTTGCATTAAAAGAGGAAAATAAATTACGAGTATTTGAGAATAAAATAGTTAGGAAAATATTTGTACCTAAAAGGAATGAGGAGACAGATGAGTGGAGAAGGTTACATAATTTAGAACTACATAATTTGTATTCATGTCCGGATGTTCTTAGAATAATTAAATCAAGGAGACTTATGTGGGCAGGCCATGTGGCACGAATGGGAGAGCAAGGGGTCCCGAGTTCGATACCCGCTGGAGACACATAGTGGTTCGGATCCCACTTTAAATTGTAGGTCCAGTCCTGATTAACCTGTGCATAAGTGGACTTAAAACATCAAACCAAACCAAACGAACGGGAGAGGAAAGAAGAGTTTAAAGGATTCTGGTTGGGAAACCTGAAGGTAAGAGACCTGTAGGAAGGCCGCGACGAAGATGGAGGGATAACGTTGAAATGGTCCTAAAGGAAATCGGTAAGGATGGAAAAAATTGGATTGATCTTGCTCAGGATAGGAACAGATGGAAGGCTTGTGTTTTGTGTTGCTGCAGCCACAAACCTTCGGGTTTAAGAAGGCTAGAGAGTTAGTTTAGTTAGTTAAAAAATCTAATGAGAAACCAACGGTCAGGATTTAGGAAAAATCGAATGTACGCTATGATAAACCTACAAGGTACAAATGTTTCGTTTCAAACTGGAACAATGCTTTCCCTTGAAGAGTGACCCTTGCACAGGGATGTGCCCAGAGAAAAAAAGCTGGAGGGGTTTCGACAGTAATAATTTTAGAACTGTCTGGCACAATTTCTAATTCTTAGCACAAGGGTCCCGAGTTCGAATACCTGTGTGGGTATGGGTGTTCTTTGTGAGTGTCCATCAATCTCACGTACTCATTCTCATCGTCGCGAGGGTGTAAGGGGTGAATGTTTCCCAAGACACCCAAATGTCAACCTCACTTCCACGTACTACACCTTGGACTGCATGTTGCAGACTAACAAGGTTCTGGCGTTTGGACCCATGCCTCGTATAATCCTCTATGGGATTTGTGTTGTGTGCTGTCAATATGTGTGATTATGTTGGATTCGAGTCTAGATGACAGAGCTACAAACTGAAGTCCATATTTACTACGTGAAAGTGAGGTTGAAATCTGGGTGTCTTCAGAAAGTGTCATCCCTTACACATCAAGAAGTTGTGGGTATATTTGTTGTTGTTGTTGTTGTTGTTGAAAACAAAAAGAAATATATGAATTAAAGTAATTATAAAACTGTTACATTAGCTACTTCTTTAAAATATAAGTTTTTTGCTTGTTAGTGTTATGGGGTGATTTTCTTCTGTTAGGTTGGTTTACACCACAAAAATACGAAATACAACAGTTTTTGATTAGTTTTATTCTTATTTTTTCTCTCTTCGCAGCCGCAACTTCCACCCAGGGAATATTTACGCTGCAATTATCAATGGGCCTTCTGGAACTCTGGAGTTGGTGGCGCTCGCATCACGGCGGAAGTAGAGTTTCAATGAGCTTCAGCCACTCTATGCATATCTTCTAACTCTTTGAAGTCGACGCTAAACTGTCTGACAAAACAACATCGCTCTTGCAAAGCAAACGCAGCGAAACAAGTCAGCCCCATTTTATTCCCTTTGTGAAAGCTGTAAAACAGAATAAAAATACAATCTAGGTTTATTTCTCTCGCCAATAACGCCTGTAAATAATATTTGTTTATTGTTTCCGGTATGTCAAGATTGAGGTGGGGAGGATTCGTGCAGGATTTACGAAATGGTCTTCGAAATGAATTCGTTCTAGTCGAATGAAAAACTCGGAAAATTACATGTTTCAGGATTTGCGTTCACTTTGACCAATCAAATTTCTAAATTCCAGACCATTCTGAGGTTCTTTAACATGCTAATAAACAAATCTTAGGTTTCGAACTGTACTTGCTATTCAGGAGATTGAAGTTTATTCAACATTGTTACATGAACATTTTTTATACAGAATATGTCTTATCCTAAATAAAAGGTTTGAACTTATTTCCATCCACAAAGTCTGGCAAGTACGGAAAGTTGATTTTCCATGACATTTACAGACCTTGGATGTTTTTTTCAAAATTCCTTGATTTTCCTTAATCGTAGGTTGAATTCATTGACTTTTTCAGACTCAGTGGAAAACTAGGATGACGTTCGTAGCGCATTTCGCTGACTACACCACCGAGACTGGCGAATGATATGTCACAGTCACTGGCGTACGCAGGGGGGGGGGGGGGCTGATGGGGGCTACAGACCAGTGAAAATCTCAATTTTCAAATGAAAGCTGTGAAGAACTCGGGAGAAAATCCAAAGTGATAGCTGAAACCCCGCCTTGAAATGACCCCCGATAAGAATTACAATTTTGTCTTTGAACAACTTTTAAGACGAATGTTGAACATGGCAATTATGAAATATTTTATAATGTACGCTCCTCCAAGAATGCAGCTATGGAAAATCCACACTTAAAATTACAGCCCCTCCGGAAAAAAAATCCAGCGTACGCTTGTGTAGACAAACACGATACACAGGTTCACAGTTGCCTCTAATAAATTAATTTTCTAAGTACTGTACAAAAGTACTACTTATCTCTAAATAAACACTTAGATATCCGCTTGCTATGTCTGGTACTAAAGTAAATTTGTTTTCCGTAATTCACTTATCACGTCAGTTTTGAACTAAAGCGACAGTTACTCGTATCGTCTCGATGTTATAGAGACGTCTCGTGAGCTAATCGTTGTGATGAACAGTTTTCGGGCTGGGATTTCGGCTGCAGCCCGAGTCCCGGGCTACCAGCTACAAAGGAAGAACAAATGCTCTGAAAAGGGCCGCAATATGGAAGAAAACGCAATCCTGACACGAAAAATCAAGACAAAACCTGAACAGATGTTTTACAAATGTTTAAATCCTGGCTGCAGTGATCTGGGGCAGCATTACAAGGAAATCTATAGCAGCTTTTTTTTATTTTTCTATCTTCGTTTTGGTCTCCCCATGTTAAATGAAGTTGCAAACATCACAGACAGAAAGTGGAGGGCGGGGGGAAGGAGGGGGGTACAACTTCATTCACTTTGAGCGGACATAAACGGAGGGGAGGGAGGAAGATGTTTCCCTCTGAACCAAAGGCAAGATCAAGAAATTGGAATATCATATTGATGAATTGGGGGAGGGGGGAGTCGGAGGGTACGAACCAGAACCGAGGATTGCCTGGGGAGGAGGTACAGTGATGTGTGTGTGTAGAGGAGAGATGCGGGGAGGGGGGAAGGGGGGGATATTGCCACGGCTGAGTTGGTCCGTTACCCGGGTAACTCATGTCGTCCCGGCTCTTTCCTCCGTGAGCTAACTCTCCCGGGCAAGTCAGCTACCCCGTTGCAGAGAGCGTTTCCACCTGTAACACGCAGCGCCCTCTATCTCTCACTCTCTCCCGCACACCTGTTACGGGAAACGCTACAAGAATATCGCACTCCCTAACATATTTCCCACCCCGATAATCCGAAAGGCAGATCTCTGCTCTCGAAAGGTCGTGATCCTTTAATGCCGGCGCTAATCGATAAATCAAAACCGGTGGTAATTTCTTTCTCCATAAACTGTTCGGGAACTTAACGTCCACTTTCCATACTTCTATTAGGTTAAGTGGCATGTTTACAGACACGAGACGAGATTTGGCGCAATCTCGTCTCGCGAATGCAGGAACGTGATTCGTCCTCGCCTCCAAGTGCAAACGCTTATCTCGTTTTCGATTCAAAACGCAAATGTCTCTCTCGATGTCATTACTTGAACCCACCAGCAAGTTTAGAAGCATTTTGGAAGCAAAAGCAAGCCGTTGGGATGTTAACAATTGATTGGTTTCATTACTTTGGTTTATCTTACTTTGCATTTCTGCCACATTTGGCTAATCACGAAGATGAGGATGATATGATGAAGGTACACTCATAAAGAACACCCATGCTCAGGCCTGGATTCGAACCAGAGACCCCTTGCGTCGTAGCACGCTGTGCTAACCACTCCGCCACGGTGGTTGGCTTTAGCAGGTATAATGAGTACAGAATCGTGCAAGAAAAAATATTAGGACAAGAAGCTCAATAGAACACGCACACAACACTCGAAATAAACAACTGCTTCTGACTAACGCTAGTTCGAGAAGAACACCAACAGATGGCAGTGAAAATATCCAAACAGCTAGTAAAAGAGAAAAGCATGACAAGGTAAAAAAAAACCTGCTAAAAACTATTATTAAACTACTATTATTATAATTATATTATTATTATTAAACCGGGAATAGTGAATAGTTAAATTACTTGTAAATAATAGAAAATTTTCTAATTAATTATATTTTTTTGTATTGTAACGAAAATTGTGAACCAAATACCAATGAATATGCTTTATATGAGTAATAAATTCAAATTCAGTCTCAATCTCGTACAAAATGAGTGAAGCGTCGAAGAGCTGGTACAGCCTTACAGCATGCTTCGGCCAGTGAACATCTGCTGTCCCATTCCAGTCCAGTTTGTTTCTTCATTTCCATTCTATCCCTAGCTAGGCTAATCGGGACTGCATCCAGAGTTTAAAGTGGGATACGAACCACTATGTGCCTCGACCGGGTATCGAACCCTGGACTCCTTGATGCATATTTTCTTGTATCCTCCCTTTCACCGACATGGTATAACGCATTTGTTACCATTAATCTTCAAGAAAGATCTACCGGCAAATATTTTTGTTTTGTTTTTCATGTTTAATTTTTTTTTATCTGGCGGGTCGCATTTTGATAGGGGAGGCAAAATTATCCTAGGCCCCGTGTTTCCTCTTTATAAACAGTTTTGGGACGCTAAAATTGGTTGATAAACACAGATTAACCGCCTATTGTTGAGGAACAGCTGATTTGCGCAGTTACGGATCAGATCATAAGGTCCCAGCGCAGGTGGTGGATTCTATTTGAGATTATGTTTCATTCCTTGAGCAAACGTTACGTCAGAGACCAGACAAGAAACGGGCCAATCGCTCAATTGACCGCAAGTGGTGCACAAATACATTAAGAAGAAAACGACAAGCACTTGCCCAGCTATTCGCAGCAAGAAACTTTTACGGCAGTCAGTAATTTGCTAGAGTGATGCTAAGACAAATCACGGAACAGTGATTTTCCACGTGAGTGACGTCTATTTGCAAGGGCGCACTGGTGGAGAAAATGTTAATCTCTTCAAACGCTAAAAACTCAGGACGTTTAAGTGGCACGGGATACAAACATCTATGTCGTTAATTTTATTGTAGATTACGTTTTTTACATTTTGTTACTTCTTAAAGAACGACTTTGTGTAGAGGAAAAAAACATTTATTAGCCTAAACACCCTATCACCGTATTTTATTTGTTATTTCATTGCTGCGATGTAATTGCACATCGTCGTATTCATTGAACTTTATTTTGGTTAACCTTTTGTTCACTTCTGACCATGAGCTAACACAGGGGACTGTTAAAAACTCTACTCTTTTGCTAAGGCGAGGTTCCTTAAGTTATTATGATGTGCAGTGATTCTGAGTACGATTTTCTTTTTTCACGGTTCTCTAACCAACATCTTAGTCATAACCTGAATGTTACCCAAGCTATCTGGCAAAGTTCCTTATAGCATAGCAAATTCGGTTTGATTTCATTTGGTCCATGTTACTTCCCTCTTACACAACTTTAGTCGTACGACCGGCTACTTTGAGTTTCAAAAGATGGCGGAAAAACTGGTTTCAAGGGGTTGGTGCCCCCTACACCCACTTCTCTAAAAGCTCCTTCGATCGTTACATCGACTTTGCTACCATAAAACGTTCAGGAATTAGAATAAAGAAAAAAATTCCAATTTCAGTATTGAAATTGTACAGTCACCGGTAATAGAAATCGAACACACAGATCCTGAAATACTCTCTTCCCTGCAAGGTGTTGTGTGTTGCCTAACTCTACGGGGAAAAGTGGATTCTAATAGCAAATTTTCAATGGCAACTTCAACCACTGTCGTAGGTTTAGGTAACAGTTACCTAAATCAGAGAAGCGGGTATTTAAGGATCTATGCGTCCCATTTCTATCGCTGGCGGCTGTACATTTTACCTCATAATAATGCCGTGTTTTTATAAATGTTTAAAATTGTTATATTTACGACAAAATGCTGTAACATTCGGAAAACCAAACGCGATGCATAAGAAACAATCAATTTTCTAGGCACAATCAAAAGTTGTGTTTGTTTTTAAGTCCATTTTATACTCAGGTAGGCTAATCGGGACTGAGTGACTGATTAAGTTGGTGTTTTAAGTCCATTTTATGCACAGAATGGCTAATCGGGACTGAACCTACAGTTTAAAGAGTGATCCGAATCACTATGCGCCTACACCGGGTATCGAACCCGGGACCCCTTGATTCCAAGACGACGACGCTACCACTGCGCCATCGAGCTGGCCACTAATCGGAACTGGACCAAGAGTTTGAAGGTAGATTTGACTCGAGTGATTTTGTTTTACTTAGCTTTTCTTCCACTTTTGGTTACTCGCGAACATGAGGGTGACGATATCAGTGGCGGTTGGCAGCTAGTATGATGGGTAGTGCCAACGTGATCCAGGAATCGAAAAATTTTCGTTAGCATATATCATAGAAATCTAATGAAAGAGGTAATTTTAATGGAACTTTGTTTACTAAAATTGCATACAAAAATTCAGTTCCTCGGATTGGTTTATTTTACTTCGCATTTGTACTACTTTTGGCTAATCGCGAAGATAAGGATGAGTGAACGTCAGTTGCAACACGTGAGTGTCTGTGTGCCTTAAGGAAGAAATCGATAACAAAAAAGTCTGGGTGGATCTTTAGATGCATCTATCTAAATGGTTATATAAATTTGGGAAGATATTAACTTTGTTGTTCCCAAGCAGGCAGGAAAGTATCTTTCTCGCGAATTACTTCTTCAACGAGTGTTAAAATCGGTCAAGATGAGTCACTTCTCTATGAAGTTTGCAACTATGTCAACACAATGCGAAAGCTCTCGCGTCGTGCCAGCCGAAAATGGGCACGGTTGGTTGTCTTATGGCTACCATCTCCTTGCTCGCTCCCTGCGGAGACTTTTTCATGCCTCCGCGCATGCCTCTGCGCACAGGCCAGACTATGCTGGCCCAGAGCAAGGGAGAGAACAGCTGGGGATGCGGCGCAGGAATTGAGGCGGCCGTAAACTCGAACGCTTACGAGATTCGAATCTCCTTGTTCGTAAATGTATTAATTTAACTAAATTTCGGCAAAGCAAGTGCTTTTTCTGAGGGTAGAGCCATGGCACGGCGGCTCTCCCCCTTAGAGCCGCCGCTGGATGATATGATGAAAGGACACTCACAAGGACACCCAGGCCGGGAATGAACTCGGGATCCCTGGTGTCGTAGAGCGCTGCGCTAACCACTCCGCTACAGAGGTTGGCAGTTTGAAGGTACAATCTGAACCACTGTGCAGTATGCCTGAACCAGTGCTCCAAGTTTAAGGGGGTGCAGGGCGGATAATGCCTCCATGTTAAAACATAGGAGAACTCCCCTAGTAGACCCAAGGTTCGAGCCTACATCGGAATCAAACCCTGCACCCCTTGATTACAAGGCAACAGCACTACCACTACACCATCAGGGTGGCTCGTCAGAATAGACAGCGAGAATACGCAGCAGCGTAGCTCCACTGCCTAAATGATCCGGCCGCTCAACCCTGGCGACTGCAAACATGATAATTTTTCAAAATCAGCTCGGAGCAAACGGAAATTACTATCGCATTGCTTCCACCACAAAGCTATCTGAAAGCGCATGCGTCGGTTGGCTTCCCCGCAAACAAAAAGTGAGCGATAAACGCTAAATTTGAGGCGGGAAGCGACGAGAATAGAACATCCAATTATATTTGGCGAACTCCATAACCCTTAACTATAACCGCATCAAGGATTACACCACGTACTTCCGCTGTGGAGATGAAGATCACAACAAGTCTTACTTCGCAATAAAGTCGCTACACTAAAGTAGTTACGTGAACATTACGATGCAGTTTAACGTCTCATATTCTTGGGATTTTAAGTAAACTCGTCAATTATTTCTTTAAATGTTAATTGTGTCGTAGACAACCAGTTTAAGAAGGAAGATCCACTCTTCAAACTATTCTAGATTTAGTTTTCAAATTGCATCGTAATCTTCCACAGGTGGCATCATACTTCACTACTCGATTGACAAAGTGAATGGACCAACCTGTTTATATCAACCTAATGACGTGAACTACAATATAATTAAGTTGTCAACATCACGGCCATCTCTAGATCAACAAGGCAATAGGTGTCAGCACGAAAAGAGGATCAATACCGACGAAAATGTTTTTCCATCGGCATTTATGGCTTGTTCAAAAAGAAAATATTAAAACTGTAAATCCATTACGAGGAATACACATTTTATTAAGATTATATTAGGTTTTCTTCTTACTTCGATCCGAGAAAGTTCTCTGTAACTTACGTCTTTTTTCTTGTCTTGTTCTGTGACGTGACGGTACGTCACGCCTGAACTAGTATGCACGCTCGTTTGGATGCTATATTTCGACAGTCCCAAGTTCGAATCCTGGCATGGGCACTGGTGTTACTTGGAGGGAGTTCAAGTGAGAGTTAAGAGTGTGTAAATGTAAATTTAAAATACTAATTATAATTTGTGTTCAGGCGAGGACATTAAAGGTTTCAGACCGAAGCGACACGGGCCCCATACAATCTGTAAAAAAGAATCCACTACTCATGCTCTACGAAATGACTAAGCCGACACGATGCACGCTTCTAATAAAACCGCAAAGTCTGTGTGACACAAGCAACACATGAATGAATCTTGCCGTGTCAGTCCAGTAAGAAAGGTTGCATTTACTTCTGAATGCTAGTTTCCAAGTGATACCTGTCGCTCTTTACTTTGCTCTGAAGCCCTTAAGACAAGTTTTAGACCGAAGTAACTAGCGGCATCCGACGCGGACCCTTCAGTCTAAGGCAGCTTTCCGAAGATCGCTTCGGAAGGATCCAATGAACGGAAACGTTTTACACCGAAGCGGCACGACAGGCCGCACAGGCTTACGTTTGATTGGTGAAATCCTCAAGCGACTCGCGACATGTGTCGCTTTGGTATGCATTCTCCCTAAGCGTTTGAACGAATATGAGGTATTACAACCCAAAATCTTGGAGATTCAATGCTCAAAATGTGATGACAAATTACGTGCTTTGTCAAAGAATCCAGCTAGAAGCTTTAAGGACATGAGGAACAGTTTCCGCCAGGCTCTTCCCTCCGAGTCAGTGTTGCTAACTTAGCTCTTTTGGGCCCAGACCTGGCTCTTTCATGCAGTTGTTTAGCTGTGAACTGGGGCGCCCGCCCCCATGCCCCACTATGATGCCATCACTGGCGCCGGCCCACATAGACCAACTTTTGCCGCTATCTCTTACCTTCCCAGCTAATTTTCTATTGCGCCTTAGAGATGACATAATATTGTTATCCGGGAATCGTTTGCTTTCGATTTCATATGAACATCAAAGGATTATTGATTGGGTGATGCCGCCGGAAAACTTACAATAAATTGTCCTTACTTTAAAGTTAACGCTAATAGCAGGGCCCCCACCCCTTTGACACCTAAAATTAAAATTGCCCTAGGACTAGGAGGCACATTATCCAGCCTTCGTAAATCTATTTCCTTCAAAGTCAGTTTTAATTCAATTTAATGTGAAATTTAGCTCTTTTATGCGCATCAGGTTTCGCAACACTACCAGGATGGCCGTAGGAGGCAAGGAGAATTGCATTGTAGTTATGGGAGTATTATTTGAATTGTTCTGGGAATACCAAACTTCCGATGGCATAGAAAAAGATAGCAACGGAAAGAGGGCAGTTTGGTGCAGCTTTTGACCAGTCGAAACTTTAATTTGATTAGCTGCAACTTGAAGTTAAAGTTGTTGAGTTTTTTTCTCCTCCATAAGGAATACATGGGATTCTAAAAACTCTCGGATATTTTTCAAGCAGGAGCCCATTCCGACGATACTGAAATAAATGCACACATGTGCGTAACTGTTAACTCCTCACCGTAAACAGTACTTTCGCGTCTCATCGGGCATCCTAGCAGGTATACAACACGCCCACTTGGTGCGTTATGCGGGTAGCTGCCGCACCACAACTCCTATTGCACCGATCTCCACTTCTGCTTGTAACTGCACGAAAGCATGCACGCACGATTGCGTAACGACGGTAGCCACGCACCGCTTGGGAATGCTTCGGAGCGAGACAATATGAACGGGCGGACGTATTTCTGCTCCTACAAGAATAGCACCGGTGACACACTTCCATTTCTTTCTGTTTTATTTCTCCTGGCAGAATTTTCTGCTACAGGGGATTATGTCTGCAAGGACACAGATGTTCGCTTAATGACGATTTCTGCACGAACACCGAGTCTCTTGCCTTTCGACTGGCTCATCCTTGCGAAGGAAATGATTCCGTCTGTTGCTGCAAATTGGGAATCACCTCTGCTGTCACAGCGACGGATCGCCTCCCGAACGCACTATGACGTTTTTTAAGCACTTGATGCGAAATATACGAATAATACACATCAACACTGCTTCGGTAAAACACAAACGCAACCCGGGATAAAGAAATAAGAAACTACTTACAATTTTTGAAAGATCAGACATCAGCCATCTTATTTCCGTAGTGGTGATGATAATGTTTCACCTCATTCTTTATTGCTATTTTTTCTTTCCAGAATCGAATACAAGTTGACATAATTTCTACAAGTTTGATATTAACAAATTTGAATAGTTTTTTACAATATTGTCTGATTTTAACTTATTATTGAATAATTTGAAATAAAATAGGTTTTAAAAGAATCACTATTATGTTGGGATATGGTTTGCTATGGTGAACAATAGATGGCTCTGGACTTGAGTATTTTTCTAACATTTTTGTGTATTGTTTCTGAATGTTTGACTGTGGTGGAAACGAGTTAATATCTTGATCTTTTTTACAGAATTTAGAATTTTATTTGAAATTGAGAAAATAAACCACATGTAGGAAGATAACAAAGTTTAATTCCTAATTACCATAAAGAAAAATGTATGTAATTTCCTTTTATAGAAGTAATAAGAAATGTAAATTTTTCTTGCCAAATGGCTTTCATAATAGCACATAGCTTGGTCCAACCACAGCTACACTTCAATAAAAATAACTGCAGTTAAATGGAAGTAATTAAAGGGGTGAGCTATTCCGAAGAAACCCAAATATCAAACTCCCTTCCGCGTAGTACACCCTGCACTGCATTGTACAGACAAGTGAGGCTCGTGTTGTGTGCTATCCTTGTGTGTTTGTCATTGTCCTTTCATCCATTCCATCTTATTATTCATCCTCATATACGCGATTAGTCAAAAGTAGCAGAAAAGCGAAGTAAGATAAATGAAACCAACCAATCAATCGAAGTAATTCAAAGTTGAAAAATCAAGACAGGCTTTTGTTAATCGAGGCGAAACCGAGATTGTGCCCAGGAATTTTGCTTCGTTTGCCATATTTAGGGAGTGTAATGATTAGGGGTCGGAAGTTGAAGACCTATAAATTGCCAAAAAATACCTATAAAAAGACATAAAAAATATCAAGAAAAGGACAAAAAACGGAAAAGAGGACGTACAAATGTGATCCGAATTAATTAATAACTTCAGTTTTAATTACATATTTAATGAATAAAAAAATAAAAAATTCTGGTGATAGTGAACACACAGTGCGAAAAAACTATATCAATGAAATGCATCTTCTTTCAGTCAATACTTTTCTCTCGTTTCAGGGATGGTTCAAATATATCTATTTATTTATTTTTATTTCTTTACTACAGAACGGATGTTTAAGAGATGATGAACTGATGATGGTTCGAATTGAGAATGGTCAGTAAAAACGTAGTCGAAAGAATGAAGTTGCCAAAAAAAAAGCCGTTAAGACCTAAAAAAGGCTAAAAAAGGACCAATAAGCCAAAAAACGCCGAAAAAGGCAAGAAAGGACGAATAAAACCCACCTTTTTCTGGCCTACAATGACCCAAACTAACTAACTAACTCTATAGCCTTCTTAAACCCGAAGGTTCATGGCTGCAGCAACACAGGCCTTCCATCTTTCCCTATCTTGAGCAAGATCTATATACTCTTTTCCATCCCTACCGATTTCCCTTAAGTCCATCTCAACGTTGTCCCTCCATCTTCGTCTTGGCCTTCCTACAGGTCTCTTACCATCAGGTTTCCCCACAAGAATCCTGAGAACTCCTCTTTCCTCTCCCATTCGTACCACATGGCCTGCCCACCTAAGTGTTCTTGATTTAATTATTCTAATAATATCTGGACATGAATACAAATTATGTACTTCTAAATTATGTAACCTTCTTCACTCACCTGTCTCCTCATCCCTATTATGTCCAAATATGAACATATATTATGTTGGGCCTCGTCTTCGGACACTAGGGGAAAAAAAAGGATTTTTCCTCAACTTCCAAGCCCTAGTAATGATATATTTTGTCCCGCACCGTGGCTTTGGGTCCCGGCTACGGACGCGCGCTGGTTCGAGTCTCTTGGGGGAAGCGTAACAACGTTTCTCCTTTGTTTGGGACCGGTGGCCATCCACCAGCGGGATGAAATTGGGGAGCCACGAATGAGTAGCGTAACCCGGTCACGGAAACCTACAACAAGGACTGGACGGTTCGTCGTGCTGACCGCAGGTCACCGTAACTGGTCGCATGATCTCCCACCTCGGCAGTCGGTAGGTAGGCCCTGACCCTCACGGGTTATTACTTATTTATTAATGACATATTTGGAGCCAAAATAACAAAAATAAAGTCTAGGTGAAACCTTTTAGGGGGTGTTGTGGATGTTTGGATAATTTTTGTATTTATCGTCGCTTTTCTACCAATTTGGGCTAATCGCGACGTTAAGGATGAGTGATGATATGATAAAAGTGTTGAAGGGGCACTCGCATAGAACCCATGCCCTGACCGGGATTCGAACCGCAGGTGTGTACTTGCATGACGTGAAATTTTCGTACTTGTACGCTCACCAGCAATAAAAATGTGACACCTAGATCCTGAAGTACTCGCTTCTCCGCAAGGCGTCATGTGTGTTGCCTAACTCCGCAGCGATGGCAGAAGTTGCCATCCTATTTGCTATTAAAACCCACCGATCATCGTGAAGTTAATCGACACACACCACACAAAGCTTTACGGGGAATGGAGTATTTCAGGATCTAGGTTTTCCCTTTATATTGCCGGCCACTGTCACTTGCTTACACACAGAAATCGCTAAACGAATAAAGCGGTTGAAATGCCGCTACGCGCGGAAGGATACCTTTTCCAGCTTTGCTGATTAGCGACCTAAAAAAAGAAAGAACTTCGGTCACAAATCGACCAAGAAACTTAATTTTTCTCCCTAACGACAAAGAGAGAGGGAAATTGAATTATTTCGCCATTAGCCGCTTTCTCCCCTTCCGAGGGGCCTCGGGGGGAGGGGAACATCCAGGCAACTTTAATAATTGAATACTTTCTTTCAGAAATTCCGCGGGAGGAAGACAAAATTTGGTTATAAAATTACAATAGCAAATTCTACTGAAGACAGCCAGATTAGTGACGTTATAATATGAGATATTAGTGTGCGGATTAGGAGTTTTTATTGGGGAAAGGAAGGGGAGGAATTCTTGTTGTTGATTGCTGGTTTCAAGTTTGAACATGAAATTGTGAATTTCCTAAGATATCCAGCCTCTTTCTTTATTCAGTGTTTCATAAAACGAGCGTGTTTATTGGCGGGAAAATTTTCCTTCACGTGCTGCCAACACTGTTATGTAACTGAGCAGTATCTGCTGTAATGCGTCCAGCTGTTCAATTGGTTGATTGAGTTGGTGTCTTAAATGCACTTTATGCGCAGTAAGACTAATCAGGACTGAATCTACAGTTTAAAGTGGGATTCGAACCACTATGTGGGATTCGAACCCGGGATCCCTTGATTACAAGGCGACGACGCTACCACTGCGCTGTTTAATTGGATACATTCATTGCATTATGTATTGGAAGTTTCTTTGCTTTGCTATTCCTTAATAACATAATTTCTTGTTTCATAGACATGACTAAAAGTTTACATACAAGTATTTTGTGTCTTGTCATCCATATTCAGATGTCTCTGTGCGTTCATCTACGAAGGAAAATGTTGCAACCTACCGCACTTAGTGTTACAACTAGGACTCGGACGTTGATGACCTAAAAAATATTAAAAAAATTAAAAATGCCCTAAAAATAATTACATTATTGTGGCGTTACCCCCACACCCCCTATACGCCTTCATGGCGTGGCGCTAAGCTCAGGGGAGCACTTGCCCTTTTTTTTTGTACTTAAAAATAATTCTCGAGCTTCAAATGAAAGTGACTTTTATAAATTAGAACAGATTAGTTGAACAATTCGATACAACTCTTTGTTTGGTGGTTTAAACTACCTCTTTCTTTACTTCAAAATAAACCGAAAGAGTTTTCTGTATAAGTCATTCACCTATCAGAGTAGACCTTGCAGGATACAGAAGTTGGTCAGCGTCTGAAAATATATTTGTTTCGCGTCCATCAGATTATTCTTTTTTTTCCTGTTGCGATTGACTTTACCTTAAACCCACAGATTAAAGCGACAACAGTGGTCAGCACTCGAAGTATTTGAAGTTTGCTGCAGGAGAAATAAATCTACCACAATTAAACCATTGCCAAACAAATTCAGTTAAAAATAATATTGTGCTTCTGCATTGATATTCAACTAATGGCGAACTTGCAAAGAGAAATTTAAAAATATAAGTTATGTTAACAAATGCACACAGAATCCACGAAACAACAGGGAAGGATAAAAAAGAACAGCAAAAAATTACGACCTAAAACCAAAAATGGAAAAAAAAATGCAAAACAAAAACAATGTTTCTTGGTTCTAACTGAAGAAAAATGCATCGGGTTTAGAAAAGAAGATGATTCTTCATGAACTTCCTATCACTAGTTATAATAACCAACCCTCATGGTGGGGCACATTGTAACAATGACAAGGATGCTTTCGTTCTTTAATTTCTTATAAACTGATCACAGTTTGTCTACAGTAATTGTATATTTTTAAAGTAGAAATACATATTTTCTTATGTGTAGAGTTTTCTTTATGTGCTGCATATACGTCGGTAATATACTCGAGAACCAAAGGTGATGCAACGATCCTCTATAATGAAATATAATCTTTGTATGGAAGTGAAACTTAAATGTACATAGTGTACTTCAAAAAGAAAACATGCTCCGTTTTGAAAAACAGACATTCAACGCTTATTTCTGAGCCTCCCAAAGCTTAGATTTTCACTCTACATTCATATTTTTCAAGTTAATTTCCCTTTGTTAACAAAAACGTGGAATGAACTTCCGCCCTCCATTACCTCCCTCCCCAGTCCTAACAAATTTACGAATAACCTAAGGAATTTTCTGTTAGATGAACAATATCTCTGTTCAAGCTCCCACGAGTAACACTACACAATACAGTTTAGATTACATACGAGCCTCGCCAAATCCAATCCAATGCTTGACAAATCTACAACTATATTGTAATATTTACGTATGCGTTGTTCTATCGTATCTCACAAAACTACCATAATCATGTACATCAATCTCAACATCCGTGCGTGAATGTCCTGCTCAGAAATGTTTAGTATGTGTGTTTTAATGTGTGTGTGTGTGTGTGCGTGAATGTGTTTTTTCTCTCTTTCTTTTTTACGTGTTGTCTTGATTTTTTTTAAAATCTCATCTTTGTTCTTTCCTTATAACCATTTTTTATTGTATTTTCTTCTCTTTTTTATGATTTTGTTTATGTACACTAGGTAAATGTCAAACGGGGTTAGGTGGGAGAACAGCCACAGGCTGAACCTCGCCCTTTAATAAAGAAAATTTTGAATTTGAATTGAATCGGTCATATTATGATATCGAAATCGCGAAAAGCCTACCCCTGACTTTAAACTGGATGTTTGCTTACTTGAGTTAGTTTTTAAACGCACTTTATGCACAGAAAGGTTAATCGTGACTGGGTCTACAGTTCAAAATCTGAAACAGTGTGCCTCCAACGGGTATCCAACCCAGGACACTTTCAAATTCAAGGCAATGATGTTATCACGACACCATCTTGGACTGAATGCTTTTTGAGACTTATCCACTAGGGAAAACTTATATATTGGACACTCCATTCAAGTTTTCTCGACCAGTTACATCAAAATCTAAGTTCAGTTATTTTTCACGGACCGTCAGTTTTCGAGATTGAGGAAAGACTACTTGAAATAAAATTTGGATATGAAAATAAACGTCAACATAAAGTTACTATTTCACACACTTAATTTAATTTGAATCCGAGAAATTTCTGTTGATTATTATGAGGCGAATGATAAAATGAAAGCCTGACTAATGTGATCCTAGGAACGACATCCGAGGGCAGGGCAGGACTGCTGTGGAGGGGGAGGGGAAATCCCAAAAACACAGTGCGGCACAAGGACCCTTGCTCATCGAACGGAGCCCGGTCAAGCCATAAAAATGTCAGGATATAATGAATGAACCAGATGTCGGACAGGCACCTCGAACAAGCCTCTCCCACTCAAACTGGTCCCCATTCTTTCCGTTGAGCGGGAAAAGAGGAGGGTGTCTTCCACGAAGGGGAGAAGTGACCTTGAGTGGACCAATCACAGAACCTTCCACTTGAAACAAGGAACCCAAGATCAAACCGTGTTTGATCCTGGGAACATCTTGCGATGAGCGGGGCTCCACCATGTTTTTCCCCATCTGACTCCATGGTTTTGAATTTCTGGAAACTTGTCCCTGCGAGTTTCTGGCGATGAGCGATGTGCTTCACTGTGTTTTTACCCTTACTTGCACCACACCTGGAAAAAATCTAGCTGACGTTCATATGATGATGTGTGTGTGGCCGTAGAAAGTATGCAACGGCGAAAGTAACTATAGGAACGTTACGGGAGGTTTCAAAATGTATACATCTTAAAATAAGCGCACCCAGAAAGGTTTACAGGAGGAGGATATTGAGCTGCTGAAAAAAATATTTTCAACGGCATTACGGGTAGTAAAATAGAGGTGAAATAATTATACTGACAATTTTTTCTAGAATGAATGAATGACTTATTTTACTTCGCCTTTCCGCAGCTTTTGGCTAATTGCGAAGATGAGGATGAAAGGTGATAAGCTGAAGGGACAGCACACCAACACAACTCACACAGAGGAATGTAATGGACATGGGTCCAGGCGCCAGAGCCTCGTCAGTCTGCAAAAAGCAGTCCAGGGGGTACCTCGAAGAAGTGAGATTGACATTTGGGTGTCTTGAGAAAGGGTCACTCCTTACAACCCATTCTTTTCTAGAAAAGAAAGTTCAAAGGTGATTCTCACCCCACATAAACCCTATTCGGTAAGCATATGAAACCATAAATAATAAAAAAAAATAAACCGTGGCTCGACAGCCCTTGAAGGGCCTTGCCCTATCTCTCTCCCGACTGCCAGTCTCCCTCCCACGATCCTACCTAGAGGTGTGGAGATCTTCAACCGGTAATGGGGTGACGTGGGGTCAGCACGTCGAACCCCCAGCCGTTATAGGAGATTTCCGAGACCGGGTTACGCTACTCACTCGTAGCTCCCCAATTTCCTCACGATGGTGGGTTGCCATCGGTGCTATACACAGGCCGAGAACCCAGAGACTGAACGCAGGCAGACTCGAACTCATGCCTCGCAGTCCAAAGCACAGCGCCTTACACCGCACGGCCATGAAGGAGGACTGAAGCGATAGTTGGTTGATTTCGTGTTTAAAGCCCACTTTATGCACAGTAAAGCTAATCGGGACTGGACCTACAGTTTAAAGTGGGATCCGAACCACTATGTGCCTGCCTCCACCGAGTATCGAACCCGGAACCAATTGAAACTATAGAAACTACTATTAAAATACCCACTTTGCTGTCTTATTGGACAATATAAAATTGCCCGCCTCCTGAGGTAATTATTCTAATACACCTCCTAACCTTCTTAACAAGAGTGTATATTGGGGAGATATTGAGACGAACGAAAAAGGTTACAGAATTTGCATTCCTGTCCAAATATTATTAGAATGATTGAATCAAGAAGACTTAGGTGGGCAGGCCATGTGGCACGAATGGGAGAGGAAAGAAGAGTTTACAGGATTCTTGTTGGGAAACCTGTAGGAAGGCCAAGATGAAGATGGAGAGAGAACGTAAAGGAAATCGGTAACAATAGAAAAGATTGGATTGATTTTGCCCAGAATAAGGACAGATGGAAGGCTTGTTTTGCTGCAGCCATAAAGCTTCGGTTTTAGAAAGGCTAGAGAATTGGTTAGTTACATTGGGAAGATAAGGCTGACAGAACGTAGGCACCTACGAGTGTCATGGTCCATCGCAATGTCTTCGCTTAATGTATTAACCCCTGCACTCTGACGGACGTTGCTTGGGCACAGCTGCAGAAAAGAAGGTACTTTCACACTTCTACTGATGAGGATACCGGCCAGCTATTACATCACAGATAAGATGTTCATTAGAGCCTTGGGGTGCCATAAAACATCTTCCTTCTGCCATTAAAACCAACGAGACAAACAAACGCATCTCATTCACATTAGTTCCACGATTCCTCCATGTGTCCCATAAGTACTCGGTCGGCTGGTTGGGGTCTATTGTCGGTACTATTACGTTAACCGCGACGTGGTTATGGAAGGAAGATGCCAGGGGAGTGCCAAGAAGTCCCCTTCTCAAAATCCTACAAATGTTTCGTTGGTCAATAGGCTAAAATTTTAAAAAAATACACATTACTTATCTAGACTGTACTGCGTTTGGTTCGATGATCTTGTATGATAAGTACGAGGAGAGGGTATAGTATGGGCCTCGCAGTGGTAACATCGCCGTCTTTTAATCGAGGGCAGGCCTCCCCGATGGCGCAGTGGTAACGCCATCGCCTTGTAATCAAGAGGTCCCGGGTTCGACACCCGGTGGAGGCACATAGTGGTTCGGATCCCACTTTAAACTGTAGGTCCAGTACCGATTAGCCTATCCGTACATAAAGTGTACTTAAAACAAAAAAGCTCAAACTAAACTCTCATTTGTTTTTTTCACTTGATTTGTTATTTAGGCTCGCTTTTCTTCCACTCTTGACTAATCGTGACGATAACATGATGAATGGACACTCACAAAGAATAACCATGTCCATACCTGGATTCGAACCCGGGACCCCTGGCGTCGATAGCCACTCCGCCTCTGAGGTCGGCAAACTCACCTTTCGTACGTACTCGGTTCGAGTCTTGTTTTTCTCGGTCGTAGAGGAGCAACAGGGGAAGTGAATGGGGAGCTGCACCAGCGCCATCTATTATCAAGTCATGAAAGTAATGCACCAAGCTTGACCTGGGATAACAAAGTTGCGCTTACCGCTTCGTCATCGTCTTCCTCCTCCTCTTCTTCCTCCAGTTCGTCCGATTCTCGCCTCTTCCTGTCCCCGCCCACACACATGACCCTCCTGAAGAAATCCCTGACGGCGGAACACACGCTTTGCATGGCGCCTCCGGGCACTGGCTCTATCCGGACGTGAGTGGAGTATGTCGGCGAGTCAAGCGGTTCGAGACCCGCGCATGGCGAAGGTCACTGCTCGAAGTTTTGCACCGGTCCAAGCAGGACCACGTCCTCTCTGTTCCCTAGCCTCACGACGGCCTCGTCCTGCCGACGGGAACAACACAACATCTGGGCCGCGAGAGAAAAAAAAGTCAAAGATGAAAAAAAAAAAGGCGGTGTTGCCGTCGATTTCCCCCCCGTGGCAGGCTTCCAGCGACGATACGCGACGCTGCCGTCCTCCACGCACGCACTAACACATTTAAAAACCCGTTTCCCCCTTCGGTTTCCAGAGCGCAAAAGAGCGACGGCAGCGCCGCGAGAGATGACGGCGGCGGAAGGCCGAAGCTCGCGCAGCCCACTTCAGAATGAAACGTGGGCGTGGGCGAGCGCGCGCCGCTTCCAGCGACATCTACTTCCTTGCAGCGGCGAAAGGTGCATTTTTGTTCCCTACCCTCAGCGCACTTCGCGCTCGCAACGCTCCGGAGGCCAAACAGAAAGAAAGCACGAGACAGCAAGGCTTATTTTTAATGAACGTGCGTGTTGGTTTAGCACCAAGAACATTGTTTCCACAAGACACAAAAAGAAACTAACATTAGTTACTTCTTGATTAAGTTTTTTCGATTTTTCTAATAATGCATGTTACCCACGATGATAAGAACGATGAAACAGAAGAGACTATAATACAATATAACATCTGTACAAACATCGCCCCCTACCCGGAAAATCTATACTCTGAAGAACAACGCCTTGAGCTTATGCAACCAAACTTGCAGTGTAGCATTGCAAGGTCAGATAAAGGTCAGAATTTTTATCCTGCGTAGCAAAACCGTGAATGGATGAGGTACAGGCAGTGGCGGAAATTACCCCTCCCCCACTTTTTGCCCCCGCACAATGGTCTCTGAATGCTAAGCCTTGTCTACCAAGAAAAGTAAACTATCATTGCCCCCTCCCCCAAAGTATTGAAACCCAATCGCCGCTACTGAGTACAGGTTTATATGACTGACCTAGCTCCCTTTAATACATATAAAAGTAAATGAATCTATTTATATAGCGAGAAAAAAATTAAGCAAACATAACGTAATTTAAACACGACACAATACCATGGCATGGCATGTCGGGAATGGCAGATTTACTGCCCAAAAAATAAGTCTAATCACGCCTCGATCGAGTCGCGAAACCATGACCTCCTATTACATAATATAGAAGGAATTAGAGACGTTCGCTCTCCAGTTGCTCCAAGATAGTAACAAACAGCTACTTAGGCGTAAAGGGGTGACTTTCCTGCAAGCACCTAAGTCTCAACCTCTCTTCCACGTATGACGAGGCTCTGGCGTCTCATTACTTTTCATCCCCATCTTCGCGATTAGCCAAAAGTGGCAGAAAAGCGAAGTAAAATAAAAGAAATCAATCAATCAATGACGAGATTGTGAAGAAAATTTGAAATTTCAGAAGTCGCATGTTTCAAAAGTATTCAATATAAGGGTTGGAAATTTAAATGATCACGTATTAACACTAATTACAGGCAATTATGTCCACTGTAAACATTATTTAAAATGTTCAGACCTCTTTTGAATTAGGATTTGTCCAGTTTGGATGTTGTTCGTGGTTCTATTTGATACAGTAAAACCTGTCTATCCCGGAACATGATGGTTCCGAGCAAAATTTTCCGTCTTAACAGTTTTCTTTCTTATACAGGGTTGACTTTAAATACAGTATAGAGCGGTGCAGGAAATAATGGAAAGACAGATTTACATTTCGCATTACTTATAATGTAGAGTACTAATGCATGTACGTACATGAATAAAAATGCGGTACAGTCGCAATAAGCATATCAGAGATTACAATTATGTAACTACACAACATGTTGGTACACTTTTTACAGTATTGTAAGAACGTACAGTACGTACTTATGTATCTTTTCGAACCCGGGACCCCTGGCGTCGTAGCGCGATGTGCATAGAGGGGAAAGAAAGAGTGAAAGATGGAATAAGAGAGGTGAAGAAAAATTGAGATAAAAGTGAAGAAAAAAGAAAGAAACAAAGAGAGATAACAAGAAGAATAGAAAGATGACGAAAGAACAGAGGAGAAATAGACAAAGAAACGTGGAGAAAGAGGGTAAGAGATGAAAGAAAGAAACGGAATCGTAACAGCTATGAGTTTTGTAGCGCATTCTTTCATATCGACAATGTTACCGATAAGCGAGTGGCAACAGAGGCGTGTTCCACTTACAGAAAAAAATAAAGGAAGAAATTTCCGTGTTACTGAGAATAAAAACATCTCGTTGGTCTTTAAATGGTGTTCCGTTTCCGCCTTAAGCAGGTCATTTTCAGGTATAAAATCTGTCCGTTCTGGGGACTTTTTTTTCCGTATTTACAGGTTTCCTTCTTATAGAGGTTCCGGGATATGCAGTTTTTACTACTTAATGAAAAAAATATTTTCTAAAGCAATGGGAGACGCTTAAACCCACCAAACCCTCGCCTTAATGGTATTCGTTGAAAGCATTTGGAGTTACAGGATTGTCAGGATTTTATCCACCAAGGAATTTGAACTGTGACCTCCAGAGGTACAGTCACCGGCAATAGAAATGTGACACCTAGATCCTGAAATACCAGATTCTGTAACCGATCTTGACGCACCCCTTATAAAAGTTGACCCGCCCTCGCTGGGGGAAAAAGGGCGGCAAGAGAAGTTAACGTCTTTTCTGGGGGACGATTGATGTGCGTTGCAGAGAAGACAGTCCGAGTCAAGCATTGATACGGTTAGGATCCGTGTTACGTTGGTTATTGGTTTCGCGGGCTGTGAAAAACTGTAATTGAACTAATGGTCATGATCTCTGCCGGAAAGAGAGATAGTGTCTAAAGAATAAACTGTGAGTGAACTATCGGTCTGTGCAGTATATCTACCAGAACCTGAGAAAAGGTTACTAAAGAAGAGAGGCTACATGTTTATTATGAACCAACGACAGTAGGATTAGAAGATTGAAGACGTCGAACTCGGTATCAGCAAGATTTGTGCTTTCCCCCCAACTCCCCCTAAGTGTTCAACGTTAGTGCCTTTCAGCGTGATTATCGCCAAGTGAAGTAAATACCGAAGTAGTTACATCGAAGACGTAAGTACTCTGTGAAATAACCTCTAAGAACTAAGTTTGGTCTATTTCAACAAATTCACACCGGAAGCTGACTGATCTGTGTATTCCAGAATCGTTTGTAAACCACAGACGTCAGGTGCCTGGGCCTTCAATAAATATTAATACTGTATTTTGTGGTGTATGAATACTTAGATACTTAAATATAAAAATTCACTGCTAGTCTCCTTTTGTGTTATTGACGTTGTTCGACGGCAGAATAAAAAACCGCACTAGTAAAAGCAAAAAGCAAAGAAAAAACGTTATAATTTCTTGTAAGGAGTTGTGTGTGTTGCCTAACTCTACTTTGGTAGTAGGAGCACAGTCAAATGTATTAGGTTAGGTTAGGTTAATATATTTGTCTGTGGTAGAAGTTGCCATTGAAAATTTGCTATTAAAATCCACTTATTGCCGTAGAGTTATGCCACACACACAGCGCCTTACAGGGAAGCGAGTATTTCAGGATCTAGGCGTCCCATATTTATGCCGGTGACTGTACAAGAATACTTCCAGAGCATTCAAGTTCTTTGCACCATCAGTAACCTTTTAGCGACGTGGATGGAAACACTTCCTAAGTGCAAGGGAAATTTTATAACCTGGGAATGCATGCATGTGCGAAGCCGGAAGAGGGGGGGAGAGGGGGATGAGGCCAACCCCTCCACGTGCCCAGAACAATGCGTCATCGCAGCCACATCCCCCCCCCAGCCCCCTCTTCGTCTGGAACGAAATGTTTCCCCCACCCATTGTTCCTCAAGCCCTCTCAATATTCCACCCCAGCCGCTCGTATGACGTCATGCACGAGGCATTGACAATTCCCAGCACGCGCTCATCGAAACACCTCCCACGTGCGAATGACCGACGGGGTGAAGACAACGTTCCCTTAAGAACTAAAAGAAAGGCAAATAAATGAAAATTTTAGGGATGGCCACAATATCCGGATGACTGATATCAAATTATCCGATATCCATTTCCAGTACAACGGCTAATTCGGATATACGAATAGTTTGGATATTCGGATAATAATTGGGATATCTGGAATCCTGATAGAGAAATATATTTTATCCAGATATCTAAAATGCTGATAGAAAATTATATCGATATCGGGATATCTGAAATCTGGATAGAAAAGTATCCGACATTCGGATAGAAAATTATTCGGAATTGGCCACCCCTAGAAATATATGTCAGACATATTGCCAGTGTTCGAAAAAAAAATCAGTTATGCCAAATATTCTGTTTTGAAGTGGTCTTGTCTCTTGCCGATGATTTTAATTTATGTTTCGTGCAGACCTGAAATTCATTCCTGAAAGGTCGTCGCTTCATTCGTCTTGTGACGAAAGTTTCTGAGAAGCGGGAAATGAAAAAGGAATCTGTCAGGCCGAGAAGAATTTATTCAAAAGGAACTCTCCTGACAAATGGTCCCATCCTGCCGTGATTTCTTAGAGAGAAGCTCTCTCGATTGTTTATTGCGAGCGAGCGAGCGAGAGAGAGAGAGAGAGAGAGAGAGAGAGAGAGAGAGAGAGAGGGGGAGAGAAAGAGAGAGAGAGAGAGAGAGAGACGGTGGGAGTTCCATGACGTTAAGATATGCTGCTTGCTGCTAGAAGTGCAAAGGCTGTTATTTATCATCTCCTACTCCTTTCCTAGTTTCGAGTTCCTGTTATTCCTGGAAACACGAAGGTTTTCTCGTGATCTCGATGTACACTTGCCGCTGCTCAATATGACAAAGTGCACAGTGTAGCAAGCTGCTTACAAAGAAAGTTACTAGAGGTGAATTGAAAGCAGAAGGATATTGTTTTAGGACAAAAACACAGCGAATCGTTAATGGTATTCTTTCAATACTATTGGCTCTGTATATTGAATTTCAATTATAAACTTTCAAAATGGTATTCTTCTGAAGTAATGCAATGATTCCAACTTTCAATCTACCGGGTGTCCGAATTGAAACGCCCTAATTTCAACTGTCTGTAACTCCACATGTGTTTGATGCATCCAAATGAAATATACATTAATAAATATACACAGTCCTAAAGTTTCTGTAGCAAAGTAGTAATTAGTACATTTAGAACATTTGGTACATTTAGTACATTTCTACATGCGCCCAAGAGTCGCACGCAGCTTGTCTAGCCGATACTCGATTTCCCACTAGGTTGCCTGTAGCATGCTGGTTGTCCCATGTAATCCTATCACGAAGCAGTACCAGAGTTTTCTGTTTGGTTAAATACACCATATCCTTGACATGTCCCCTCAGAAAAAAATATAGTGAGGTAATATGAGGCGCATGTACAAATGTACTAAATGTACTAAAATGTACCAACTGTTCTAAGTGTACTAATTACTACTTTGCTCACAGAAACTTTAGGACTGTGTATATTTATTAATGTATATTTCATTTGGATGCATCAAACACATGTGGAGTTACAGACATTTGAAATTAGGGCGTTTCAATTCGGACACCCTGTATGTTCCGAAGCCCTTGTTTGATAGGCTCTTTATCACCGACTACCCTGATGTGGAAGACGAAATCAGTCTCTGAAACGTAAGTCTATAGAAATTAAAAGCAGTGGCTAAAAGTCCAACTCAGCATGAAGCAATGCTTGTTTACATTTGTCAGTGCGCTGCGATGTTATGTTGGGAAAGCAGGAAATTGAATTTGCGGGTCGTATTCGTACGAGGTCAATGTTGTGTAAAGAAGTTCGGGGTATGAATCGAGAAAAGATTTTAGTTATAGAAAATATGCTGCTAGAATAAATGTATGTGCATTAGCATCACAATTGATATTCGTGATCACGTGTTCTAAACGTTTATCGTCCTCCTCCTCTTCTATCTCTTGCAGATCTGGGTACCCAAATCTGTCCCGCGCCATCGGCGATATGGTCTGAATTTTTATGCTCCATTTTGCGTATAATTCAATAATTTTCGACGCAACGGGTATCAGACATCCTCAGAACGTGTTGATTCCATTGTAACTGATATTTTTCAATTACTTCCACCACTGCTTCGACTTCCATTTATTTCGGATTTCTTCACTTCGAGTTTTGTCTCGTAAGGTAACTCCACTTAAAGACAGCAAAAAATCTCATTTGTGAACAATTTATTCTGGTTTTATCAGGTTGAAGAAGAGTGTAACATTCGCTACCATGTACCATTTTTTTAGTAGTCAGCCCTCAAACTGCCATCATTACCCGCCTTTAACGTTATTCTTTTAGGAATACTGGGCCTAAAAGGGGGGGGGGTTATGACCACACCACCCCCACTTGGGTACACCACTGGTTATGGTATCTAATTTGAACTTCTTTTCTCATTTGTTTACCAAACTTTCTTTTCAAAATTCCAATTAATATATTTTACCAATGTTTTCTAAACATCTTTTCAATGTTCGAACTGCGCAATATGGCTTCCCAGATATACAAAGTCTGTTACCTATTCAATTACTTTATCGTTTTTCATTATTTTTACTCTAGAAAGTCTATTGCCCCTTCAATATAGTACAAAACTTTACCAGTACTTTTCCTGTTTCGTCCACGGTAGTCCACATGTCGAAGCAGACTCTCTCACTATTTCCAAAAATTCCCACCAGATGTCATATCAGATAACGGAAATCACGAATAGCCATGAAGGCTCGAGCGTCCATTTACAAAGAGCTTTCAGCGGAAGAGGCAAACTGCCCACGGCTGGAGAATCAGCGAGGTGTTGGCAACGCTGCAAAAGGAAGGGAGAAATGTACACGGACAGTGATTTGTATCGCCAGAGCGGATGTCCAAAGTGGAAGTAGAAAAACGGTCACGGTGACAAATGAACAACGAGCAGCGAAACTTTGCATGCTTCATTCTCTCTCTCGAGTTGACTGAAGGGGATTAGTAATGGGGACCTCCGAGGTGTCGCAAATGTGGGGCAACGACACGGAGGGGAAGGGGGGCTTTCAACTACGTCGAGTGTTTCTGAACAATGAAGATGATAGAAAAGTGTGGCCTGAAATGCAGATAAGAGCACACCACTACGTTTAAGAATACGCTGGTTCATTCAACTATCGCCACTGGCATACATTTAGGGCCAGGACATTGTTAAAAGTAACATTTTTTCTTTCCTAGCCTTCAACAAGATGTTAAACATAATGGCAGTGTGTTTTCCTTCTGAAAGAACTAGAAAACGTTTCAATTTTGCATTTTTGGGCCTTTCGGGGGAGGGACGTACGAACTGAGAGTCTCAATAATAATAATAACAATAGTTAATGTTTAAATGAAATTATTATAATTATATTAAAATAATAATATTAATATGTACATTACATTAATTAATATCGTATTATTATTACATGAATTAAGACTGTAAGATTGATTGATTTGGTGTTTTAAATCCACTTTGTGCGCAGTAAGGCTGATTGGGATTGGACCTACAGTTTAAAGTGGGATCCGAACCACTATGTGCCTCCACCGGGTATCGAACCCGGGATCCCTTGATTACAAGGCGACGACGTTACCACTGCGCCCTCGGGGAGGCTCAGACTTTTTAAGAATAGAAAGGTAACAGCACGTATTCATTATCTAGCGTGTATAAAAATAACTGTCCTAGGAAGGAAATTAATGTCAAATAGATAAATAATTGAATATTTATCGAATAACAAAAAAGGAATGTTGGATGCAGCTGATGAAAAGTAAAGTTCCAGATTTTTTGCATATTATTATAAGTAGTAATGTGCATAAATCTTCTTTGGTACTGTCATTCAAAGCTCTACGATCCCAATCTAATCCTTGCCTTCCAGTAAATTCAGTGGAAACAAATAACAACAAATGCTAATCAAGTGCATTTTCATTATTTAATTGGAAAGTCTTACGGTAGAGGGGGCACAGACCCCCTGGACCTCAAATACGTCCATGTTTGGGGGGTATTTTTTCAGGTTTCTATTGATTTATTTCTGGTAAATTTCTTTATATTATTTAGCCGGCCACCGTGGCGGAGTGGTTAGCACATCGCGCTACGACGCCAGGGGTCCCGGGTTCGAATCCCGGCGTGGGCATGGATGTGTGTGAGTGTCCATTCATATATTTCATCACATCATCACTCATCCCCATCTTCGCTAATTAGCCAAAAGTGGCACAAAAAGCGAAGTAAAATAAAGCAAATCAATCAATCAATCTTTACATTATTTGGTTGTTTGGAAAAGCATAAAATCAGGGCGTTATTGAAGGATTCTACCATACTTTGTTCTAACAATATAACGATATCATTACTTAAAATAACATTTAGTCTTTCTATTGGGAGGGGCATGTGCCCCGTGCACCTCTCACTAAATCCGCCAACGGTGGAACGCACCCGATCTTAAACGAGTTGCGATTAACCTAATGTGGACATAAAACAAATTTGAAAAACATACTAACACACTTTTTGCCTCCAACCTCTGCACGGGTAAACGAAAGCGAAGCAAACCTTTTCAGGCGAAACGTAGCATAAAAATGACGTCATGCATGTACTGAATGCGTAGTCGATATTGATTGACAATCGTCCTTTACGAAGCGATTGTACTCGCTGAGGCTGTCGTATCTGATGTGTTGCGTTTTGACACGCTAACATGTGACATGTTGCCACGCCCACTCGGAACTGAAAGCGTGATCTGGAGCAGCGATGCGAATGTCCTGGCACGGGCAGTTGGAGATGTCAGCCTTGCTAAGGAAGGTATTGCGTTCACTACCTCTCCTCGAAAACAGCAGATCTTTCTACATAAGGCTGCCATTTTGGCTAATGATGAGGATGAGTGATGATAAGATGAAATTGATGAATCCATGCCCAGGCAGGAATTCAAACAGATACCATTGGCTGCAATGACCGCTCCGCCGCAGAGATCGGCTTTTGAAAATACGACAACTACCCTATTTCACATAAAACTACACCCCGCGGCACACGAGCCCTCTTAGAACCAGCACCTGTTAGGCGTCTTTTCGTTGAGTGACGAATGCATCGAGTCCCATCGTCGCTGCTTTCTAGCTTCAGATCTCGCCGTCGGCTTTCAAGTAGCTCCAATTGTAGTTACGAGGCTGGGTCAGCATCGAGATATTTGGAGCTCCAACCGGGAATCGAACCCGGGACCATTCGCACCAAAGGCGAGAGCGACAACAATTTGTCTACGCGGGAGCCATAAAGTTTATACCCAACGATAAGTTGTGGCTGTCAACTTGGTGTCTGCACTATGTTCTGGAGTGGTGTATAGTACGGTGTATCGTCACGTGGTACGTGCTAACCAATCGAATGAACGTTTACGGGGCATTTGTTCTATCTTCTGATCTTTAACACCGCTTTTCTTGCGTAGGCTGGACTACTACTACAGTAATCGTTCAGAATGTGCTTCTTTATTGCTATAATAAAATATGAAGCAAATGGACAGCGTACGCTCCTGCTTTCCCCCCGCAAAAACCTCACCGAAACATTGTTTCTGAACGGAAGCATCCTCCTTTTGTGGTACAAGAAGACCGGGGAAGAAACGAACCGGTTTTTTTATCGATCGCTGAATGAAGTCGGGGAGAAACCTAATACGCAGTCACGGAAAAAAGGAGGAAACATATAAAGGCGGTGGGATGCTTCCAAATCCCCCAACAGCAGCAAGATAAGCCGCAAAATGGAGTCCCTTGTTAGCCAGGAACAGAACAAATTGGCCATTTCGAGACAATTAAGCGATGCAAACATTATCCGAGAGGAAGCATTGTGCAGATTGTCCCGTTACTCAGGAGACCGGCTCAGCAGCGGAGAAAAGGAAGTTGTGCGAGTGAAGTTGCAAGGCGACTGAAATCGTCTCGCTCCCATTGTGAAGGATGAGTGAATGAATCCCCGTATAACGCCCAGTAAAAGTTCATACAATTTCCTAACGCGCAAGTTTTATGGATCTTGTGTAGTAATCGATGCTGCCCAGTGAATTGTTGTAGTATCCAATCAGTGTAATGATACGGAAATGAAGTTACTTTTTTTGTAAGCACTTGTTAAATGGTATTTTGTTTGGGTCTCCCTTATAGCACAACGCTACGGCAACTTCGCGTTCAGACATCACACGAGGATTGCCTACGTTGTAAGGCTAGGCCTCTGACGACTGAACGTAAGTTGCCGTAGTGTTGTGCGATAAAGGAGACCCAGTTTTTAAAGAAGTTTTGAGTAAAATAAGTGACGGATCAAGTAGGATTTCTGATTTCAAGTTGTTATTTTTTATTAATTATAAAGCTGTATTATGAGTGAAAAACAGCCGTGCATTTGGGAAGCATAAAGGATAAATACTAACGTTTTTTTGGGGGGGGCTGTTTTCTACCACTGAGAGGACTCGTATACACTGTTAGAACCGTAATATTTATAATATTATATCGCTAAAATTTAACAAATTGACGTCATCACGCAGTGCAATCTGGGAAGAAAGAGCATGAAGTCGGGCAAACAGATTTACACGTGTTAAGGATCGCGTTCTTACAGCAAGAAATTTGTGATATTTTACATGTACACATGATCACGATAAATATACCTTGGATCACTTCGGCAAAAACCACACGCACAATGCTTACCCGGCATGTTTGCAACGCAAGATCTCATCTGTTTGCCTGAAATATGGCGGCGAAAAACGATTTCGCGCAATGAATTGTGGGGGAAGTTGTTCATTGAATATCATCCATTTACAAAACCGGACGCAGCTGTTTCTCGACAGCGAAGGCGCTTTCATGTCTTCACTTTTCTGTGCTGTGGATAGAATGAGAAAAATGGTGTTCGTAATAACTTTGGAGTTTTATTTTAAGTCCATTTTTTCACACATAAGTTAACTTAGATTGTACAGTGGGATGAACAAGTTTTTCTCGGAAAATTGTCCATGAGTATTTTCATTATTTTTTTTTCTCTTGCACCCTATGTTTTAAGGAATGTATTTTTTACGTATGTTGGAACAGAGGTTGTAAGTAGCTTGTTTGGCGTTTTGCTTTCAATTCTTGAAGTTCTCTATGAGTAACACAAACGGGGTGATGGACAATTTGATAGGTAAAAATTATGCATGCCACTGTGCCTAAAATTTTTAGTATCCGCCTTATATTTATTATGATAATTGCATAGGAATATTACTGAAACCGAAATGAAATTAATATCAGTTAATAAATTCCACGTGGAGGCCACCCCCTCCCCCTTTTCTTTTGGACATCCATAACTAGATGTTTCCTCATACGTTCTTCACAAGTTCTAGCAAGAAGCAAATGAGTTGAACGATGTCATCTCTATGCTATCCATCTTCCGCGCTGTACAGCTCTTTGTCAAACGTTTGGCGTGGCCAACTGAAGTTTCGAGCCAAGAATTTTTAGTGCTCTTCCTCCCCACCTTTCCAATGCCAGAATGTTATACACCCCTTCGACGACGATGATAAACAGAAGATAAAAATAAATGCGCGAACGGCCATTGGCACCGATTTCAAAGGCTCCTTGCGCAGCGCCCTCGAGCATCTTGCAAATACGTCGATGGATCCGATGTGCAAGGGGAACGAACACGCTCGCTAAATGCTCTTGCACACTTGGGCTAATTCAACAGCGAATGATGTCCAACCTCTAACGGCATAATCAGAGCCTCTACTTCTAAGGATTTTATGTCTGGGCATTCGAAGTCACGAAATTCAAAGTAGATTTTTCAATGAAATAATTCTTGTTCCATTCCTATCAGTAAAATGTCGTGCTCGCTTCTAATGGAAAAGCATCAAAAGGTTAAAATAAACGAGTATTGAACACATGCCCGTACATAAGTGGAAGGTTTAATAGGTCCAAACGCCTCTGATTGAATTAGTAAACATTTTTGCATTAATTACATAATTAAATCAACAATTAATAATTTCATTATATTACTTGGAAAAATTTTGAAAAAAAAATAGTGTTTATTTATAATAGGTGGTCAAATTCTTCAATTACATCAGATATTTCCTTCATAATCTAAGCACGTTTCAGAATTTGAAAAATACAAAATATACTGTAATTGGCAATAATTAATTGTATGTAGTCTCAAAAATTGAAAAGTCAGACATATTTTGATGGATTTTTCATAATGTCGCAAATGGAAATATCTATGTACTCTCAAAACAAACATAATGAAGAATAATAAAGTACTTGCTAACATACAAAGTGCACATTGATATATTTTACAAGGTTGTTTAAAATGAAATATTTCATTGATTAATTGTAAATTATTATTATTAATAATAATAATAATAAAAATACTGCCATGATTGTATATTCTAGACCGGATGAAGCAGTTTCTCCACTTGAAACATATCGAACTTCTGCCCAGGGAACCACTGACAAGGCAACACTGTTAACCACTATGCTATAGCGCAGTCCATTAGCACTGCAAGAGTGTTATTAAACACTACGTTTCTCAAATCTCTCTATACGTTTCTTTGTTTATTTCCCCTTTCACATTATTTCCTCCCTTCCTCACCCCCCTCTTCCCCTTTCCGTCGTTCGCTCCAGAATTGAAAGATGTTGAAGCAAAAATAGAACCCAAAGCACAACGCTCGCTTCAACTCTGAACTTTCTTCCTTCCCGTTCGATATCTCGAAACCGGAAGTGTATTTGGTTCGATAATTGATTGGTTTGTTCGTCTGTTTGCGTTCACTCGTCCGGTCCGCTCGCCTCTAATCAATCTTCTATGATCGATTCGATCTCTTCAAGTACGACGAGGCCTCCTCCTCTACAGGAAAACAACAATCCACGTCTAGATGGCGCGTCGTCAAATACACAACTGCAAAATCAAAACATCTGTAGCGTATATTAATCTGTGGTCGCTTATTGCAATCGGTCGATCTACAAAATGACTTAGAGGTCAGTACGAGGCATGAAATTACCGTACGGTTGGATACACTGCCTGTAGTGCAAATGGCCGACCAAGAATTCTTTTCGCGGCCGTAAAAATGTTATCGGGACCACATCACATGGCAATGGACTTAATTATTCTGCGCGTAAGGATACGTGGCTAAGTTTAGTCGCCGAAGTGAGTGAACGCGTTAGATGAAAGCTAAAAGCAGCGAGCCAAGACCAGAAATAAAAGACCAATAGGAGGCGCCACACATGCTTGCAAACAAGTAACAAAACAGCATCACTGCTCAACAGAATGACTGGATTCAACTTGAAATTACGGTCGGAAGATTTGTGCGAGATTACCTAACGTTGCTGACGTCGTTTGGTGGACGGAAGGGAAAGAATTGCTATACGTAAGACATGGTACACACACGAAAACCGATGTATTTTTACTTTCTTTGACAATTTACACTGGAATTGTTACTTTAAACTAGTCACACGCAATATACCTAATTCCAGATTTTGCACATAAATAGATCTTAAATTGTATTCCCATAATTTTTTTATTAATGCACTGCTGAGTACTCAATATGCACTAATATTATTTGCAGATGGTTGTTTAAATATACATAAAAGGAAGGAAGTTCTTGTAATCTTAATAGGACTATGCCAACCTCCGTGGCAGAGTGGTTAGCACATAGTGCTTCGACGCCAGGGGTACCGGGATCGCAACCTGACCTTGGCATGAGTGTTTTGTGAATGTTTCTTCAGCAACTTCATCATCACTCATCCTCATCTTAGCGACAGTAAAGCGAAGTGAAATAAACCAATCAATCTATCTATGAGGACCATGTCTCAATCATTGAACTTCTCTATAGTTGTTACTATTTCGTGAAGTTTATGACACGTGAAAATACGTCTCCCTGCAAGATCAATACATCCATTTCTACGCAAGGAATAATATTATTCTGGAAGCAAATATTAATTGTGTTGCATTGAATTATAATTCGCTGATCTGCCTTTCTATGCGGGCAACAAAGAAGGTGAATAATGATTAGATGAAATCAATGACGGGTCATTCACAAATAACACCCACAAGAAACTCTAAAGTTGAAACTTGCGGTGGTTTGACTGAGTACTATTTCACGCGCTTGGACATGTAGGTATTGTGAATTAATACAATGTCTCAATAGGTTTTCTTCCCTTTGACAGAACGTAGAACTGTAAAACATTTCCCCCTTTATTTTACGGAATACGGCACAAATTTGATTTCTAATAACATTTTCAAAGTTTAAGTCCATTTTATGCACAGAAAGGTTAATCGGAACTGGACGTACAGTTAAAAGTGGAATCCGAACCACTATACTCCACCTGCTATCAAACCCCGCCCCCTTGCTAACAATAACCTTTTCAGAACAGACAATTGCATAGATTTTTGACCCAAGTTGTCTCGTAGGGCGTGTGACTTCTACACAAGAGACCCAGATTCGATTTGCGGGACTGGTGATTTCCTGCATTCGCGGCCCTCGTCAACGGTACTTGGGGACTTATCTGGGGGTAAAGGCGAGTGGATCATGATGCTGATCACATAAGCTGCACTATTGCCGAGAATGTGTGGAGCCCTAAGTTTACACAACTATACGCGTATACCCCCTTGACACGGTGCAAAGTACGCGATAGATCTTCTAATTTGGGTGCATTTTTCAAAGGGAAACGTACCATGAAGAAATTCTCATGGTTTTCTCTATTAATGATTGATAGAGATATATTTCAAATAGATTAATTTTCATCTTTCAGTATTATAATCTCTACACAAATGCTGATTTTCCGAAGTCATTTTCAACACTTTTTGTATATGTATATTTTGTTACTTTACGTCGCATTGCTTCCACTTTTGGCTAATCGAAACGATGGGAATGAGTGATGATTATGTGAAATTGATGAATGGACACTGACAAACATCTATGCCCAGGCCAGGATTTGAACCCGGGACCCCAGGCGTCGTAGCGCGATGTGCTAACCGCTCCGCCACGGTCATACAGATTGACAAGAGTATATAGGAATACGTATACAAATTAGTTATACCCTATCTAATCTTTTACTTTTATGTATTTCAATAATGTTTAGAATAATGTATCCGATTTATCTTTAATTTTCATTCTTAGCCCGCGTATCTGCAAGGAGAAAAATACAGAATACGAATTCCTTCTGAACTAATACTGTTAAGGGTCCCGGGTTCGAATCCCGGTCGGGCTTGGTTGTTTGTGAATGTCCATTCATCAATTTCATCATTTCATCACTCATCCCCATCTTCGCAAATTAGCCAAGAGGCACAAAACGCGAAGTAAAATAAACTAAATCAATCAATCAATCAATGAACTAATACTATTGTGAAAATTGACAATTTCAAAGTGGTATTTAAACAGGTAATCGAATATTATCATCACACAGGTTTCCGTTAACGTGTTAAGAAATTGATGTATAAAATGGGAAAAAATCTCTTTTAGAAGTCCGCGAACTTTTGGATCGCATTCCATGACCAATTTATTAATGAAAGTCGACGCTCGTCGAGATTAACTCAAGCTTCAGGGAACAAATTAAATTCACGATTCACAAAGCAAACTATTTGATGTCTTTCACTTCGATCCAACCGTATCACGTATTTTGAAGTTTAATTCTGTACTAATGTTTACTTAAGCGGGAAGCAGTCGTGCGTCAAGTAGATTCCGGGACACGCGTGCTAAGGCGTGCGGCTGTATCAATCAATGGGTTGTCTTGTTAACGGGCGGAACGGCAAACAAGAAGGATTGGACAACTGGAAAGCACATAGATCGTTACAGTACCTGTACGTAATGACTGAAGAAGGGCGGCATCGAAGTCCGTTTAAGCTGAGTGTGCATCGCTAACCGTAAAGTGCATGGATTTCTTACCTGTAAGAAAAGGAAAAATACATTTGGTTTAATCATCACACTTGGAAGGTCTGGCAACACTGATATGATCTATTAACATTTCAGGAACTTCTACACTACATTTCCGGTTTCGAATGCCACAAAGCAGCCAATGAAATTGTTTGACAGGACTTGGTCTTCGAAGGGGGTCTTCCTTATCGCACAACACTAGAGTAACCTTGAGTTCTGACGGCCTACGAGGTTAGGTTAGGTCTGTTACGTTTGGTTCTATTAGCATAAATACACTGAATGCATTATTTATGCTAAGAGAACTAAACCTAGCCTAACCTAACAACTTACGCATTTACCCTAACAATAAAAGCATTCCCCGGTGACGTAGTGTTGTCCAAAAAGGGAGACCCTTCAAAGGGTTGTGTCATGGAGTTTCGTTTTGAACACTCCCGTTCAGATAAAATGGCACATTCTTCAACTGTTTCACTTTATAAACTGTGACACTTTATGTCAACAGGTGTGTACTACATTGCAGTGGTGGTTGTTTCTATACATTGTAAAACGCGTAGTCTTATAGTAAATACTCGGGACTTGATGTAACAGAACACTTCTTTTGGTGCACGTTAACACCATATTTGGTGTCTTGTTACACCATTGGCTGTCAAGTATAGAAGTAATTAATACTCGATTCGGTGTTATGTTAAATCAATTGCGGTGGCTGTCGTGCGTGGCGCTGCATTCGTTCAACCATATAAGTGGATTGCACTCTATATAATACCTTAGATTCTAACAGAATATGGAAGACAGAAAAACTCAATATGCTGACCAAGGCAGAAATTTATTTTATTATAAAACATAAACTAAACGTAACGTTTCAACCTTCTAGCAAGGACTTCTTCAGACCTGGTGCAGAGTCTGAAGAAAACCTTGCTGGAAGGTTGAAACGTTACGTTTAGTTTGTTTTATAACAAAATAAATTTCTGCCTTGGTCAGCATATTGAGTTTTTCATAAATGGAAGACAGCTTTTAGTAAAGGTTAGTTTTGTTTTTAATGCGGAAATTCTTAAAAAAAAGTTTACTCCTATTTTATTATATAAATATTGCATTGTTACTCCATTCTTTTAATTTTGAATTGAACTTGTTTGGATACGTAATAACGGGTCTAGTGGTATCTCTGTCGCCTTGTCATCAAGGGGCGCCGGGTTCGGTACCCAGTGGAGGCACATAGTGGTTGGGATTCCATTTTAAACTGTAGGCCCAGTCCCGATAAGCATATATGAGCATAAAGTGGACTTGGCCGACAGCTGCGGCTGAACTTCACACGCATTGTACAATTTATTAAAACTACCCCTTTCTTATAGGCAACCAGCTTTGAAGTTCATAAATGTGGGCTGCGTTCGTGCCAGGGGAATTCCTGAAGATCGTGGAACGTTTTGTCATACTCGCAAACATATTGTTTATACTCACGGTAACGAAATTAGGCGGGTGGCAGAAGTTCGCGCTGTTGCCACGTCGGAGCACAACCACGTGTGTTCGGAGGTTTAAGAGAATGAAAGATCTCGTTGTAGAGTTGGTCTTTGTAAACCATGCGATACAAACTGACAGTATTTGCTCGAAAGGTCAGGGACGATACAAAAGTAGGAAATAGTAAAAAATGGCCTAAACCACAGCGTAAACCAAGTGTGTCTTTATCGTCTATATTTTAAGAGGTCCGTGTCGTAGTCGGCCTCGACAAGACTCGAAGTGTTAGGTTTCGTCTTTAATTCCGAGGCGAGGCCGAGACTGGTCTCCTCACCCCCCTCCATTTTCCAGACGTTCGACGTCACCTTCCGAAAAAGATGTCTAATGTGCGAGACGTTGTTGCGAGAAAGCATGAAATGTAGCGCCAGCAGCAGCGGTCGTTATTCATTTCCCGGAAGAGACCCGCATCGGGAGCCCCTTCGCGGACATTCAGCGCCAAACCATAAACAAAGGATTCTGGGAAAACTGAACCACACTCCTGCAGGACGCCATCTTTGACACACTCGTTCTAGAGCAAAAACATTAGACGCCTTGGACTGTCTCGGTCCAGCTGCCACCTAATCTCCGCGCTATCTTCAAAGAAGTTATTGACAACTTACAAAACCACTTTTCTATGCTAAATGCCAGCAGTGGGAGGGAAGTTTCAGCCCTCCCTTCTGTATAGTCTGCTTTCGAAATTTCAGAATCATTTAACAGTGGAGGAAGAGTCGCTCACTCAGGAGTGAGGACGAGAGGAAGTGATTGAAAGAAAGAATTAGGCGAAGTGATATAAAGACAGAAACAGAGGAAGAAAGAAAATGAAAGAATAGGAAGAAATTAGGATAAAGGAACAGAAAAAGAGCACAAAGGAGAGAAAACATGATGGAAACAAAGTAAGAGACAGAGAAACAAAAGGAAAAGGAAGAAATGCAGAAAGGAAACAAGAGATACAGAAAAGGAACACGCACGGAGCACGAGAGAGAAACAAAGAAATGGGACAAAGAGGAGAAATAAAGAGAAGAGAAAAAAGAAAGAGGGAAGAAACAGAAAAAGTCCGAAACAAGGAGAAGATAATAAACAGACACAAGAAGAGAGAGAGAGAGAGGGAGAGAGAAGGGAAAAGGAGAAAGAGAGAGTAGAGAAACAAAGAGAAATACAGATTGAGAAAGAGAGAAAAGGAGATTAGGAGTGAGACTCTCAGCATCCATGGACACTGAATGAGAACCCAGTGAAACATTCTGACAGAAGACCTCAGTGAGTGAAATGGAAATGGCAGCGTATACAAACGAATACAAACAAACAAACAACATAAATACGTATATGGTCCTGAGAGAAATTAAACATTTGTTCAAGGAAAATATTTGCCTCACTTGCCAATTTTTAACTGCAGGTCAACAGCTAACTAGTTGACAATATGACATCTGGAGAAAAGTAAATGTTACAATGTACCTTAGTTTATTTACGAGCCAAGTTAAATGCCTTTATTTATATAAGCACACGAACATACACAGATCGTTTATTTACGAAGCAATCTGTGTACACACAAACTTCATGTTGGCGGAAAACGACAAAAAACGCCGTACAAAAGTTGTTAGCAGCGATGACGCCACAGGCAAACAGAAAAATCCGAACAAGTGAAACGTGAGCCCCGTTGGGAGTCGAACACAGGATGTGCTCATTGAAAGGTACCGTTACCGGGGTAGCCAATGGGTGGACTGCTTAATACGCAAGAATTGAATTGGTGGTAACGTGCGAATTAAAACTTCAACTTGTACAGAAGAATGAATCTAACACTTCCTATCTCCCCCGCCCCCCAACTTCCCACGTAGAGTAAATGATGATTAGAAAGGCAATTGCAGTTCATTGCATATTCACGCAAAAGTTAAATATGTGACGTTTGTTCCAGCTTCGCGAGGAGCCTTAAGGCGAAAGTTCCGTCCACGTAGTTCGCTTTCCCATCAACAGATGTCACGCGCGTCCCATCTTGTGCTTGCTAGGGATGAGTAAACGCTGAAACGCGCAACATAGCGTTCAAACTTGGGAAAGGAAAAGGTCAAACATAAACTTAGACACGTTAAGTTCTTCGGACGCTTAGAGGAGGTAAACATTTGAAACTTTGAGACTAGTTCGTCTGTCATTCTGTGTGTGTATCAGGCTCAAGTTAAAACATATATCTGGAACAATGTGGCAAGGTGACAGTAATTTCCTTTGCTGCTTGTGCGGCTGCCGACGTTGCATCAATAGATAAGAAAAAGGAAATTTGTTCGAAAGGTTCTCAGGGAGGAGCAGATAAGGTGCTAATCAGTATTCGAGAAAACAAAGTTTATGTATTCATGTTCTAACAATGAGCTTCATTTTGACAGAACATCTTTATTCAGAAATCACATTTCGGAGCATAAGTCATTGCGGGATTTTAAATTAAAGAGGAACAAACTTAGTAATCAAAAAATTCCGAAATATTTTTCTTGATCAGCGAGCCAATACATTATGTTCTTCGACACTACGAACGATTTTTATTAATTTAAACTAAATTTATGTCAAATTTATCATGTCACTTTTTCACATTACTAAATACGTCAATGCTTTTCTCGCTACGATAGAATATACTGTACGGATTATTATGAACAAGACTGGCTCTGAAAACGTTTTCGGGCCAACAGTCATGTTCAAAAATGAGGAACCAGAGTCACTGGCGTATGCAGGATTTTATTTCGGAGGGGGCTGAAATTGTAAAAGTGGATATTATATAGCTGCCTTCTGGGGGACAGTACACAATAAAATATTTGATAATTACCATTTTTAATCTTAGTTTTAGAAATTGTTCAGACCAAAGTTCTAATCGGAGGTCATTTTCAGACGGATTTTCAGTTCTTTATTACTTTCATTATAATATTATTTCTCAAACTTTTGAGAGGGGCTATAGCCCCATCAACTCCTCCCTGCTTTCGCCAGTGACCAGAGTCCAGCAATCCAACCGCTGCATATAACCGTTAAAAAGAGGAGTCAATTATCTATGGTGGAAAGTTTGTTGTTATGATTGGCTTGTAGATGGCAGGCCAGTCGGGTGCAGAGTCTTCACTGCAGTCGGCGCTTTTTCCTACACTTCAGTCCTCAAATGAGATGAAGTCAGCTCTCACTACCTCCGAAACCTCTCTTCCCCAGACTAAACGCTCTGCCTGCGGTCGCTTCCCCTAAGCTTTGCAGAGACTAAGAGAATGCTGCTGCTGTTGACACATCGAAGCTTTCTCCGGTGGAAATGCGGTCTCGCGTTGTCACGGCGAGAATATTTAGGCCTCCTCCTCGCAGGCAGTTCACAAAGGAATTGATGTTTATTAAACTCCGAGATGCTGCCACGTGCAATCCTAACCGCTTTAGCAAAGTTTTGGGGAAAGAGGTTTCACAAATCTCCGGAAGATTTTGATTAACTTGAAACAAATTCTTCGGCATCGTTGCTGCAGCTCGGTAGGAATTCGCACCACATTTAGAAGGCCCGGTTCGGATCTCGTGCTCCATTTCTTTGTTCCGCTCGAATTTTCGTCTGCAGTTGTTACATTTCTCGGTCATTCTTTTCGTATTTAGTTTACTTCTCAGCCATTTTTCTGGCTTAGTCTAGACTGATCAACAATAAAATGTAAGCTCGATTCTCTTTCTCCCCACGTACATATCGTTGTTTCTACTTGCCAAACCCCAGCCCCCGCTTCTCATTCTATCTCTCTGGTCTTTCCTTCTTTATCTTTTTGGCTCTCCATTCTCTTGATATCTGCCATCCTGTCAGGGGCGACTCAAGGTATTTTTTTTTTATCCGGGCGAGGTGGATTTTTGGCGTACCTTCTTTCCAGCTTGCTCACCCTACTTTTCACCTTACTCGAATAAAAAAAACATGCTCATGTTATATATTAATGGTTCTAATAACGAAAAGCAGCCTTCTTTTTAAAGTACTTTAAGTGTGTTAAAAGAACAAGCTTGTTGTGGGTATTAGCCCAGTCAAATTAGACAAAAAGATGACAATCGAGGGAAAAAAATCGAAGAGTTTTGAAAATTGGTATGGTTGTTCGTTGGTATCTACAGTACAACATACTAAAAGTCCTGGAGGGTGGAGGGCGGGCGGGGTGTGAGGGATCTGTGCCCAGCAGCATGCTTACAGAGTCTTTCTGCAAGTGCAAATATGGTGGGGCAACCAGCTGACACCTGAGGCCTGGGGATGGAAACGAGGCGTGGATGGAACCCTCGAACCTATCATGACCAATGACCCTGCAGCTTCTGACTCAACCATGAAAACCATATTTTGTGGGGTACGATGCGGATGTCGTAAGGCTGGGATAACATGCACTTCAGACTGTGGCAATTGTGAGGGAAGCTGTACGAATAGCCCTCCACCAGAAGAAGAGGAGTTCGATGAAGATGTAGCCGAAGACCCAAACCAATGAGTTTCCACAAAAACAATTTTGATTTTACTTAAAGTTTAATGTATAATATAAATATGGTGCTCGGTAATTGTCATAATTTCATTCAAATACACATTTTCTGTAAATTTACTTATGAAATGCCAATAAAGGCTTTTTTTTAAAAAAAGAAAAAATGCTTATGTTTTGTCTACCCTACAACTTTGAAAGTATCCCTCCTACGAGAAAAATGAATAGGACGTTTTTTGTGGGAAATGTTGTCTACTTGAATTTTGTATGTGGATACATTTTCCGTAGGGTTGATAGTTAAGGAGATATAAGCAAAAAACGAGGAAAAGTCACCTTCAAACATCTCCCCCACACCCTCCAGGACTTTTAGTATGTTGTACTGTAGATACCAACGAACCACCATACCAATTTTCAAAACTCTTCGATTTTTTTCCCCTCGATATGTCAAATTTGACTGGGCTATATGTGTTTGTTTAATACTTACATAATGATATCATAATAATAGAAATCTCTTGACTTACACTGCTACATGATTTTGCAATGTACTTATTATGTTATGCAGCAGTAACTTCAATTAATTCTTCTCAACAATAAATCCATCTCCTTTCAAAACAAATAGCGCACGCACCCGGTGGAGCCACATAGCGTTTCTCATTCTACTTTAAACTGTAGGGCCAGTGCCGAATAGTCTTTCTGCGCATAAAGTGGACTTACTATAACCACGCTTATGTTAACAGAAATAAGGTTTTGGCACTAATGAATGGGTATGGCCCGATTTGGCGCCCCTGAGGACGGCGCCACGGACTGTGTGTCTTTTCCAATTTGACATTCACCCTCTATCTCACTTTCTCTCTATTTGTCTCACCTTCATTCTGTCTCCCTCCTCCTTTCTCTCTCTCTCCCCCTCCCCCGCACATCTCTCTCTCTGCCTGTTTCATTGCTCTCTCTCACACACACATTCCATCTCCCTCTATCACTATATTTTTCTATATCTCGTTCCTTTTCTTTGTTTCACTGTTTCCTTTTACCTCTTCTCTTCTACTTTCCCTCTGTACCTTCCTTCATCTCTTCCTCTCTCTCTGTGTGCGCGCGCGTGTCTACTAGCCGCAGAGAAAAAATATTAAAAGAACAAACATTATTTTCCTCGCCAGAGGGCCTGAAACCTCAGCAAGAAACTTGTTTATGTGAAAAATAGAAAAGTTAGACTCTGAAGAAGTTGAAGATGACAAGAAGCAAAACAATGGCCACCGGGGAATGGCTTAAAGGACAGAACAGACATAACATCCTTTTCCAAGATGTTATACAAAATAAAATAAACGAAGATAAAAATATTTTACTATAGCAACGGATGCGCGGAAGCATTGTGTTCCACGTAAAGATAATAATAATAACAGCACTAACCATAACCGCCCTCACTCAGCCACAAACATCATTAGCTAAGGAGATCCTTTAATTACAATAATTAACATAAGCAAATACAATATTAGTGTTTAATCTGACACTATGAGACTGGAAGTTCCATGGTCGTACCCAAGCCAGGAGTCTGGCTTAGCTTTGAGTTCATGTCCACTTTATGCACAGATAGGCTAATCGGGACTGAATGACCACCTATGAACTATTCACAAGGCTACAGGACGAATGAGGGAAACATTCACTAGCAACATACCAGAACTTAGTGGAAAGCCTGTTCCGAAGAGTAAATGCTGTGATAATAGCGAAGGGAGGTCCGACATCTTATTACTAACCTGGCTGGTGTCTTTCGAATGAACAACACTGGGTGTCCGGTGACTTTTAGCTACATAGTGTAGTTACTATTATAGTATAATAACAATGGCAATAATAATTAATAAATATTGTTATTATTTACAATTCAAGTTTAGTCAATGGTTTAATCTTCACCACCACAAGAATTTCCATCCACACCCACGAAAGGTCGTGGTAAACCGCCACTGGTGTGCGTTGCCCTGTGGAGAACCTACTCGAGATAAAAGTCGATGGCAATTAGCCAGGGTCCTTCGGATGCTGTTCCGATGATGCCGTGTCATATACTCGCTTCGCTGTAACCGATTTGCCTGGTTTTACGTTCTGTCGTCAAACTGCAAATTGGTCTCTCCCAACGAGGCTGACATAATTGGCAGACGCCGTTAGATGGCGATCCAGGCCGGCAATTAACGGCGTTATCAGTCCAGCCGTTAAAAAAGAACCGTGCAGGGTCGGCATCCCACAGCGCCATTTCGTGTATAATAGAAACTGTTACGTCATGAATATACATGCGTAAAGGGAAATTGGACAAAGATTTGCCTTGCTCTCTATTTACTTTTACTCTGTCTCCGTAATCTGTGGAGCAAGGCTGCGCGTAACGGAAGATAAGGGGAGAAAGCGACTTGGCGGCAAACGGATGGTAGCTGCACACACTTCCCCTCCCACGAGTTCATTGCTAGTGTCTTCCCTAGTTACCACTTACGCAGAGACTTTTTTCCGTTCTGCTCCAGAGATTCCCGAAACAGTGTAGTTGAAGATAAGAGGAGCGTGACAAGACTTACTTTATGTACAGGGTGGTCACAGGACTTCCTTTATATACAGGGTGGTCACAAGAAATTCTATTTCATATTCCAGTGTAATATAGAAGTGTTCATTTGGTTCTATCTATACATTTTTAGACTACGGAGAGATGAATCTAGAGAGAACACGCTACTGGCAACTGCAGCGAGGTGACTTTGTTCGGCGGAGAGGTACGCAGAAAGGAGGGACACAAGTGGTTCGGAGTGGAGTCTAGAAGTTTGGTCTGAGATGCCTCTACCCGTTTAACATACTCTAGTCCTGAACAGTGCTATTAAGCCGAAATTAAATCAACTCAAAAGCTTTAAATTTAGGCAGTTATTTTGGATACAAAATTGGTGACCTGTTCGCTTGTCCTTCAGTTCCTCTCTTAAACCAAGCTTTAGGCTTGAAACATTTTATTTCCAAAATGCAGCCCAAGTCTAGTCTCCAAAAATGAGTGCACACTGAATTTTGAACATTTCAAAAATAAGTACCGTATTTGCAGGGATATAAGAAACCCCCCCCCCCATATTTTTTTGTACACATTTTCTTTTAGGAAAGACATTATCACTGAATATTGTAATTAATTTACAGCATTTCAAACAAAGTCATATATAGGTCTATTCTTCAACGAATAACTTACCTATTCTAACTAGGAAAGAATAAATTTCAATCATCTTCGTCAAAACCCACACATTCATCTCCAGAGCTAAATGAACTCGCTTCAAAACTCTTCTGAATCAAACGAATTGTCCTGTGCATTACCAATGCCCCGCTTCTTAAACGATTTAACTACTGTCTTAGTTTTCACAGCATCCCATGAAGCTTTGACTCATTCACAAACTATGAAATGGGCCTCTTCCTTCTCTCTGATGGCGTAACCTTAGTATTAGCGAATAAGACGCACCCTGTTTTTCAGACCTAGTTTTGAAGTGAAAAGTGCGTCTTATACGCCCGGCAAATACGGTAATACATCTTGAAATTAGAGTTCCGATTAGTCTATCTGAGCATAAACGTGGACTTGTTCAAGTTTCGCAAGTCGACGCACAGACGGACCATAAAGGAATTTATTTCCGTTTCGAAATCGCTAAAGCGTTTGATACTTTGCTTCAAAGCCTCCTCCGAGAATCGAAAAGTTAAAGCCTAACACCGCCAGAGCCAAGTCGACACTTTTGACTTGCAAACCTCGCAATAAGGAACAAGGCGATCAATGGCAACCGGGAGTTGCCTCGGCGCCAGCGAAAGCGCGAGATCAGGATGGCCATTGAATATTTATCGCAACGGCCATCCATCATATGGCGGCGTGTGGGGAGGGAGGGAAGCGTTCCGAGAAGAGCCACACCTTTGGAGCGCCTGAAAGTCAAATGGGAGAATAGACAATGAGGGAAATCTTAACACCACCAAAACGAAAACAGATCGTTAGGAACGTTTTCCGATAGATATTCTAGTCTGTTCTATTTCGATGCGATGTTGATTTTGTCGCCCTTGCTGCCACCTTCCACGGTCGTCAGTCCCTTAAGGTTTCTAACTTCGATGATATCTAGGGACACGTGTTTCGAAAACGAATGTGGATATGGAAACTGTGGGCGTGGTTAAGAGTAACACGTTCGTCCCATCCACACTCAGGGCTCGAATTCCTAAATGTACGACAATCATTGCCGTCCTTAAATTAAAAATTTTCTTAACTTGTTGCATGTGACATTGCGGCTTGCAACCAACAGAACTTGTCCGAAATATGTTATTTTAGCGAAATATAATGTGGGTTGGAAACAATTAAAGTCGTTCAATGCCACTGAATTGGCAATAGTGCGTAATTGTTTATTTAACGTAGCTCTTCTATACACTTGGTTTTTATCGCGTGTATAACGGGGTGAAATTGGTGGACGACCTAACAGCAGAAAACATACATGTTCAAGTCTCGATTCGTGATTTGGTTCTTTTACTTCGCTTTTCTGCAATCTCTGGACAATCGCGAAGATAGGATGGGTGATGATATGAAATTGATGAAGAGACACTCACTAAGAAAACCCATGCCCAAGCCGGGATTCCAACCAGGGACCTCTGAGGTCGTAGCGCGCTGTGCGAACCACTTTCCAAAGGAGGTTGACTTCAAGCGACGGACCCAGCCACCTACACTGCAAACGAAACGCATGCTAGAAGAAACTTGCAACTTCGCAAACCAATACATTTAAGAAGTCAGAAATTGCCGAAGTACAAGAAACGAATGTTCTTAGGTAGGCACGTAGATGACAGGGAGGAGAGGGTTTCGCTCGAGCGCCGAATAGTTCGAAAGAACGACGCTAGATAGCGTTCGGAATCGAGAGCTTCTTCGCTCGCCCGAATAAAGCCGCGTTTATACCGAATGTTACTAACAACTGTTATCAACTTCTTGTTACCAACACGGTTAACAACAGATGTTGTCAAGGAATGTCAACCAGAACACTAGTTTGACTTTATTTTTGTTAATAACTTTTGTTATCATTTTGGCTGCAAGATGTCGTCTGTGGAGGAAGTTGTATGTACTCTCTGTGGCAGCATGTGCAATTTTGGCGCAACAGAGATGACCAAGAGGATTCAGGGTGAGACCTTCAATGAGGGCAAGAGCTAATTATAGAGGAAGTGACCTCTTGGATTTTGTCTTTTGAATTGTGGACAAGTTTGGTGCCAAACGACAGGCTTCTCGCGGAACAATTCAGCACTTTGACCCACACCTCGCACTCGCTGACTGGCTGCCACTAGCGTGATGGTGGCGGGAGGGGAAGCGGGGAAAATGTTGCTAACATTGAGAAGGCTGTGTTAACATGTGTTGGTAACAAATGTTGCTGGCATTCTTTGACCTTTATCGATTTCTTGTGGATAACAAAATTTCTGTTGCCAACACGGGAAATCTGTTGCTAACATGTTGATAACAAATTCACAAGCGTTTCTCGAAATGTTACCGACATTTGTTGGTAACATGTTAGCAAACCCGGTGTAAACGCGGTTTAACGCTCGAACAAACAAAATTGGTACATTCGAAGGCCAGCAGTACACGTAGAACCGTATATTGTTTGTGGTAGTGAGGCATGAAATATGGACCGTGAGATGAAAGATGCAGTGAAATTGAAACTAAAGTAAACATACTCTTCATCTCCATGTTAAAATGTAGTTTATTTATTCTATCTTACCAATACAGTTTAATTATATCTGACCGAAGCGATATTCTAAATAGATGGAAGAACTACTTTAATGACCTTTCAAATGTTCATCTAGGAGATAAATCAGAAGTAAATGAAATACACACAGCAGAACCTTTAGTTCCAGAACCTAACTTGACTGAAGTTAAAGATGCTATTAAAAGGCGAAAGAATAACAAAGCAGCTGGCATTGATTTAATACCAGCCGAGTTAATTAAATATGGTGGAAATTCGTTAATATGTCAAATTCATAAATTAATTTGTTTAATATGGAATAAAGAAGAAATCCCTCAACAATGGGAAGAATCCATAATTATGGTTTCGGCCTGTAAGCATATATTTAGTTTTCTCTTTGATAACTTCCAAACCTATCTCATTAGCAGTTTTGAAAAATATTTTAGCATTATTCTTAATTAATGAATACAAATGATGTAACCTTCTCCACTCACCTGTCTCCTCATCCCTTTTAGGTCCAAATATTTTCCTAAGGATCTTATTTTCAAATACTATCAATTTATGTTCCTCTTTCAATGGCAACATCAAAATGATTGCGGGCTGAAACTGTCAGGCCGGATACTTTACATACTATTATCGTCACATTAAAATGATATCCCATTGTAAACGCTCGAGGATGGGTGAGTCTAAGCGGTACGATCGAGCAAAAGTGGTTCCATACAGTACTCGAGTAGGGAGGTACTAATTAACAAGGATCAAAATCGCCGATCCCATCTTGCGGAAATAGAACTTCACGCGCGTCGATTTGCAAATTCGCCACTGCGGCAGGGGAGGCCAACGTTCGCGTACGAATCCCCGGACACGATCGAGGACGACGATTCACTTCTCTGGAGCGGATCCAGGCGGACGTTCGGGAGGGAGAACGGGAGCAAGTCCCGAAAGGCCCCCTTCCCGCCGACAATTTCCTTCCGGGGGGACAATGCCTGACGTCATCGGCGTGACACAATCTGGAATACTTCCGCATCGACAGAAAAGAGGTCGTCCTGACCTGCCTGACGCTGCTTGCACAAACACGGCCGAGCCGAAAGCGACTCCCTCTACAATTCATACAAGGCGCGAGAAGGAACGAAGTGGTCGTGAAAAAAGCGTCCAAGAGGAACAACAGTATTTATTAACCGCGAAAGGAACAAGTCTAGACTCTGGAGCCCAGTGGCGTAGGCAGGTATGATGCCATCCAGAACGGACGCCTCGTCAAATTTTGCAAAATTTCCCCCTGTACAATAAAATGTTATAGCTTTTGGAAGGTTGAATTTGAAAATGACATTACCTTTTGTTGATTGCTTACGAGAGTTTGTTAGCTCATCCCGAGAGAGAGAGTGTCAGAGGTAAAAAGAGTGAGAAAAAGTGAGTCTCGGACAAAGAGTGAGAGATAAAGTCAGGGACAAAGAGAATAACTGGCAAGGAGTCAGGGACAGAGTGAGAGACAAAGAGTCAGGGACAAAGAGAGTAATGGGCAAAAAGTAAGACAAAGAGTCAGAAGAAAAGAGTGAGAGACAAAGTAAGTCAGGGACAGAGAGTGAGTGACACGGACAAAGAGAAAAAGACAAAGAGTTAGAAGAAAAGAGTGAGATACAAAGAGTTAAAGACAAAGTTAGTAAGGTACAAAGAGTGAGAGACTAAGAGTCAGGGACATAGAGAGAGACAAAGAGTCAGGGACATAGAGAGAGACAAAGAGTCAGGGACAAAGAGAGAGACAAAGAGTCAGGGACAAAGAGAGAGACAAAGAGTCAGGGACAAAGAGAGAGACAAAGAGTCAGGGACAAAGAGAGACGAAGAGTCAGGGACAAAGAGAGACGAAGAGTCAGGGACAAAGAGAGACGAAGAGTCAGGGACAAAGAGAGCCAGTCTCGAACGCCTGGAGCAATTTCAACCAAACTTGGTACACTTATCACTTGCAATCTGGAAATAATATTTTGGGGCAAGACACCCCTTGCGGGGTGGAGTGGAAAAGGGGTGACATGTAAAAATAATCGAGAACCACCGATATTAAATTCCTCACAAACAGACATCCGTGACTCTATGCAATCCACACAACGATAGTGTTTCTCGGGTTGTCTAACATTCAGGCTGTGTTGTGAATGGAATCCATAGTTTTCGTGACACTCCCAATGCGGTTCAACTCCAAGTTCATGACCTATCGGCATGGGGGGTGAGAGGGGGTGAAAAATAAAATGCCACAAATGACCTAGATTAGTGTCAAATCCATAGTTTTCGGAGTCGCTAAGCTAATTGGTGACATTCACGATCACATTTAAAATTACTTACATGTTACACTATAATTAGAATTCATTATTTTCCTGTCTAATACAAGATTGGGATAAATAAATACCCGGACAACGCCGGGGAATCAGCTAGTAGAGAATAAAGAAGAGTGCTAATCCTTTCTCGACCTCTATGAACAGAGAAAGAGGGGAGAAATGCCTCAAAAAGATGAGAGCGGGGCAGGAGAAGGAAAAAAGAAGAGAAAGAAGAAAAGAGAATATATATGTAATGGAGAGAGAGACAGAGAATATCAACAACCCATGTATCAAGTCCCACATAATTGGCTCCATCGCAAAAATACTACTTTAATTAGGTCAGCGCGTTCGGCTTGTAAGTAGGGGCGGGGGCAACGCCTGCTCTCGCCGGGAAGCGGGGCTTCTGCATGAAAGGGCAACCTGGGGCTTTTCCCCTTCGCAGCGAGGCCGATGCGCCGGAGCGAGCGTTTGCGGAAGCGATGATGCCACCTGAGAGAAGGGGGCGCCACTACGCACACGCACCTTTACTTCCGTTCCCTAGCGGCGCGAGTTGGTACTACGTTTACTGCATCTTCAGTCCACTTTATGAAGAGATTCGGGACTGGACCTACAGTTTAATCGCAATGATTATGCGCATCCACGGTTTTTGGAACCCTTGATTAAAAGGAGACGATGTTACCAGAACTACACTGGGGAGGCCCTAATTAATAATAGTAATGCACGTTTATTGAAACATTCTTTTTTATCTTACTTTCCTTGATTTTGTTTGGTTTTATTTTACTTCGTTTTTCTGCCACCTAGAACTAATTTGCTAAGATGGGGATGAGCGATGATATGATGAATGGATACTCACAAACACCAATGCCGGGATTCGAACCCGCGATCCCTGACGACGTAGTACGATGTGCTAACCACTCCCCAATGGAGAGATTCTTGGCAAATTTTCGAATTGGAAAAATTTTCGCTCACGCCACTGGCTTCCGAAGTACTACTACATATCAGGTGAGAAGAGGAAGTTATGAAAAATCCCTCCACTCAGTACCTGTGCATATTCAATTCGAACAATATTCCTTATTCTGCGAAATATACAGGCACAGAACGGTCGTTATGAAGTGATTAGGATGGATGAAGTTCACGAAAGGACATATGACGTGTTTTAAGCACTTGATGCGAAATATAAGAATATTACACGTCTCATTGCTTCGGTAAAACACAAACGCAACCTGCGATAAAGAAATAAGAAATTACTTACAATTTTTCAATTTCAGGCTTCGGCGATCTTATTTTAGTAGTGGTCATGATAATTTTTTCACCTCATTCTTTTCATTCTTTATTGATATTTTTTCTTTCCAGAATCGAATACAAGTTGACATAATTTATACAAAGTTTTATATTAACAAATTTGAATAGTTTTTTACAATATTGTCTGATTTTAACTTATTATTGAATAATTTGGAATAAAATAGGTTTTAAAAAAATCGCTACTATGTTGGGATATGGTTTGCTATAGTGAACAATAGATGATGGCTCTGGACTTACGAGCATTTTTCTAACATTTTTCTTTATTGTTTCAGAATGTTTTACTGTGGTGGAAATGAGTTAATATCTCGATCTTTTTTACAGAATTTAGAATTTTATTTGAAATTGAGAAGATAAACCACATGTAGGAAGATGATAAAGTTTAATTCGTAATTGCCATAAAGAGAAATGTACGTAATTTCCTTTTATAGAAGTAATAAAGCTAAATTTTTCTTCCCAAATGGCTCTCATATCAATATAATTTGCATTATATTGATATAGACACTCACGAAGGAATACGAGGGCCGGGAATCGAACCGGAAGCCTTGGATGGCTAGTTCGTGAGTCGACCACTCAGCAGCCGCACTGAACCCAACTTTCCATGACAGATGAACGAGGAGCGAACTCGACTGTTTCCCTCCTCCGTCCGTGTACCACGTCGCGTTCTACGGGATCTCCCTTATCGCACGACACGAGGGCAGCCTTGCGTTCTGACGTCAGACGAGGATTGCCTACGTTGTTAGGTTGGGTTCTCAAACATAAATGCACTGCAAATGCATTATTTATGCTAACAGAACTGAACCTAACTAGCCTAAAGCCGCGTTTACACCGAATGTTACTAACAAATGTTATCAACTTCTTGTTACCAACACGGTTAACAATAGATGTCAACAAATGTTGGTAACCAGAACACTAGTTTGACTTTTATTTTTGTTAATAACTTTTGTTACATTCTAGCTGCAAGATGTGGTCTGCGGATGAAGTTGTACGTACTCTCTGTGGCAGCATGTGTCATTTTGGCGCAACAGAGAAGACCAAGACGATTCAGGGCGAAACCTTCACTACGGGCCGGAGCTAATTATAGCAGAAGTGACCTCTTGGTTTTTGTCTTTAAATTGTGGACAAGTTTGGTCCCAAAGGACAGGGTTCTTGCGGAACAATTCAACTAAGTTCCGCACTTGATCCTTTGGCCACTCCATCTCACTCAAAATATTTTCCATGATAAATAAATTACAAAACAAAACACACCTCGCACTCGCTGGCTGCTGCCACTGGCGTGATGGTGGCGGGAGGGGAATCGAGGGAAATGTTGCTAACATCGAAAAGGCTGTCAACATGTGTTGGTAACAAATGTTGTGAACATTCTTTGATCTTTACCTACTTCTTGTGGATAACAAAATTTCTGTTCCCAACAGGGAAAATCTGTTGCAAACATGAGATGTTGATAACAAATTACACAAGAGTTTCTCGAAATGTTACAAACATTTCTTGGTAACATGTGTTAGCAACCCCGGTGTAAACGCGGCTTAACAACTTAGGCATTTGGCCTAACAATGAAAGCATTCCCCGGTGACGTCAGAATGCAAGGTTGTCCTAGCGTTGTGCGATGAGGGAGACTCTCATTCCTGCGTGTGAAACGCTTCGGGCGATTCGGAAGGAACGACCCTCGGGCGGTGAATAATGGAGTAGCCCGGGCCCTTCTTTGGAAATGGATTTCTACAAAATTCCTCCCGGTGCTTGCGAAATAGGACTCCCAGGACTGGCTCCCAGCTTTCGCCACAGAAAAAGGACGGGGAGGGAGGATACAGGCTCATCCCATCCGATTCGAACTATTACTCGACTGACGAACGTTCTGGCGATGCGGTGGTCGTGGGAAAATCGTCAAGTGTGCTGGTAGAGTTCGATGAGCTGAACGTATCGGAATGGCCGACTGGTATGTTGTGGTGTCTGATGGTTGTCTACCTCCTTCTTCCTCAGTTGGAGGCCAGAAGCAGGTTGCCTTCTTAGGGAGCTTTCAGACCGAAGTGACAGGCGACACATGTCGCTTGCGGCAACATTTCTCCACAATATTAAACTTGTTGAGAGCTGTTTTGGAAATGCTAAAGGTAAAGTTCCCCGTGCCATGAAGTCACATTTTAGGGATGTGCAGGGGTAGAGTGTGATTTAAGGCTGGGTACGCATTGGAGCAGCTTTACGCGAAGACAAGGCTTATTCCCACCTTAGATCATCCACCCCGGGTCTCCCGCGTGGCAGTCGCACGCTCTACCGACTATACTACCGCGGAGAGGTGATATAACATAATTCGAGGATGTTGATTACGAATACCTGTACAATACATTTACCCCCCCCCCACGATTTTTTCACAAATTGTAAAAATAAATTCCAAATATCGATATTTACGCTATTTGCATACGCTAACAGATAGATTTATCTTTAGAAAAACAACATGAATTTTCATCGTAAATTCCAAATGTCATTGGTAAAATATGCTTAACTCGTGTCCGATTCTGCCTTTTCGTCTGGAAGCCTCCAAAACTAGATTTTCTCTTGAGTGCACTTCGTGAATCCTCACTACCAACGTCCAACAATAACCCTGTTGTATTCCAACGTCCCTTTAACTGCTGATCCATGTCACCGATTTTCTGTTGAAACGTTTTGTCATGTTCTTCAGTAGTTCACCCACGTTAGCAGGAAAACTGTCTAAAAGCGAAAGTCATTTCTTTCCGTGCTGCTAGATGGTGGGTCTGTATACAGCAGTTCTTGTGGTACAACTTCATCTTCTGATTTCCCATGTCGAATTCATTAAGGGGGAGAGGGACAATTTCGGGTCTCGCTTATCGCACAACACTTGAGCAACCTTGAGACGTCACGGGAAAACACTTTAATTTTCGGATAAATGCCTTATGTTGTCAGGTTAGGCTAGCTAGGTTTAGTTCTCTTAGCCTAAATAATAATTTTTCATCGTATTTATGCTAACTGAACCTAACCTAACATCGTAGGCATTCCTCGTGTGACGTCAGAACACAAGGTTGCAGAAGTGAAGTGAAACAAGGCAGACCTGACAATTTCCCCTAGGTCTTTCTCGCTGCGGCAGCTTCCGATCACTGTTGACAACTTCGCTCTTTTGGATTCAGATCTGGCTCTTTCGTGCACTCATTTGGCTGTCAACTGTGGCACCCGCTCCCAGCTCCATTATGATGTCACCACTGACTCCGGCCCACAAAGACCAACTTTTGCCATGAGTATTTTGCACGTAACGTGATATTGTTATATTGACTTCGTCACCCACACCCTCTCACCTCCCCTGCTACTTTTATATATCGCCGTGGCCGAGGTGAAAATGACAATATTGTTATCCGACAACCCTTTATTTTCGATTTCATATGAGCATCAGTGGATTATTGAGATGGGCGATGCCGCCAAATCTAGGCGGTGAAAATTGTAACGACCGCCATTTTAGGCAAATTTCAGTCATATTATGGGATTTACCTTATTCGTATGCTTTCAAGTTAATAACTTGCATTAAATTATTTATACTTAATTGTTTTCATAATTAATGTATATATTTATGTTTGATCTTATGTTTTTATATTATTCGCGTATTTTTGCAACATTAATGCATATTTTATAGGCTAATAATTATTCTTCCTAGTTTATGCAAAGTTTTCATTATTTGTCAAGTACAAGATGGCTACGATTATTTCTATCTTTCACGCAAATGTTGTTGTTTAAGCCCATGTTAATTACACGGGATGGACAAAAATATGGAAACACCTGCGAAGAAAAGCCGGAATGCTGTAGCTAATAAGGTGCAGGAACGCCTTTAGCTTCCAAAACACCCTGCAGTCTCCGAGGACAAGTCCTGGAGGGTGGATAATGGAATCTTGCACCATTCTTCATGCAAAATATGGTCACAATTCTCCTCAGTGTCCTTCTGTCTCTGTCACTCAGTGTACATTTTCATCCACGCAGGTGTTTATCTGATGACGTCTTTCCGGACACACTATTATGTCATCATGATCTTGGATAAGTCCCTCTCGGTACGCCAAATAACATGGCTACTTTGGTAACAAAAATTTGCCCTCTTTGAAACACTGTCAGCTAGGACATGATTCAGTATCAACTGCACTGCACGCCATCTACAGTGCAACTGTCGACTCTTACCAGTCCGACAGGGTCCTATCGCAAAACAAAAGAATGTCCCACCTCGTCCGATTTCAAGCGGAAAAATTGCGTCGTTATCACCCGTTCCGATGTCGTGGTGTTTCCATATTTTTGTCCATCCCCTGTACATTTCTACCTAATATCGATATTTGTCCAACAATAGACAAGATCAAAGTAATTTAGTCTTCTATACAAATCCGTAAACTAAATCTTTATTTAATCATATGTGCAAGGGCAAATGTGAATTACCTTATAAAATCAGTTTCGTTATTTCTATCTGGTTCAATATTATAACATTATAGCAAAGCAATTCTCTCTAGCTTTCAATAATACAACGTTCTCCTATTTGGCTGTTTATTTTAGGAGTGAGGAATGACACATACGTGTATATGGCTACGTCAAAAGTTTCACGTTGGCCTTCTTAATTGTTGCCAACCATAACCAAAGCTTACTATCGCTAATTAGCATTAATCTGACATATACATTATTAGCTCTTCTTGTGTTATTTTTATGTTACGAGTTTGTAGGATTGTAAGAAAGAATCTGTTAAGCTGTGCTTCGCGCCTGAGGTAGCAGTTGAGGTCTTGCTGTTAACGGTGAAGCCGGTGCGCGGATTCTGTCCTGATAAATAAGTTACTTATCACTGCCTACAAGCAAACGGGACCCAACAAATTATACTTTTAACTTGTGCGAATAAGTATGTACGCGCGAGTTCCTTGATTAAAGTTTTTGGACATTTTAATTATAAAGTATTTGAATTTTATTTGACGTGATGTGCTGATCGGTGGTTACCTTCCTGGTAGATTGGGATCGCCTTAATCCCGATCCCTGGGTGAGAACTGTTGCTTCCAACTGACCAGCCGGAGCAAGGAGCAGAGTGTTGCCAATTCGTGGCTCCATACCCTGGAGTTACGATTGTGGTGGCACGTTGGAAAATTAAGAATAAATTGCCATCACTTTAAAGTTAACGGTAATAGCAGGGCCCCACGCCTCTTGACACCTAAAATTACCCTAGGAGGCACTTTATGCAGCCTTCGTTAATCTAGCTCCTTGGAAGTCATCTTAAGCTCTATTAATGGTGCAATTTAGCTCTTTTATGCACATTAGGTTTGGCAACACTGCCAGGAAGGCCGTAGGCGGCAAGGAGAAATGCATTAGGTTTATGGGACCATTATTTTATTCGTTGTCTCGGGAATATCAAACATCCAATGACGTAGAAAAGTTCATGGACGGAAAAAGGACACGTTGAACTATGTCATAGTAGTAGGAAAAGTCGAAACTCCCATTTCATTAGCCGTAACTTGAAGTTGAAGTCTATCTCCCATAAGGAATACATGGGATTCTGTAAATACTTATCAATTATATTTTTCAAACTAATCAACTTGAAAAACAGTTTCCACTTGCAACATGGAGAGAAATTCATACTCTCTTGCATACTCATCCCTATTTTAAATAGCAGTGCCCAATCCGATGATATTGACATAAATGCACAACTGGTGCGTAATTGTCCCTCATCGCCTTAAGAAAACGTTCCACTTTGCAAACCGCAAAATCATTGTACAGGGTGGCTCAATAAGTCACTTAACACCCTCAGTACAAGGGCACTGCAGCGCGCAACATGGAAATGGTGATGACCAATCGTTATCAGGTCAAGGGGGAACCACATTGACGCCACCCACACGGTCGGCGGCCATCTTGATGTCCGCCATCTTGAATTCAACTTCAGAATTTTAAATGGGAAGGGGGTCGTGCGACATATCAAAATGGGCTAGAATTTCACGAGAAATGCAATGGTGAAGGTTGTTTCGACGTATCTTTAACCAGTAAAACGTTATGACTGAATTCTTGTACCAATTTGCTCCTTTTCGAGGTGTTAGAAAAATGCCTTAAAATTTGTTTAGCGCTTCGGTAATGCATCGAGATCAAAGTGACGTCTATGGAGAGACGTTCGCATACCATTGCACATTATTTTAATCCGATACATCCATGAAGAGCTGTGCATTATGAATGGGTGTCGCGAACAATTTACAGTGTGACGCTTCCATTGAATTAAAAGTCCTTCACAGTGAGAAGGCTAATGTTTATGTTATTAAGGAAGTTCATAAACAGAATATGTGACCCTTGTCATCTGATAACTAACTTTGGACAAAAACTGGTTCATAACGTTCCCATAAGTGTTCTGGTGTTCTTCCCTATTGAAAAAACTCTGTAAAAAGTACCTTCTTCCATAAGCAAGGATGAAAAAAACTGTTTATTTAACAAATCCAAGTAGCCATAAGCATTTAAGATTCTGTTGATGGAAAATTGACTAACCAATCATGTTCCACACCATTAACTTACCAACAATAACCATTCAGCTTTGATCTGTCGAAAATGGGTTATCAGATGACAAGGGTCGAATATTCTGTTTAGGAACTTCCTTCTGAACATAAACATTAGCCTTGTCACTGTGAAAGACTTTTAATTCAATGGAAGCGTCACACTGTAAATTGTTCGCGACAACCATTTATAATGCGCAGCTCTTCATGGATGTATCCGATTAAAATCGTGTGCAATGGCATGCGAACTTCTCTCCCTAGACGTCACTTTGATCTCGATGCATTACCGATGCGCTAAACAAATTTCAATGCATTTTTCTAACACCTCGAAAAGGAGCAAATTGGTACAAGAATTCAGTCATAACTTTTTACTGGTTAAAGATACGTCGAAAAAACCTTCACCATTGCATTTCTCGTGAAATTCTAGCCCATTTTGATATGTCGCACGACCCCCTTCCCATTTAAAATTCTGAAGTTGAATTCAAGATGGCGGACATCAAGATGGCCGCCGACCGTGTGGCGTTGCAGTGCCCTTGTACTGAGGGTGTTAAGTGACTTATTGAGCCACCCTGTAGTGCAGTAGAATGCAACCTTTCGAACCGAAGAGATACGAGATGCTGTTGCTGTCGCTTCGGACTGAAATCTCCCTAACACCGAAGCGACACGAGACACGGGCCCCATTCGTCTGTACAAAGACATTTACAGCGCATGCGCAACAAACAGACCGCGGTGACACGATGAGAAAACGGTTCAGTCCGAGCGACACGCAGCTTGTGACAGTTTGTTATGAAAAATTGCATTTACTTCTGAAAATTCGTTTCGAAGCAACACGTGTCGCTTTAGTCTGACAGCTCCTTTACAACACTACCATTCTACCAATGAGATATATGCTTTAGAAGGAATATGAACCCAAGACTTCGGAATCCACTAACCACTAGACCAAGGAGGCCGCTTGTATGGTTATTGAACTGGATTTACCACAATTGTAAAGACACTGTATTCTAATACACTCGGCACATTACGTGTCGCCATGTGTGGAAGTGTTAACAATCTCATACAAATAATTAAGTCCCTTGATTGAATTTAAGTTCACTTTATGCACATAAAGACTAATCAGGATAGTTGTACGTGAAGTGTTTAATACGTGAAACAAAAACTAGTTGCGAGGTGGTGTTATAATCGTAACTGGACCAACAGTTTAAAATAGGACCCTAACCATTATGTGCCTCCACCGAGGATCGAACCCAGGACCTCTTAATTACAAGGCCAAAACTTCATCGGAGAGGCCCATAAATAAGTTATATCGCATCGTTTCCAAAAATGGAGCCAGGGGCAAATATCGATTCCAACGCTGGCCAGTCTCCAATTTATACAAGGAAAAAAACTCTGGAGAAATATAACGTGAGGATCGCATGATGGTGAAAAATTCCGAATGGAAAGTTGTAGAGAGCAAAGCACAACGATCGACCAGCAGCTTGCATGCAGAGAGAACATTTTTATGCAGCCACGTGTTTTCATCATTTGTCCACCGGAAGGAAAATTTGCACAGAAAGGTCATAAAAAATATTTGCGAATTTATTGAGTACTTACTCTCGCATAGGCTCGTGTTCGATACCCGGTGGAGGCACATTATGGTTCGGATCCCACTTTAAACTGTAGGTCCAGTCCCGATTAGCCTTGCTGTGTATAAAGTGGACTCAAAACACCAAATCATAATCATAATCGTATAGGCCCGTATTGTGGAAGCCCCACAACAACCATTATCGGATTGATTTCGTATATCTTATTTCGCTTTCTGTCACTTTTAGCTAGCATGCAGTGTTAATGCTTTTTCTAACACTACATTTCGAGAAAGCTATCTTCTCTCGTCTTCAGGTGAAATTTATTTGACGGAGGCGGGAATCGAACCTACGACAGACGTGAGATTTTGATACAAATCTGGTGCTTTGACCAATTACTCCATGGTGGCCCCCGGAATTCTGTAGTAATTTTTGCTCCATTTATGCTAGTCTTTGCAATTTTCGAGGACAGGGGACCCTATTTCCTTGAATTCTACGCTGGGATGACTCATAGGCTTCTGGCCCCTTGCTATGAAGGTTGCTTCTTTCATTCTCCTCAGTTTCCAATTTGGTTCTTTTGTAGCACTGATACGTTGCTACACTGAATCCCATGTGATTCACTCTATGAATGTTAGGCTATTCTTCACCTATTTGTTTCGTAGTATGAGAATGGTTGAAAGCACTAGAGAATAGAAAATGTCCAATTAACATTACATGCTAATGTAGAACCATGGTCAGTAACATTCAGAACACTTTTGGCTAATCGCGAAGATGAGGATGAAATTGATGAAGGGGTACTCTCAAAGAGGCTGGGACCACTGGCGTTCTAGTGCGCTGTCCTGCCACTGATACCACCACTGGTTAATTAACTGATTGATCGATTTAGCGTTTTAAGTCCATCTTTATGCACGTAAGGCTAATCGGGACTGGACCTATAGTTTAAAGTTGGATCCGAACCACTATGTGCCTCCACCGGGAACCCTGGCTTTGACGCAACCACTAGGCCATCAGAGAGGCCCTCCACCACTGGTTAAGATGAGCGCGTTGCACACGGATCAATATTATAATCCAGTATAATGCATGCTACATATTCTTTAAAAACTGTGCTTGGAGTGCTTTGATTATTCATGTCGATCTGACACTGAAATCAATTAAATAAACATGTTGCTCTCCGCTTTGGTGTTTGGCTTCGCTTACATTGCAACAGGACATAAACAACGAGTCAGTGTTGCCAGGTCCAGCCGCTTTAATTAGATCTTCGTGGGGCGTTTCATTAAATTGAAGCAAGATTAATTACTCACTCATGTTTGGTCTGTATTTGCGGCTATTTGCACTGTTTTCCCTAGCTGGACTCAAAATTAATTTATATAATTTTAATCTACAAATGTAATAGTGAATGCATTGCAAACTGTTTCCTGCATTAATAAACTTACAATAGTAAATATTGGCACAGTACTATCGTTTCAATATTAGTTACACTTAACAGAACCAATCAAAATAGAAAGTCTGCCGATGAGGATTGTTCACTTTCATGCTCAGGTAAGGTTTTCGGGATTGGGCCTGTGATTTAAAGTGAAATTCGAACCACCGCGTAACGTATCTCAACCGGCGACCGAACACGGAGCCCATACTTTAAACAGAACTGCGGATTTCTTGGGTAAAAGTGCTATCGAGACCTCATTGGTGCTGTCCACACCATATTCAATACAAAGTGTAAGAAACTGAATTCCGACGGTCTCTCTTATTGGTGGGCAATTTTACCAGACAAGATATAAGATTTGTACTGAAATTGTAATAATCTCCAAATGATTGTTTAGAAACTATTCTGTGAATATTGTAAATCAGATTGTTTCTATAGTAGATCAACTATATATATATATATATATATATATATATATATATATACATATATACATATATACATATATATATATACGGAAATGTTACTCCATGCACGTTGCTTTTGATTGATTGATTGAATTAGGTTATTGTATGTCACTTTTCTTCCACGATCGCAACGATGTGGATGACTGGTTATGGCCAGTGATGTGCGTCTACGCGTAAACAACGATAGTCTACATTCTACACGTAGACTATTTTATGCAGGTAGATGACTTAATCTATGTAAACAACATGGCGAAAGGTGATAACTTAGCAAAGGGTGCCGTGGAAGTAAAACAAAATTAGACTGCGTATCAGTTCCCGATGAGTGAGGAGAACTTTTCATACTCTTTCTTCCAAATTCGAACAATTTCTCACCTAGGAAGAAACCTAATATAGGAAATATTCTAGTGTTTTATGGGGAAAATACCACTCTTGCCTCACCACTGCCATCTGTTGTTGTTTTTTGCATACTATTTATCTTTTTCCATAGTTGATATTAGAAGAGAAGAGAAATTTGTTGTAAATAGGATTCTTTTCAATTCGTTAGGAACCAATATAGTTGAAAATGTCACTTTCCTTTCATGAAACCCTTGAAAAATAATTTTAATGCACTTTAGATTGTCTACGTAGTCTATGTAAACTACAACCCAATGTAATCTACGCGTAGATTACGTGTAGACAACGCATGTAGACGTAAACTTATAGTCTACGGCACATCACTGGTAATGACTGACTGATGTTATGGGATAGGCGAAAGGTAAATCACAAGCATATAAGGACGACACAACCATATCCTACAGATGATAATACTGACGGTGACTCTAGACGACAGAGCGGTGTTAGCCCAGGTAGTATGTACAACGAAGAAAGGTTGACATGTGGGTGTCTTCAGAACATTGCAACATGGTGTGAAGGCAGACAGGGGTCGTCGAGGTGGTCATTTGTGAAGGTGATGTGATTAGCACCACGTTCCGGCCGCCTTTACACCCTTCCCCCGGAACCTACTTACACCCGGGCCACGCTAAGAACCGCCACCCTTCAGAGCGCAGAGCGGCTATTTTGACAAAATCCTCTTTCCCTGCTCGTCGCTTCGGGGAGGAGGGATCATGAGGTTGCCGCTTCTTGCCCAAACAAGGGACAGCGGTAGGCCTGATAGGCTGTTTGACCGCACGTTTCTTTGTAAGTAAACGCGGCAACAAAGGGTTACCGTTTGCCGTGCCGGCTGTTATCATGGCTTCACTCTAGAGGCTGGGTGAAAGCCAGAGCTGCTCCGTACAGGTATATTGATGGAAAAATTCCCACCTGAAATCACCCACCGCGGGAATCGAACTTAAGTTTCCCGCTTGGCAGTCAAGACACCCTACCGAATAGACCACCGCGGTTCCATATATACGAATACACACATCGCTCCGCTTTATGAGAGTTACATAGAGAGGCCGACACGTATAACGAAAGGCGAACAATGGAGACTGAATACTGGGAACCAAACAATGCAAATTATTATTTTTTAACGTGGGCTACGCGTGAATGAACTTGCATCGAAAATCATGGCGTAGGCTAAGCGTTATTAAAACGTGGAGAGAGTATTAATGCCGGTATGCCCAGGCTTAGAACTTACCGCTCCGAACAATGGTATTATTCATGATCCGTCAATAGGTCCGCACCGGCCGATTGTCTCCCAATGAAAGCCCTCGCAATCGAGAGCCACGATCTGCCCGGACGAACAATGGCGGTCGCCGACTGTGCTCCGGGGCTTACGGCTTACGAGTATTATGAAATCAATGTAATTGGGATCTCGGCATAATGCGTGCTCCGGGATGAAATCTCTTCGTGCTCGCTGTCTTGCAGAGCTTCGGAATTTACAAGAAAAAAGCTGGCTTTAAACAATGGCAGGCATGTGTTAATGATCGGTGGACTTGTATCGTTGGGCTCTCTCGAGGTGCTGGAAGCCTGTTCTCGTGATGCAAAAACCTCCTCCTCGAAGGTGAGATCCTAGTTCGGGCCTCGAAGGTAAATGCTCGTCTCGCCCTCATGGGCGTTGGGAGAGGGGGGAGGGGGGTAACGGGTCCTTCTACCTTCTTTGAAACTGGCATAGTTTATTTCAAGTTTCAAAAGAGCAGAAAGATTATTTTTTATTGTTAATAACAGAAATAAAAGTTAATTTAGTTAGTATTCCAACAGGATAACCAAAGTAAAAAATGCATTAGATCGAAAATATTGAGTGAAAAATACAGGAAGTAGGTTATGCTTTCATATTCTACCATTTAATGCAAAGAATAAATGGAAATGACTCCACAATTTCCAAAAATTCCAAAAATTATAGTTTTAGGTGAGAGCTCGCACAAACCTTAAAATAAAATTCTCCCTACCTACTAAAGCCTCTCAAACAGAGACGCCTAAAAATTAATAACAAAATACAATAACTTTGAATTCCAGTACACTACCTGTATGAAATGTTTAAAAAAATAATTGAAAGCACTTGTACTTTTTCCCCATTTATGCAATAAATAATAATTACAAATAATAACAAAACATTTTTATTTATAATATTTATTATTGTGTAACAACATAACGAAATGGATCAAATGAAGGGACACTCTTAAAGAACACCCATGCTTAGGGGGGCATTAGACCTCGGCCCCTCTGGTGTTTAGCGAGCTGCGCTAGCCACTCCGCCTCGGAGAGAGGCGAATACAGAACACGTGTCTACTCGCCTGAAAAATTCAATATGTATCAGGTGCAACAAGACCGAAAGAAATGCAATGAAAATAGCGATGAGTGAAAAGCCAAGGGGATGGAAACAATAGAAAAATTTACGTTGCGTTCGGGCGAAACCAAGATCCCCACGATCCTGAAGGAAATATATTCGATCTCGTTTCGCGACCTGGCGGACAAGATCACGCGATCTTCCCTCCCCCTCCGCGAGTGCCCCAACCGGGGAAGAAAGTCTATATTAGGCGAAATCAAAATTAAGCTCAAGGCCGAGGCGCTATTTCCACTCTCGCGAGGCTAACCTGATTACACCTCACCGAAAGAGGAACGTCAATTATGCAATGCACGATTGTCCCGCCTGAGAGCGCTGGCAGTCGGTGAATGCACCTGAATGGAGTTTAATTTTCAGTCCACTTTATGCACAGTTAGGCTAATAGAGACTGGACCTACAGTTTGAGGAGGTGTCCGAACCGCTGTGCAATGTTCCTCAACCGCGGATCGAACTCGGGACCCCTTGATAACGAGGTCACATCTGCTTTCTCCCACAATACATTTTTGTGTCTTCCTTTCTTCATAAGATTTCCCTCTTTTCTACGTTCGTGCCGTGGTGACATAACATGGGTTCCATGTTCGAGTCCCGGGAAGCCCATGGATGCATTGTCGTGCTCGTAGCATCATCGGTTTCACCAGTTCCCCATTCATCCTTATCGTCGCGATTCACAGATAGGTAGAAAGCAACGCAAAATAACAATAGAAAATGGTTATACGTTCTTGATTTGTCACAAGCTATATCCAAATTATGCAGCCTCGCATCTGCTTAAACCGCGCGAATCAGATATTCGCAATAGTTTAATAGACTAATGCACGAAACTATCGTTAATATCTCGACAACAACGAAGCAAAAAACATATATTTTGGAATATTTCCAAAGGAGAAGAAATTTCGAAAATGTTTCTAGGCCAAAGGCCCAGCCCAGGCTTAAACAACCAACATGAGGAATTTCCAATTATAATATGAAAATGTTTAATAATGCTTGATAATTATTAAATAATGTACGCTAAAACGTTAAAACAGAAAATGAAAAATAATTTTCTGCAGTTTATGTTAATATATTTCAGAAAATTTGTCGAGTACAGGCAATGTACTTTATTTTATAAATTGTGCAATTTACTCTTTTTAATTTTGTGCCAAAACGAAGGTTCTATCTCAATTTTGTGAAAATACGCGTCAAAGATTACACTACAAATTCCGACGGCGGTTATATTGATGACGTCACTTCTCCGAAACCAGCAACGGGATTCTTTGGGATTTTTTGTGAACAAAGTAACACAGGTAATAGGTATTCCAGCAAGTATATTTTCATTTTTTTGAATGTCTAGGTTGACCTCCAAATATGCCTAACTTCACTGCAATACGGCACAGATGACATCCGACTCCTGTACTTTATTTCAGGGTTGTTCAAGGCAAAGAAACGCCCATAAATTCTAATGGGTTCCGCAACAGGACCGAAACATTTATTCTCCCACAATTTAAATTCGGTCCAAGTTTCGTATTGTTTCATTGGAAAAAAAAAGGTTCCTGGACCGTATTTAAATTGATCCGGAAAAAAGGTCCCTGGACCGAATTCAAATACTTTAAATATAAAAAGGTTCTTTACAGTGTAGAACCCATTTATACTTCCTTATTTTCTCTCGTGGACCGGAATTGAATTTATTGACAATTCCTGGAACTTTAACGGCCCTGCTTTATTCTCCTGTAGGTATTGAATAGCGAGTAGAAAAATAGAAAGTGATTTTTTTAAAAAAATAATAATAATAAGGCGCTAGTGTTGGTGCAAAGAAGAAAGGCGAACAATGAGGGAAGTTGAATTTTTAATTCCTCGGACAGAACATAATTAACCTCCCAGGGAATCCACGTAGCGTGCAAGCAGCATGCCGTGTCCTAGAATTCACACGTCATTAAAAGCATGGGTGGCCACACCCTTCCTCATTAGACACATGAAGGTTTGAAGCAGAAATTGCTACAGGAACAAACTACATCACGCAGACTATTTTTATTGTAGTTTTCCAAAGACCTCAAGGTGTATAACAACATATATGTGGGAATACATTCATCATCTGAATTATTATTTTTTCAATATATATATATATATATCGTTTATTATACGAGGGTCGTTTAAAAGGTTCTGCACACTGAGCATGCGCAGCCCGTAGGATGATGCGATCGCTCATATTGCTGTTGTCAGATGCGAGCCGTACTTCAATGAATTATAGCCCTATGAAGAATTTCCACCTCTCTGCCTTTTTAGGTGAAGGTTTAAGCAAATTACGATAGATAACGCAATTTGGTTCTTACGTCATCCATTGAAACTCTTTAAAGTGTAAGGTAGCCTGAATCACTCACTACACATCCAACTGCCCTACACGTTGTTACTTGTTAACCGGGACACCCGACGTGACAGATGTTGTCAAGACAAAGGAATTATATGCAGGTAGAGGTAATGGATCGATTTATTTTCGTACTTAATTAACATTATTTTTAGTTTCAATTTGTAGAAATAATATTAGTAAATTGCTTTCCTTGTTTGACATCATCCCAATCGTAAATGCAGACAAAAGGGCGGAATTGGCAACACCGACACAATTAAGAGAATTAATAAATAATTCCCACATTAAAAAGATAAATCGAGGTTACTAATTCAACCCAATGAATAAATTAACAGCAGAGAGAGCCACTTGTTATATTTAAATTAATGTCATTATTAATGTTAATTCAAGATTGTTCTTGTTCTCCATCACAATGAAAATTATTGTAACATTATCGGTGACATTTTGTGGGTTTGAGTTTTATTGTTAAAAATCAAGTAGTTAATAGATTGTTAATAAACTGTCGTATATCATCCAGTGCCTTTTATGCATCTTTAGATTTAGGCCTACTGACCAAATACCACTAATTTCGGGAGGGTCCAGTATCGTAATTAATAAAGTAAAAAAAGGTAAAGTGTTCCCCTGTGCTTAGCACCACGCCATGAAGACGTATAGGGGGTGCGGGGGTAACGCCCCACACTTTCTTGATCCGGTCGTGAGTGGGGGTGATGTGATCAGCACCACGCCCCTGACCGCCTTTACCCCCCAGGTTTCCCCAGTTACCCATGTTATTCGACGCTGGGTGGGCGCCGGGGCCGCTTCCAACGTTAGAAAAGTTCCCGGATTTGAACCGGCCGGGGATCGAACACGGGACCTTTAGCATGGTAGTCAGACGCGTTACCGACTGAGCCACCGCGGCCAGCTATTTTGTAATAGCTATAGTTTCTCTGAGTTCCGGGCGGGTATTGAGACCAGTGAAACCCCGTAACTTATATTCGAGGCAGATATAAGAACGAAGGGGCTATTTGTACACCGTGAACCGAAAGTCGCGATCGGATACTATTCAAAGCGAAGGAAAGTATTATTATACAGGGTGTATCATAAGTAATGGCGCAAACTGAAACAGTTTGCTAATAATGTGTGCGAATATGTGGTTGGAAGCCGTCACTGATTGCATTTTGTAAACACCGAGTGATTTACTCCTTGCGCGTTCCGAGGTTTGCTCTTAGTTTACAAAACAAAACCTGGGGGGTAAAGGCGGTCAGGGGCGTGGTGCTGATCACATCATCCCCACTTACGACCGGATCAAGAAAGTGTGGGGCGTTACCCCCACACCCCCTATACGCCGGCGTGGTGCTAAGCACAGGGGAACACTTTACTTTTACTTTTGCTCCTCATTGAGTGATTACGTCACCAAGATACGCCAGGTTTCGACGGAAATCTGGGCTCTCGGCCAGAGATAACTCCATGATTACAACTGCTTGAAGTCCTGTCGACTCTCGTGTGGATAATGGACAGGTGAGGTGTGGGGAAACAACAGGTGAAGCTACTTTTCAAGTGGTAGGAATAAGAACTCGTTGAAAATGACGTAGTTGAAATTGAATAAATTCGTATTGACATGCTCATATTTGAATAATCGTTTCAGGTGACCCTTCCTCAAGACATCCAAATGTTGTAACGTTTGCATTATTTTTGCTTTACAAACATTACACATTCAAAAAAAAAGTGAAGAAAAAGCGACGTTCCCTTTTTTTTAGCCATCGGAGCTCGTTTTACCTCACGATGACTTCTTGTGCTGCCTCTAGCGGCGATTTCTGAAACCACTGGTCAGCTCGTAAAATACGCTGCTTCAGTCAGTCGGCGTGTGCGTTTCGCCTCTCGCAGCTACTTCCTACTCCCGCACCGAACGGCAGGTGCCTGTCCTTGGGCACGACGTCTAATTCTTCGTCGGCAAGAGATACAACTCCACCAGAGCTTCCTGAAGTGAAACCTGCCATTCCATCCGTTAACGAGCAGAAGCCTGTTGAATGAGTATAGCGGAAGGAAGGCGTGGACCTTTATGTGTATTGAACGTTAGTGGAGGTATGTACAAAAACTATCTTTTGCCGTGATATGGAAATGGTAATTACATCTTGCGATCTTGCCGTTCGCTGCCAACGTTTTGATAATTTACTTTGACTTTTTACGCAACTGGGAGTAACGAGTTCTAGAAAACAAACAGTGCTTCTACTTCAGTAGTCCCCCCCCCCCTTTTGTTGGCTTTGTGCGTTACTCTCGGTGAACTTTTGATAAGTGTTTAAAACCAACGCATGTATTGGTGAGTGGGCGTTAAACAAAAAAAAAGGGGAGTAAAGGAATGAAGGCGAGCGTATGAACGCATGAACTTGCCCTATATTGCCGACTCGTTTAATAATCTGATATTTTAAAAAAAAAAAAAAAAATCTTACATTAAACGTGACTAGCTGCATAATTGAACTAATTAACAAAGCCTAGCCGCGCGTGGCCAGCGCATGAAGATTGACAGTGAAGTGTCCCCTTTTTTTTGATCGCTCTAAGTTGCAGTCGGCGGAGTCGAATGCACGCATGTGCGCTTTTGATTAGAAAACAGCGACTCTTACCGTCTAGTCCCAATTCGCTATCTCGTAGTTTAATAACCTACCTGCCCGCCTTTCGGTAGCACTAATTGATTAAGCATAAAAGAGAGGCATTTTGATTAAGTATAAAAGAGAGGCATTTGATTAAGTATAAAAGAGAGGCATTTGATTAAGTATAAAAGAGAGGCATTTGATTAAGTATAAAAGAGAGGCATTTGATTAAGCATAAAAGAGAGGCATTTGATTAAGCACAAAAGAGAGGCATTTGATTAAGCATAAAAGAGAGGCATTTTTGGGTTTAAACAAAAGAAATAGCGGTACGCTATTTTTGCAAATTGTACTTTCAAGGTAATTTAGAGACACGAATTGGTACACGCCAACTATTCATAGTGTCTCGCCCCATCAAAGAATAAGGTTGTGATTTAAACTGTATTTTAGGTGCATGCTCGTGGTTTGTTAACAAAAAAATGGAAAGTTACGCGAGAAGATTAAAATAGCGCGCAGGACGCGCAGGTTATTGTTAAGGTCACATTGTTTGTTAAAATTGCTCCCAACTCTAGTCTTTGGAGATTGTGTATACTCGCAAAGTGTATTGTTTTTTGGAACTTTGAATATATATATATATTTGTTAAATTGAATTGTGGAGATCATTTAATTTATCTTGGTTACGTGCACTAAATAGTAAGGTTTACAAAAAAGGAGGGACTGGCGGAAAGCCCGATTTGAAGTTAACCTTAAAGAACAACTATTGGATTACACGTTTGGCAACGTTGGAAAAGGAGAAAGGATATTACGTCGGGAGAACGTAACCATAAAACTTAGATACAGTGGAGAAGGCAAGCATTGCTATCCGCTGGCGAATCCCTTCGAAACTATTGTATAAGTGTGCATAATTCATAAGTTTCTTTATTCCAGGGTCCTTTTTGTCTCGTGCTTCTTGTGCTTGGTGTCCGTAAACTCTCGCAGTACGGTGCAGGAAGTACGACACAAGAAGATAAAAGCTTGTAGCGTGAAGTGTGGACGTTAACGTTCCTTTTTTTACCTTGCACGCGATCGCAGCCCAGCCGTTTCCAATTAATCAATTTGTGCGATTTGCGTTTGACCACACACAATCACGCTATAATGTCAACCTCACTTCCATGTAGTACACCATGGACAGCACCTTGCAGACTAGCGAGGCTCTGCCGTCTGGAGAAGTCACATATGGGACTTGCGGGGCCTCCCCGATGGCGCAGTGGTAGCGTCGTCGCCTTGCAATCAAGGGGTCCCTGGTTCGATACCCGGTAGAGGCACATAGTGGTTCGGATCACACTTCAAACTGTATACGTAGTTCCAGTCCTGATTAGCCTTACTGTGCATAAAGTGGACTTAAAACACCAACTCAATCAATCTAAGCGACTTGTCTGCATGTGTTTGTGATTGTCCCTTCATCTATTTCATCTTATCATCATTCATCCTCATCGACTCGCATCCTGCATGAGTGTGTTTGGTCGACGCCCTCAGACAAAGCAAATGGGGGACAGTGCAAGGGACAGCATTGAGCAGACAATCCAGGCTGTATCTAGGGAGAAGAAGGGGTAATATAACGGATGCAAACATCAAAGCCCTGGGCTCATATTTACATACAGTTTGGAGGGAGCGCAGGAAAATGCTGCAAGGGGTCAGTGAAAGTGAGGGGTACGGAACAGTGGATCAGGCATAGGCCGGGCGCGTAGTGCAGTGTTGTGAAGGTAGTGATAATGAACAATCTGAAATGTTAGAAGACAGCCATATTGCCTTTTCTTTCTAAATGTTTCTAAATGTATGATCAATGAGGTGTATCTTTAAGTCGGGGTGTTTATATAACAATATTGTAGGATACGCACAACCCAAGGGCTTGTATCAATAAATATCATATCATTCATCCTCATCTTCGCGATTAGCCAAAAGTGGCAGCAAAGCAAAGTAAAATAAACTAAATCAATCAGACTGTTTTGGTATTCTCACAATTAATTATTTCGGATTCCTCGTTTCCTTCTAATTACATTATTGCATGTATGTTTGGGAAACGCTTGAAACAGATGAAAGAGAAACCGTTTTCCATGCAACGAATAGTAAGTCAGGTGGAAAGCACTTTTTATGAACAATATTACGGCAATGCCATGGTAATTGACGATGATCGCAAAACAATTGCTACATATTGGTTGTCACTTTCTTAACACTTGATTTGGTCAAAAAGAGGATTTTGTAATCCGTTTTGACGAAATAGTACTAAGAGTGTGTAGAGACAAGCTGAGAAAACTTTCTTAAGTTCGTCGTTTAAGAGAAGAAAAGTAATAATTTTACTACCCGCTCCACATATACATAAAAAATAAGAGTTCACCAATATTGTAAGAGCCCAGAATCCTATTTGTTGCTGTGTTTCTTAAACAATTATCAGCATGCATGTAATTATAAATTTCCATTAACATTTTGACAATATCTAAATATTATACTGCCTAGTCTTGCTATGTTAAAACTTAGTTTACTTAAATGTTGTATGCTAACAATTATGGAAAAATAGAAGTTTCTATAATCCAAACAATCTATGTATATAAAAATGTATGTATGTATATTTGTTTGTTTGTTTGTTCCGGCATAACTCTCGAACGCCTGGAGCAATTTCAACCATACTTGGTACACATATGACTTAAAATTTGGAATGGGGTAAGACATCCCTGGCACCCCTAGGGGTCGGGGTTGGAAGGGGGTGACATTTAAAAGTAATCGAAAACTACAGATATTAGTGTGGAAACCATAGTTTTCGGGGTCGCTAAGATGAATCGTGACCCTCCCAATGCCGTTCAATTTATTTATTCTTGCTCCTGGAGGTGAAACTAAAAATGTTATTTACAATCAAGTTTTGAGTTAAATCTGTATACTGTGCTTATACTTTTAAATACCTGTAAATAAAATTAGTTACATTTTACACTATAGTTAGAATTCATTATTTTCCTGTCTAATAGAAGATTGGGATAAATAAATACCCGGGCAACGCCAGGCATTCAGCTAGTAAATAATAAAACACAATTCTCTATAAGTTATATTTTCGTGGCTTCTAAATATAACGAACTTTCTAATGACATTATAGATACGAGGTGTGGCTAAAAAATAACCGGACTGATGCTCAAACGTGTATTGACCAAATTACACACTGAAAAAGTTATCACCTTCGATATACACTCCTTGGGGATCCCTACACCGCTCCATGCGAATTTTCCAATGTTGGAAGTTAAGAGTGGACGGTACTAAATATTAGGGTTGATGCAAAAATAATGGCTGATCTTGAACGGCAACTTTAAAATACTAAACTTCGTTCAAACTTACCGTAATTAATCAAAATAAAAAAAAACATTATAATCAACGCACTTTTGCCAATGAGAAACAAGTTTGTTCATTCCGGTAGCATAAAATTCAGGGCTTCTGGAGTCTACTAGCTGTCGTAAGGGTTTTTCGGCAGCATCTTGATTGTTGAAGCGTCTCTCTCGTAGGAAGTTGTCGAGATGGTTGAAGAAGTTGTAGTCTGTTAGCGAGATGTCCGGTGAGTAGGATGGGTGAGGCAGAGTTTCATAGCCCAATTCGTTCTGGTTCTGCAAGGTTGGTTGTGCGACGTGCTGTCGAGCGTTCTCGTGTCGAAGGATTGGGCCTTTTCTGTTGACCAATAACGGACATAGACATTGAAGCTTCCGGTGCATTTCATCGATTTCTTGACAATACTTCTCTACTGTGAAGGTTTCGCAGGGATTATAGTTGTAGTGGATGGTGCCGGGAGCAGACCACCAAGCAGTCACCATGAGCTTTTTTTGATGCAATTTCAGCTTTGGGGAGCGTTTAGGAGCTTCGTCGTGCTCCAACCATTGTGCTGAACATCGTCGATTGTCTTATAGGATACATATTTCATGGCACGTAAACAATTCGCTCGAGAAATTGGTCGTTATTGTTGAGCAAAAGAGCACAGAACACACTTCAAAAGCAAAACGCGATTTTTTTTTTATTCTTGTTCAATTCGTGCCTCACGACCTCCTCGTCCCAAATTTCGAGTTTTTTCACCTTCCCAATTTCGAGACGCATATATGGCCGGTAGGGAATTTTTCGAACCACCTGCGCACTGTATGCTCGAAAACTCTTCCCTCATACCACGCTTTACCGATAGTGGCGGCGGTGGGGGGCAAAGTGCCAAACCTAGGGGGGGGGGGGCAAGGACAGTTTCCCCTTATTAGATAAGGTTTACTGATGGAGCAAAGTTGTAAAACGTGACTTGTTTAGTGGCATTTCGAGTTCCTTCCGCGGGTCTGCGACCAAGTTTGAACTCATGAAGCAAAACGATATGCATTCCTTGCCTTGAAAGCGTCATGGTAGCTAGCCTAGAATCAAGGTTTATCAAGCGTTAGGAAAATTCGATTAAACAATACGTAAGCTTTAAAATTGTATCCAACATGTCCGTATATTCCATGAGATGTATTAGGAAAAATTATTTGCAAACACAAAGCGAAACAATTCGGCCATTATTTTTTCATCAACCTGATTAAACTAATGATGTGTACAGCTCTTCCAATACAATTATATTGAGTATTTATGTTTTTATTGACAGAGAACACAAAATGCCGGTTTATGTGAATCACTTTGAGCTCCCTTGATTGTGATATATCAATGGTCTTATTAGTACCCACGAAGTCAAGCATTTCGCAGTAGAATGAACACAAAAATTTGAGTTTTATTTTCACTTATGCACAGACAGGCTAATCGGGACTAGACATACAGCTTAAATTGGAATCTGAACCACTATGCGAGTCTACTAAGTAGGTATCGAACCCGGGATCCTTTGATTGCAAGGCAACCACGTTAACACTACTTCATCGGAGAGGGCAATAACACAAAAGTAAAATTACACATGAAAATATGACTTGCAAATTCTTTACAAATATCCATCTAAAACATGCACAAATTTCAAAAAATGTCTGATTGTTACATCATTATACTGGTTCGGTGGAACGGGGAGCGCTTGATGAGGCACGACCTGACCTTTGGGTAAACAAAATAATAATAAATAAATAAATAAATAAAATTAATAAATAAATAAATATTAATAAATAAATAAATAAAAGTTGCTTCTGGTATTCCGTGAAGGCATTCTGAAGTGAATTTCCTGGAGTAGGCGTTCTCTCCTTAAGCGCATAACCACTGACTATTTCGCATAGCCATATGTGATTTGCAAGTCAGTGTCTCTTGTCAGAGGTGTGAACTTTTTCGTGTTTTCCAGATAGAATCCGGTGAAGAAAAATGGCTAGGAAGACATTCAGAAAGGAATTTAATCTAACTAGATTTGAGAGACATATACCATGGACTCTGTAGAAATTTTCAGCGAAGAATGCAGGTCTCTGGCATACAGTGCCATTGCTCTATCCACTGAGCTGCCGAGCCGGCTCGGTATGCCAGAGACCCGGGTTCGAGTCCTGTTCGAGCCTGCATTTTTCGCTGAAAATTTCTACGTAGTACATCTCATGTGTGTGCCTAATCTACAATAATTACCATGGACCATTTTTAAGTTTTAGTTGTAAAATGTACTGAGAGCACATACAGGGTGGCGCACGAAATGTCATACCATTCAATCACCTCATAAAATTTTTAATATCATATATTGAATGTTCAAAACACGTATGCGGGTGAGTTGGTTCATGGAAAATCAGGTAGATGTCAGGAGAAGTCAGTATCGGACTCTAATTTGTTGCGAAACAGCAGTTTGCAAGATGGCGGATAACGGCCGGTTGAGTGTCGAACAGAAGGTGAAAGTTGTAATGTTTTTTGCAGAAACAAAGAGTTTGGTAGCGACACAAAGGCATTTTCGTGCTCACTTTGGTACAAGATGGGCTCCCTGTAAACAGACCATTCGCAGATTGTGCCAACAATTAGAAACCAATGGCTCTGGCTCAGTCGGTAACGCGTCTGATTACCATGCTCTAGGTCCCGGGTTCGATCCCCGGCCGGTTCAAATCCGGGAACTTTTCTAACGATGGAAGCGGCCCAGGCGCCCACCCAGCGTCGAATAACATGGGTACCTGGGGGATACCCTGGGGGGTAAAGGCGGTCAGGGGCGTGATGCTGATCACATCTCCCTCACTCACGACCGGATCAAGAAAGTGTGGGGCGTTAACCCCACACACCATATACGCCTTCATGGCGTGGTGCTATGCACAGGGGAGCACTTTACTTTAATTTTCTGTGTTGGAGAATAATCGACGGCGCTCGTCAAGTGTCCGAACACCTGAGAACATTGAAGCAGTTCGCGTGGCTTTGGCACGAAGTCCAAGCAAATCAACAAGAAGGGCGGCTGGTGAGTTACGAATATCTCGTAGGTCAATCCAAAGGATTCTCCACTCTGATCTTCACTTGTTCCCTTACAAAATGACAGTTGTCCAGAAACTAACGGCAGTGGACAAGGAACGAAGGCATCAGTTTGCTTCGTGGTTAGTGGAAGAAGATCACGTTCTGCACAACACTTGGTTTACAGATGAGGCGTACTTTCATTTAAATGGTGTGGTAAATAAGCAAAATGTTCGATTCTGGGCAAGTGAACAGCCTCACAAACTGCATGAACGTGAGAATTATGGAGAAAAAGTGAGCGTGTGGGCAGCAATTTCAACTCATGGAATCATTGGACCGTTTTTCTTTGACGACACAGTAAACAAAGAACGATACAAGGAAATGTTGGAGAACTCATTTATTCCGCAGCTCTTGGCAACAGGTCTCCATTTACACACTCAGTGGTTCATGCAAGATGGAGCCCGCCCACATACTGCAAACATTGTTCTTGATTTCCTGTATGAGATGTTTAATGTGTGTGTAATGTCTAATCGGTTTCCTGAACGTCACGAAGGTGGGAGATTGTGGGCCCCGCATAGCCCGGATATTAATCCTTGTAACTTTTTTTTTGTGGGGTTTCTTGAAATATAAAGTTTTCGCAAGGAAGCCTGCAGATGTAGTGCAACTCAAGGCCTTTATTGTGGAGTTGTGCCGTGAAATTTCGGAGGACTTGTGCCGGAGGGTTGTGACAAATGTAAAGGTTCGCTTGCAAGAGGTTGTGAACCATAATGGTGGACACATTGAACACATTCTGCATTATAGAGTTATACTATTTTTGATGGTTTTATAATTATTGCTGCGTACACCGTTAGAAGTGACTTTGCAATATTCTACCGTATTTATTTAGAACAAAACCTTTTTTGAGCGCTGTGGCTACAATGACACAAACATGGCACAAGTAGACGCATGGGACATTAACCACACATAATGTTATACTTGTGTATAGACCTATAGTACAGTATTTAAATTTGGATATTTATCTTGCAAATAGATAAAGATTATAAACTGCACTTGTGTTCAACGCAAGTATATTTTTACAATCTCATTAAAATTGCATTAATTGCGGTTAAGTTGTTATTGCAATTAGCTAAGAAGGGTCAAAACAATTCCTGTTCGGTAGTCGAAGGTCTTGGACAGTTATTTGCACACTCAACTTTGGACAGCGTAGGTGGTCGAAGGCTTTATATTGTCGACTTCTTGTTCCTATGGAAGCATGTAGGTCGGAGTTTCTCTTTATCAATCTCATCTAATGGTTAACGCATCCCAGATGGCGTAGTGGTAGCATCGTCGACTTGTAATCAAGGAGTCCCGGGTTCGATACCCGGTGGAGGCGGTTCGGATCCCACTTTAAACTGTAGGTCCAGTCCCCATTAGCCTT